>NC_090725.1:77341450-77363950 GCF_036898095.1 Palaemon carinicauda
ACAAAATATTTTCTGCAAATATTAAGATATGGTCCGAGTCCTCTACACCACTATCATACGCCAAGAAAAGTGATCCACAGGAAGATGTTCATAAGAATCTGGAATTTCATATCCTGTGCGAGATGTCGGAAGAGCAGGAATTCCTTAAGTAGATCGTGTCCAGTTATTATTATCATTATTATTATTATTATTATTATTATTATCCGAGCTACAACCCTAGTTGGAAAAGCAAGAGGCTATAAGCCCAAGGACCCCAATAGGGAAAAATAGCCCAGTGAGGAAAGGAAATGAATAAATGAAGAGAACAAATTAACAATAAATCATTCTAGAAAAGGCAACAACGTCAAAACAGATATGTCATATATAAACTATTAACAACGTCCAAGCTGCAACCCTAGTTGGAAAAGCAAGAGGCTCTAAGCCCAAGGACCCCAATAGGGAAAAATAGCCCAGTGAGGAAAGGAAATAAGGAAATAAATAAATGAAGAGAACAAATTAACAATAAATCATTCTAAAAAAGGCAACAACGTCAAAACAGATATGTCATATATAAACTATTAACAACATCAAAAACAAATATGTCATATATAAACTATAAAAAGACTCATGTCCGCCTGGTCAACAAAAAAGCATTTGCTCCAACTTTGAACTTTTGAAGTTCTACTGATTCAACTACCCTATCTGAATATTACGAGAAAGGTTGCGTACATTTTGTAGTTGGGATTTTGCACTTTTCGTCTAGCGACTGATTATATATATATATATATTATATATATCTCTGGTCGATGATCCACTTCCACCATGAATCGCATCACGCATTTCACTCACAGCAACTCTTGCAACAACAGCTCATACCAACCGTGTGTCACACGATCGTACATAAATTATTTTGTATATATTATGCTTGTATCTGCGCTCTTCCCTCGCACTAAAAAAAAACAGAATAAACATGTCTGCGTTTTTCCTCTGTAACATTATCTGTTTCTCGAACATGAAATTTCCTGTTGCCATGAGGTTTTGTATATAAAGGAGAGTGTTCTTTAATAAAGTTACTCAGTTGATTGTTTCCTGCCTTTGAGTCACAACCTTCTCTCGGCCCGTCACAATAGTAAGCGACCTTCTTTTGTATATATTATGCTTGTATCTGCGCTCTTCCCTCGCACTAAAAAAAAACCAGAATAAACATGTCTGCGTGTTTCCTCTGTAACACTGTCTGTTTCTCGAACATGAAATTTCCTGTTGCCATGAGGGTTTGTATATAAAGGAGAGTGTTCTTTAGTAATTTTACTCAGTTGATTGTTTCCTGCCTTTGAGTCACAACCTTCTCTCGGCCCGTCACGAGCTCCTTGCGAAGCGGGATGACTAAGCTTACCCGAACTAGACAGCAATGTAGGCTCATTGATAAAGTAGTTCGCATCGCCAATATGTTTTAGTTTTTGCAGGATTATCACGGTGCTTCTCGTACACATAGTTTTCTCATCATACAATTTTTTCTTTTTCTTTTCACTTGAGATACACCTCAAGGCCATTCTAAATATACCAAAGTAAAAAATGCTTGAGTAAATATACCAACAGGAAAAGGCTTCTGTAAATATGCCAAAAAGGAAATACACTTCTTATTATACACTTCTTTAATATAACTTACTTGTTTTACTTGTTTTGGGTTTAAATCCAACCCTCCCCTGAAGTCGAGTGAACTACTTCTCGGGTGGGTCCATATCAATCATCTAACGAAACATTTTCATTATAACTTATACAATTCTTTGATTGTAGCATCTTCCAAATCATATGATCTTGTGAAAATTAATGTCGTTAGTTTCTTCTTAAATTCAATTGCTTCCTTTAGGTCCTTAATTTCAATTGGTAGTTTGTTATAATGTCTAGGCGCACAGTAGCTAACTGTAACTGTTTAAGAATAGCCTGTAGGATAGTGATTGTTTAACGAAGATAGTTCTTGAAAATAAACTAACAACTTTTTCAATACTAGTCTGTAGGATGGTGATTGTTTAACGAAGATAGTTGTTTAAAATAATCACCCACAATATATATATATATATATATATATATATATATATATATATATATGTGTGTGTGTGTGTGTGTATACTATATATATATATATATATATATATATATATATATATATATATATATATATATAGTAAAAAAGTTATTAACATTTAAACCTTCAGTTATTGATATGAAATAAACAAAGTTTCATTTGGTCTAATGATTAAATAAATGAAAGAAAATAGAAAAAATATAGAAAATATGGGTGGAATTTTACATGGGTGAAATTTTCGTGGGTGGAATTTGTTGGGTGGAATTTTCGTGGGTGGAATTTTCGTGGGCGGAATTTTCGGACCACTATATATATATATATATATATATATATATATATATATATATATATATATACATATATATTACAGTATACATATATATATATATAATATATATATATATATATATATATATATATATGCATATATATATATATATATATATATGTATATACATTATATTATATAGACATATATATATATATATATATATATTAATTATATATATATATATGTGTATATATATAAATATATATATATATATATATATATATATATATATATATACATATATATATGAATATATATGTATGTATATATACATATAAATATAAATATATACATATATATATATATATATATATATATATATATACACATAGAAAATAGCATTAGGACATTCTCACCCTTCGTAAGAGACTTTTCTCTCCGAATGTTATTAAATGCAATTTTTGCGTAATTTCTGTTTTTTTTGGGGAGGTTGCTTCCAGTTTTATATACAACTAGGACGTAACTGGTGATAAAGCGCCAAGGTTTTGCTTTTAACTATAATTCCTTTGTTACAATTCATGAAATGTTGATGCACTTTGGAGGCACGTACAATAGCTGTGCTCTTGAGAATATGATTATGAATAATGAAGAAGCAACACGACACTAACGTATCACATGTCTTATTACATTTGTCTGGAAAAGCGAAGATGCTTTGTATAACACGGTTCCCACAACGCTTCAGTTAATGGTGGTGGAATTTAATAAAGGACATCAAAGAATGTTTCATGAATTGTGTTCTAAAAGCGTTGGCCAACAGAGAATTTCAAAGGCGAAGGATGACAGGAGCAGTGTGCCAAGGCCAAAAAAGAGCGTTATGAAAAAAAAAAAAAAAGTCGATAATTTTTTAAATTCTAATGCCTTCAATTTTCTTGGGACTTCTGTTGAGGGAGGCCTGTTTATTTAATCATTTATGGAATAATAGTAGCCTATATTCGTTTGTACATTTTGTGTTTTGCATACCTATTTAAAACTTGTAAAATTTTGATAATAAAGCAAAATTACTTCAATTTCATTGATAACATTGTTTTAATGATAACTTTAATTGCATCTGCCACTATATAACACCCCCAATTATTTGTGGGTTGAATAGGGCTAACTGGGACACACATGAGGGTTTTCGGATGACCATTCTAATGGGCTTCGTACATCAAGGTATCATGCACTAGATATTTTGTTATTACCATGATATCAAATAGTTAATTTTCTCAATTTCAAATATAGCTGTTTTTTTTTACCACAGTAAATGGATATATTGTACGCTGTACCGAAAGAGATAGGACCAGCTGGGTTGAGAGATAGGTAGTGGCGTTAAGAAATTCCAGTGTAAATGAGCGCTGGTTATTTGAAATCATCACGCAGCGTGAATCTTGTTGCGATTGTGAGAATTTTCATTGGATATGTATAGTATTGTGTTGTTCTTAGGCACGAAAAACTGAAGTTGCAAAGCAAGAACCTGTGATAAACGATGGCCGACTGCTCTCGAAACCGACATTTTCCTGATATTGATATGATAATACAGAATCGAGTTGATTTTCTCACTCGTGTTCTCGAAACCGATATTTTCCTGATATCGATATGTTAATACAGAATCGAGTTAATTTTCTCAATGGTGTTCTCGAAACCGATATTTTCCTGATATTGATATGTTAATACAGAATCGAGTTAATTTTCTCAATGGTGTTCTCGAAACCGACATTTTCCTGATATTGATATGTTAATACAGAATCGAGTTAATTTTCTCAATGGTGTTCTCCAAACCCACATTTTCCTGATATTGTTATGTTAATACAGAATCGAGTTAATTTTCTCACTGGTGTTCTCGAAACCGACATTTTCCTGCTATTGATATGATAATACAGAATCGAGTTAATTTTCTCAATGGTGTTCTTGAAACCGATGTTTTCCTGATGTTGATATGATAATACAGAATCGAGTTAATTTTCTCAGTGGTGTTCTCGAAACCGACATTTTCCTGATATTGATATGATAATACAGAATCGAGTTAATTTTCTCAGTGGTGTTCTCGAAACCGACATTTTCCTGATATTGATATGATAATACAGAATCGAGTTAATTTTCTCAATGGTGTTCTTGAAACCGATGTTTTCCTGATGTTGATATGATAATACAGAATCGAGTTAATTTTCTCAGTGGTGTTCTCGAAACCGACATTTTCCTGATATTGATATGATAATACAGAATCGAGTTAATTTTCTCAGTGGTGTTCTCGAAACCGACATTTTCCTGATATTGATATGATAATACAGAATCGAGTTAATTTTCTCAATGGTGTTCTTGAAACCGATGTTTTCCTGATGTTGATATGATAATACAGAATCGAGTTAATTTTCTCAGTGGTGTTCTCGAAACCGACATTTTCCTGATATTGATATGATAATACAGAATCGAGTTAATTTTCTCAGTGGTGTTCTCGAAACCGACATTTTCCTGATATTGATATGATGATACAGAATTGAGTTAATTTTCTCAATGGTGTTCTCGAAACCGATATTTTCCTGATATTGATATGTTAATACAGAATCTCCATAGCAGCCATCCCTAAGATTTATAATTTATCCCAAACAGTAAAATAAAGTAAAATTGATTACTTTCTGGATGATGTAAATATATCAATGTGACCAATTAATTCGAAGTAGAGGGCTAATCATCATTCATTGGAAAGTAATCCTAATCCCTTATATACCATTTTGGGATTTATTTTCATAATATGCATGACTAAGGTTTTAACGTTGTTACCTTTTTTAGAATGATTTATTGTTAATTTGTTCTCTTCATTTATTTATTTCCTTATTTCCTTTCCTTACTGGGCTATTTTTCCCTGTTGGAGCCGGTGGGCTTATAGCAACTTGCTTTTCCAACTAGGGTTGTAGCTTGGATAGTAATAATAATAATAATAATAGGGTTTTATAATCAAGTCTGTTGAATATGCGCTCTCGCATTTGGAAAAGTTTTGGTCTAGTGTTGACACCTAACATTGTCCTTGATATGAAAATCTAAATATACAGAACTTTATTCATAATGCTTTATCAGATTAGTTGGAGAGCAATTATATAACTTTATTTCACTGAATTACGAGAATATCCGTGATATAAAATGTTGTATTTGTTCAGCATATTTACTAGTTGGCTTAAAAGGCAAACTTATAATGACAGCCATCCAATATTCATCTGCAATTTTCCTCACTACAAAATTTATAATGTTTAGGGATTCATGTGACTTTTTATCCCTCCGTACATTTTTCTGCGAGAAGGATATGGTGAAAACAACCAGATTTGTATAATGCCTATTCTTCGGTATTGAGAATAACTGGGCATTCGATGAGAGAGAGAGAGAGAGAGAGAGAGAGAGAGAGAGAGAGAGAGAGAGAGAGAGAGAGAGAGTCTGAAAGCTAAATAGCATCCCACAACATATTTATTTGGTTAGAAACAGACGTCTAGTTTATCTGCATCTTTTTTTTTTCTATTGTACTGCTGTTTAATATATAATGTATCATACTAGCTAAGCTACAACCAGAGTTGGAAAAGCAGGATGCAATAAGCCCAAAGGCTCCAACTGAGATAAATAGCCCAATGAGGAAAGAAAACAAGAAAAGGCATAAACTACTAGAGAGCTAATTAGAAATTGCAATAAAATATTTGAGAACTGTAATAATACTTGAATAAATTTTTCATATATAAACTATTGAAAAATTTAAAATAAAAACAATACCCAAGAAAAAGATAGAATAGTGTACCCGAGTGTACTCTTAATCAAGAGAACTCTATCCCAAGACAGTGGAAGACCATGATAGAAAGGTTATGGCACTACCCAAATAAGAAAACAATGGTTTGATTTTGGAGTGTCCTCCTTCTAGAAGAGCTCCTTACCATAGTTAAAGAGTCTGTTCTACCTTTGTGGTTTTTCAAATGCGTACATCAGACTAATATAATGATGTAATCAATTATCTATATCCCGTTCTAGTCTAAGCATACGACCAATTTAAATAAAGGAAGCATCGCAAGATAGCGAACAATAATAAGCCAAATTGAATTCCCTCTTAAAATATGTCTATTGAGAACAAAATATGTGATGAAAAATTTTAATTCATATATATATATATATATATATATATATATATATATATATATATATATATATATATATATATACTGTATATATATATATATATATATATATATATATATATATATATATATATATATATTTATATATATATACAGTATATCATCCGTAAACAACTCGCCCAGCTATTCTACCCGACGTATGTCATAGAAAAGGCCATCAACAAAGCCAACACGATATATTATAAAGATCATGATGTTACTAACCAAAGAGATTTTAAAAATAAGATAAAACTCCCATATATAGAAGGTATTAAAAATATAACAAATCATATCAAAACTGAGAACCCCTTTGTTTTTTCATATCCAAAGACCATAGGAAGCGCCCTTATTAATGTTTATCAAAATAAAAGAAAGATAGAATCTGGCGTTTACAAAGTACCATGCAGGGATTGTGAAAAAGTGTACGTTGGGCAAACTGGCCGTTCGCTATCTCAAAGATTATCCGAACACAAAAGATCTGTTAGATATGGGTATGAAAACTCGGGGATTTTCATTCACCTTAGGGATTTAGGGCACCAGATTAACTGGAGTGAGTCGTCTTTGCTTTTTAAGAGTACCTGTCCGTACAGAAGGAAAATCCTGGAATCAGCCATCATAAATCAATCAAACACAATGAACCTATGTGGGGGCCAATGGAAAGCTGACACAGTGGACAATACTCTTCTCAACCCTATCATTAAGAAGATAATCCACGGAGACCGGCCACCAGACATGCATCAGAGGTCAAGACTTCCTCCAAGCGGCTCAACAATAAGAACACGCACCTGGATGTAATTAAATTTGGCTAATCCTTCCAGCAATTATAACAACTATAGAACAATTGAACACACCTTTTTGCTTTCATATATAAACCGTCACTCTCCACTGTAAGCCTCACTTGTACTTTACATCCTGAAGAGGGTCGATGTTTATTGACCGAAATATAGTGTGATTTATTCATATTTCCTGTGTTTCTTTTATGGGCCTTTTTGAAAAAACATGTTAAACTGTTCGATTACAGTTATAAATAAGACATATATATATATATATGATCTATGTTTTGATATGACAGACAATACCAGATATGTTGAACCAAATCATTACATAATCACATGATGTCATGTTTTGTCGAAAATTATTTTGTTTTTTGACTTATTTTTAATTGCATCTTCGCTTCTATCATGTTCCCGGTCTCTCTCCTGATAGTAACTCATAGTTATATCGACGGATCACTTCTTTTTTTTTCAGGAAACTCCATTGTTTTCATGGTTACTATGCTTTTTTACTTAGCTTTCTGTTAATCTTGAGCCAAAGGAAGTACATAATGATCTTTTGCTAGCACAGATAACCAGTATTGCCCAGGTGTAAGAATAAAAAGCAGTGTCACCGTATGCAACTGGGAGATTCATGTAAGTTATCACTGTGATGACTTATTCTGAACGACATGCTTTTTGACTCCTAGATGCTTTTATCGCCTAATATTTTATTTTTGGACACTGAGCAACTGTGAAGATGAAACATTTTCAATGTTAAGGTGGAGATGATATTTGTACAAAGGCAAACTAACTTCCCTCGATTACAACACAATCCAGGATGTTTATTTGTCTGTTCTGTACTCATATCACATGCTCGTACACTGTAATGGCATTTCTGTTTTCTGTATATTGTCGTTAGAGCTCTCCCCTCGCACTGATAACTTCTTAAAGTTTGCACATGCTTTTATCAATCAGTTTGAATTTTTGTCACCTTTTCCACTGAAAATGTTGCCACATAACTGATGTATCGCACATTAGCGACCATCGGAGTGTTCATCTCCCTCCTGATTTCCCCTGCACTGTTTTTTCTTATTGTTTGATGATGCCACTGTCAGACATTGACTCGACTATCAAAGTTAAGCCCTTGAAACTACTGCCATTGGCCAGCAGAGATGCGTTCACCTGGTTCCAGCGTGATTAAATCATTTTGTAACAAGGGCGTGACTCGGTCTAGTACCAAAACCGATTACGTTTTCGTGGCGACCCCTGTGGACACTTTCCCGGAAATCTCTGATTTCCTGTGCGAGCAAGGAGACACGCCAATATCTTACGACGCCCTCAAATCTTACCTCCTGGAGCAATACTCGCAATCGCATGCTGCCTGTATACCAAAATTTTTCAGCTCTCTCAACAACCATTGGGGGAGCAAAAGGCTTCTCTTGCCCTTACGGAAATGACCAGTATCGCTTGCCTACAACCTGCCACAGACAGCTCTCCTCATGAAGTGAATCTACTTTATGCCCTTTTGGTACGCCACCTTCCTTAGCCCCTATGTGATGCTATCCCCAATATGGATATTTTGCCCATGAAGGACCTGATGACCAAAGTCAACGCCTTTATGGAGAGCCACTTCGACACCTTCTAGACCTCCATCAACACCTCCACTCAAGATGAAGTTGACACCTATTTAACATCGACCGAAGCCAATGTGACTGAGGTAAGACACAGATGCCCACCCTGGGACGTGCAGGATTGGCGATAAAGCTGCCCACTCACCATGTATACTGCCCCTCACTTATGCCCAAACCAATGACTTCTCCAGCCACTTCCTGACACCCATTGGCTGCAATTATAAGCTGCCCACCCCCCACATATACCGCCCCTTGCTTACAGCCAAACCAACGACTTCTCCAGCCACTTCTTGATGCCCATTGGCTGCAATTATGCTACTACCACTTCAAATTCGGAGCTGTGACCAGAAAATGTTTAAGTAGTCCATCGGCGGTGGCCTCTCTGTCACTAATCCTTTATTTTTACATGATGTGGGTTACGGCATGCGATTTTTGGTAGACACGGGTGCTTGCCGTTCTCTTCTGCTAAAGTCACTCTCCAAAACACAACATAGTCTGACTAAGTCTGCCGACATCAGTCTGGTAGCGGCCATTGAATCTGCTACACCCACCCATGGTTGTGAAACCCTAACATTATCGTTTGGAAGCGCCAAATATATTTGGAAGTTTCTCATTGCTTAAGTCACATTGCCAATCCTCAGTGCATATTTCCTTTCACATATCCACATCCTGGTCGATCTAGCTCACCGACGGTTAGGTAAAGCTGATTCTTACTCCTCGGTACCACTCCAAGCCACCCCCTCTGACCTCACTCTCTACACCAGTGCCCCCAAGGATGCCTACGCCTACCTTCTCTCATCGTATCCAGAAGTTTTCCGTCCAGAACTTCGTCAAACGCCCAAGGTTCCCGTGAAACACTGTATCTATCACCATATTAAGACGACGGGGCCCCCAATGATCACCAGATTTAGACGTCTGACACCAGATCGTTTGGCAGCCGCTATACAAACGTTCACAGAAATGGAAGAAATGGGCATTTGTCAAAAAGCCTCCAAGCCCATGGTAGTCATCCTTGCTCATAGTCCTGAAGAAAGATGGCTCTCTGCGTCCGAGTAGGGATTACAGGTGCCTGACCATGTAAACAAAATCGGATCACTACCTCAACCCAAGCATCACTGACATGACGTCTTACTTGCACAAAGCGAAGGTTTCCTCTAAGCTCGACCTCATGAACGGGTATTATCAGGAGTCCATGAACCCAAAAGATTGTGGACATCATTAGCGAATCTCTTGGGTATCACCCTTCATCAAACAACTGCGAACAATCCTGAAGCCAATGGCAGGGTTGAACTTTTCACCATAGCCTCAAATCAGCTTTGATGTCCCGCTGCAGACTCCAACTGGTTTACCCAGCTACCTTGGATCCTCTAAGTTACCACTTAACTGGTGCATCTGCATACTTCTATTTCAGAGCATCACAGTGATCAAATTTTTGTGACATCAAGCCAATTTTTACTATCTTTTCTATTTCATGCCGATGTCATAGAATCATAGGTGAAGGCACCAAGACGCCAGTGTTTATGCATTAAACGGACGTGCTCTCACATCTGTGATTATTCTTTGCTTATTCCTGAACTTGTTGGTTTTGATTGGCACTAATTCTTTACTGATTAACCCGAAGTCGAGTTATTCTTTTATTTCTCGATTCCTTATTTATAAGTGCTGCAATTCTTTGTTGATTATTTACAAGGCGAGCATTTCTTTGGTCTTTGTTCTCTTCTTTATACATACCTACTATTTTTAAGAGGGTGAGGGTTGTGCCATCAACTAGCATAGTTCTCTTAAGGGGCACTTAGAGATTTCAGACCATGACCATTAACTTTCTTGGAATTCTTTTACACAAGAATACGCTTTTAGTTTTCACACTCATATATATATATATATATATATATATATATATATATATATATATATATATACAGTATATATATATATATATATATATATATATATATATATATATATATATATATATATATATAATTGAGGTTTAAAGTGGGTGCGGTTCTGCCCACCATAGCTACCTTGGGGAACTTCTAGAGATTTTGGATTACTTCTGTTGATTTCCTCAGAAATTTCTACACAAGAATGGGCCTTTAGTGTTTACATAGAATTATCTATATTTGAGGTTTAAAGTGGATGGGTTTCTGCCCACCATAGCTCCCTTAAGGTGAGCACTTAGATATTCGCGACTACTTCAATTGAATTCCTTGGAAAATTTTACAAAGGAATGCAATCTTAGTTTTTATGAAGAACTAGATTTAATGGAAGTTTTAAAAGGGGGATTCTGTCACATAGCTCCCTTAGGGGGACACTTAGTGATTCAGGAACACTGGCATTATCTTCCCCAAAATTTTTTACATAAGAATACACTTCAAGTTTTTTTTTATGAATATTCCCTAACCTTCCTTTCCATTGGGAACGCACAGGCACACGGATTCATACAGTTGTCTTATATATATATATATATATATATATATATATATATATATATATATATATATATATATATATATATATATATATATATATATATATATATATATATATATATTTATATATATATATATATATTTATATGTATATATATATATATATATATATATATATATATATATCTGTATATATGTGTGTATATATATATATATATGTATATATATATGTATGTATATATATGTGTATATATATATATATATAAATATATATATATGTGTGTGTGTGTGTGTGTGTGTGTGTGTATAATATTTAAAAAAGTGGAAAAGATCTAGGCCGAAAGCCTGCCCTATTTCCTGGAAGAGGGTGGGTGCATTCAGAATAAGAGGACCACATGCATTATCTTCCTAGAAAGATTTTACATGTAATTGCACTCTTATATAGGTCCTCAAACCTCTCCTATCTATAGAGAACAGACACACACAGACTCGTACAAACAGAAATTGTCATGTATATACATATAGATTTCCAAATTATATATGATACTCTAATAACTTTCAGTATGATATGAGAGGAGACGTGATTACAACTTATTATAATATGCGTTAGCACAATTCTATATACAAGAAGTGAGTATATTACATTAATAGTTGATGAATATAGCAATAACGTTTATATGGATTGAAGATGAGAGTTTATCAGAAATATATTTGCTCATTATAATTCGTCGTGTTTATGTAGTGTAATGAAATTGCATTACTGATTTTCATGCCGAGATATATGATACATAATATTTTATTAATAATATTATCTAGCCCTTAAAATGCTATATATATTATTTCAAGCGAAAGTCATGATACATAAATATGATTTAACTTCAAGAAACTAATTTTCTTTTTCAAAAGTGAAACTTATTCCTTTGATTATTTTCTCTTATTTTTTTAACATGGAAGTCTAAATCTGATTTCAATTGTAGTAATGTAAGTTCCCTTATTCTAATAATTCATTTTAAATTACATAGATTTAATATATAATTAATTATTTTTATCACTCAGATTTCATATATCATCCATATATTCACCCATATTTAGAATATTTAAAGATTATAAGTATATACTGTATA
The DNA here is from genome assembly GCF_036898095.1 of Palaemon carinicauda. Taxonomy (NCBI): domain Eukaryota; kingdom Metazoa; phylum Arthropoda; class Malacostraca; order Decapoda; family Palaemonidae; genus Palaemon; species Palaemon carinicauda. The sequence continues at coordinate 77,353,910 of NC_090725.1, forward strand.
TACATATATATAATTATTTTTTTTTTCATTTATTTATTTTTTCCCTTATCAATTGAATTTTGATAATCTTATAATTCTTTATATCCCAATTTTTTTGGGGGGGGCCAGCCCTGTGAGAGTCAAGCTTGACTCATTGGGCTGGTAAAACTCCTTCTTTTAATAATAATCTAATACTTTTTACGCCGCAAAGAGGACTTTGTTACTTCAATTTAGAAAAATAAAGATACTTTATTCTCCTCACTGTGCTTTACATAGCCAGGGGCAGTTTCTCCTGCATCCAAACAAATATTTTTGTACCGTATGATTAATTTTGTATATATTATGCTTGTATCTTCGCTCTTTCCTCGCAGTAAAACGAACCAGAATAAACATGTCTGCGTTTCTCCTCTGTAACATTGTCTGTTTTTCGAACATGAAATTTCCTTTTGCCTTGAGTTTTTGTATATAAAGGAGAGTGTTCTATAATAAATTAACTCAGTTGCTTTCAACCTGCCTTTGAGTCACAACCTTTCTCTCAGCCCGTCACAGTTTCCAGTATCTTTGTTGTTTTGTGCTTTACCTGTTTTCTAATCTTATACGCTTTTACATTTGAATTGTAAATATTTTTAGAATTACTCTCTCAATAGTTTTTGATTTCTATATATTTTGCTCTCTTAATTTGTCTGTCGCCTCTTTTCGTTGCTTACCATGAAGAAGATATATTTTCACCAAGAAACTTAACTATTTCATCTATTATTGTGAATCCAAAATTTTTTCGTTCTTCCGTATTATGGTTTGAAACTTTAATTGCTAAAACATATCAATATTTGTCTTTCCTTTGGGTATCAAATACAAAAAAAAAAAAAAAGAATAAGTGCTGTCGCCTCTTTTCGTTGCTTACCATGAAGAAAATACATTTTCACAAAGAGACTTAACTATTTCATCTATTATTGTGATTCCAAATTCTTTTTCGTTCTTCCGTATTATGGTTTGAAACTTTAATTGCTAAAACATATCAATATTTGTCTTTCCTATGGGTATCAAATAAAAAAAAAAATTTCATTCTTCCGTATTATGGTTTGAAACTTTAATTGCTAAAATATATCAATATTTGTCTTTCCTTTGGGTATCAAATAAATTTTTTTTTTCATTCTTCCGTATTATGGTTTGAAACTTTAATTGCTAAAACATATCAATATTTGTCTTTCCTTTGGGTATCAAATAAATTTTTTTTTTCATTCTTCCGTATTATGGTTTGAAACTTTAATTGCTAAAACATATCAATACTTGTCTTTCCTTTGGGTATCAAATAATTTTTTTTTTCATTCTTCCGTATTATGGTTTGAAACTTTAATTGCTAAAACATATCAATATTTGTCTTTCCTTTGGATATCAAATACAAAAAAAAAAAAAAAAATAAAAAATAAAAAAAATAAAAAGTCTGCAAAACCTTACAGCTCACAGTTTCATCTCCACATAAGTGGAGTGGCATTTGAAATCATATTTCATGGAAGATACGTTCGTTGGAATTACAAAGTCTTTTATAAAGATTAGTTCTGTACATCACTGGTGTGCGGTGCTTTGGCACGTGGCCGTGTGGTAATATTGGCTTAAGCCATAAAAATATGGGAAACGAGGTTAATGACAGATGTTACTCTGTATCTTTTTCTACAGTTCGTGTATTTAACAAAAAGTAATTCACAAGCTTATTGAGAACATAAATAATCAGTTACGGTAGCGTTGAATTATCTTGAAAATATCAAAGTCACAAATCACAAAGTTGAATTCAAAATGCAAAATCTTCTAAGTGCTCCTTATAAGTACATCAAAGATACAAAGTTCTAGGGCCTGGCAATGGAGAGAGACAGATCGTGTTTTTATAAAATTACTGAAAAATCTACATTCTGTAATGAATGTTGATAATGCCAGGATCGGCCTCAGACGGCGGGACGGTACTATCGATCTCTACTAAGACTCTCTGATCCTTGGTCATACTTCCTCCTTATGTGTGGCAGAACCCGGATGGGGTACCATGGGTGTCCACTTGGGTTTAGGAAGGGGTGGTTGTCCCCTCTGATTCTTGGTCATACTTCCTCCTTATGTGTGGCAGAACCTGGATGGGGTACCATGGGTGTCCACTTGGGTTTAGGAAGGGGTGGCTGTCCCCTCTGATTCTTGGTCATACTTCCTCCTTATGTGGGGCAGAACCCGGATGGGGTACCATGGGTGTCCACTTGGGTTTAGGAAGGGGTGACTGTCCCCTCTGATTCTTGGTCATACTTCCTCCTTATGTGTGGCAGAACCCGGATGGGGCACCATGGGTGTCCACTTGGGTTTAGGAAGGGGTAGCTGTCCCCTCTGATTCTTGGTCATACTTCCTCCTTATGTGTAGCAGAACCTGGATGGGGTACCACGGGTGTCCACTTGGGTTTAGGAAGGGGTGGCTGTCCCCTCTGATTCTTGGTCATACTTCCTCCTTATGTGTGGCAGAACCCGGATGGGGTACCATGGGTGTCCACTTGGGTTTAGGAAGGGGTGACTGTCCCCTCTGATTCTTGGTCATACTTCCTCCTTTATGTGTGGCAGAACCCGGATGGGGTACCACGGGTGTCCACTTGGGTTTAGGAAGGGGTGACTGTCCCCTCTGATTCTTGGTCATACTTCCTCCTTATGTGTGGCAGAACCCGGATGGGGTACCATGGGTGTCCACTTGGGTTTAGGAAGGGGTGGCTGTCCCCTCTGATTCTTGGTCATACTTCCTCCTTATGTGGGGCAGAACCCGGATGGGGTACCATGGGTGTCCACTTGGGTTTAGGAAGGGGTGGCTGTCCCCTCTGATTCTTGGTCATACTTCCTCCTTATGTGTGGCAGAACCTGGATGGGGTACCATGGGTGTCCACTTGGGTTTAGGAAGGGGTGGCTGTCCCCTCTGATTCTTGGTCATACTTCCTCCTTATGTGTGGCAGAACCCGGATGGGGTACCATGGGTGTCCACTTGGGTTTAGGAAGGGGTGGCTGTCCCAATTCTGCAATGGTTTGCACTTCCGCTGCTGCCTCATCTCCGCCTCTACCCCTGTGAGGAAAAGGATGTGATTCAGCAATATGACAGATCAGCAAAACGTAGGTGCCATCCGCCCAACACGTGGCATAGGTGCCATCCGCCCAACACGTGGCTGATGCAGATTGAGCAATTCAGATCTTCAATATCACCTAGCAACGGTTTTGTGCCTGGATTCGTCTCGTTGTTGTTTGTTTTCTTTAGTTGACCTAACTCTACCTTTTCTTCTGTGACAGCTTCTTGTCTTAGTGTTTAGGTCAAGCTTCATCATTATCATCATCGTCATTACTATTATTATAATTATTATTATAAATTTTATTTTATTTTTTTATGTTCTGTCAAAAAGGAAAGTTAAAGAATGGTCGATGATAGTACACAAATAGTAACGTTTCTAGGAAGAGTTATTCGTGTTGTATTGTGTTCATCGATTTCATTTTATTAGTAGCTTTTTGTTATTCTCTCTCTCTCTCTCTCTCTCTCTCTCTCTCTCTCTCTCTCTCTCTCTCATTGGCAGTCTCATATGCAATCGATATTCTTCTCACTTTTTGTCCTATCAATATTCTTTTTTATCAAATAAATTTGTATATGCGTTATATATTTCTTTTTTTTGCGTATCACATCCCCCTCTTCACACAATAACAAACGAGTTATTCCCAGATGTCTATGATGCATACACACACACACACATAAATATATATATATATATATATATATATATATATATATATATATATATATATATATATATATATATATATATAGTTCGTCAATCCTTCATTCTCCCGGTTCTTTTACAATCTCTTTGGACCCATTTTGTTAGTCTTAGTGTCAATCTGTAATCTGGTATTCTCATTTTATTCCCTGCCCATGTCCATTTCTTTATTTTAAATGTTAGAATATCTTCTCCTTAGTTTAATATAGCATCCACGCTGGTCTTGATATCTCATAGTGTTATTCACTTCATTATTCTTTCCATAGCTCATAAAGTAGTAACTAGCTTAGGTTCTAAGGCTTTAGTAAAGCTTGAAGTTTCTGGTTCATGAGTTAATGCTGGTAGAACCATTTGATTAAATACTTTTGATTTTGGGAAAAGTAGCATTTATCCTACTGTGTTAATATCTATTACGAGTTTGCGACCGTAATAACACTCATTTACGTCAATGTGTCCGTTTTTTTTTAACGGTAAATGCCTGATAACATTCATTCCAGGATTTTTACCGTTTCATTTTTTACTGCAAAATTTTTAACAGTGTACTTCCTGTATAATTATAATCAAGTAATCCTTGTTTTTGGTGGGATTTCGTTACTTCTGAGGCTTTTACAGAATCAAAAGCTTTCTTATAGTATATAAATGCCATACATAATGATTTGTTATGCTCTATTGATTATTCCATTAGCTAACTAATTACGTGGATATGGTCAGTTAATGAATACTAACTTGTAAACCCTGCCTGGTATCTCGATTCATTACAGAGTAGCTGTCTTTCTATTCGGCCTACTATGATCTTTGTTAATATTTGATATATTACTGAGAGTAAACGTATTGGGCGGTAATTTTGTGTAACATTTTGCAAGTTTTACTACTATGAAATCTCTTCCATCTACTATTAAATCAAATGTTAGGCCCTTTTCTCCTATTGCTTTACCTTTTTCATGCTTTGTAATGCTTTCTCTACTTCTCTTACTATTACTCTAGCCTGGGTACTGTCTTTGATTGATACCCATTATTAGCACCTTTAATCCTTCTAATATCCTCTAAAATTTCCACTTTTAATTGCACTTACTCTTCTGTATTTCCTCTGTTATCTTTTTTAGTGTTTTATTGGGTTCTAAAGTAATAATTTTTCCTTATCTGCAAATTGCACTATAAATAGTTCTGTAAGCTATATATGTAAGAAGCTATTTAAGTTCACTAACTGGCTATCGTAATTATCCAAATCCTTCTTGGCCCTATTATGTATACCTGATAATTAAATCACGTCTCCTTTTTATTGTTTCTACAGTATGTGCTGTTGGGTATACTTATGGTAGAGAATAGCCATCGTACTTTGCAGAGATGAATTCTTGTAAATTTAGCAACCTATTTCTTTCTCTGGGCGTTTTCAATAAAAGAAAATATGGTGATATTCGGAAAACCTTCACTATTGAACGATACTAATATCAATGTTCCTTTTATTTGGCATCCTCACTGTTCATAAGAGAGGCAGTAATCTTATTTTCTACTTCAGCAGTCCACCAATCTATGGTATGTTTCTAATCTTGATTTGTTGAGACGTTCCTCTTTAATATTCCCGCCGAAACAAATTGCTTGTGTCATTATCATAGCCTGATTCATCATGATGTATGGGGCAGGTCATGAATAAAGATTAGAATTATTTGAGTTTGCATTACATGTTTGTGTGTATGAAGTCTGTCTTCTATGTATCGTCTCTAAGTAGTGACTACGCGTTCTTGACCATCTACTTCCATTGTTTTTTTTTTTTTTTTTTTTTTTTTTTTTTTTTTTTTTTTTTTAGTTGTAATTAGTCAAATCACTCGGTAATTCTTGAAAACTTGCATCCATATCGTACATTTACTCAAAAGGAAGGTATTGAAAAAAATAAAAAAAATTCTGAATATACGAGAGAGAAAATTCATGTACTTACATATTCATTGTGGATTACATTTCCTTTAACTATCATAAATGGTACTTCCTTTTCTTATACAATATCCTTCTTGTATTGCCCTAAAAATGGTTGTTAGTTCTGTTTTGTTTATTAATTATTCTATATAAATTCATTAACGTTTTTTAAAGTGTAATAGAAAAATTACTACAAGAATATTCTTCCTTTTGTTTCAACAACTCAAACAAGTAAAAGTTTCGTCGATTTACACTTTTGTTGCAGTTCAATGTTCAAACTTTTCCTGGCAAACTTGGTGTTGTTTACAAATTACGGGTTCATTTTTTCGTGGTTCTTCACTCGACACTATAATGTTCTTCCCCCCAAAAATCTTGTTATTCTTCTATCGTTGCTGTAACTAATGTAATGTTTCTCTCTCTCTCTCTCTCTCTCTCTCTCTCTCTCTCTCTCTCTCTCTCTCTCTCTCTCTCTCTCTCTCTCTCTCTATTCTTCTATCGTTGCTGTAACTAATGTAATGTTCTCTCTCTCTCTCTCTCTCTCTCTCTCTCTCTCTCTCTCTCTCTCTCTCTCTCTCTCGTTATTGTCCCATTATTTTTTCAAACTGAGCTCGTATTTGCTTCACAATTCTTTTATTTTCTAAAATCCTCCATATTTACCATGTACACCTACACTGTCACCAGTGTGATGTATGTCTTTTTCTAGGTATCATTTCATTAGTGTAAAATTCGTGTTTGCGCTCATTTATCTGTATATAAATCAAATGATTTTCTTCTAATAAACACAAATTGAATAAGTAATTATTTTATTGTAAAGCAAATCAAGACTCTACATACATATACACTATTGAAGTACTGAATGGTGATGATTTCTATCACCTTATTCTGTTTATTCGTTCTAGCAAAATCTTTACCAATATATTACTAGGCAGGCAGTTAATTCTAATAGCCAGGCCTTCTCCATCACGAGGCTCAATACTACGCAGTACTCTAGAAGTTTTATTCCAGCTGTTACAAGTTGTGGAATGATCTTCCTATTCGGGTGGTTGAATCAGTAGAACTTCAAAAGTTCAAAGTTGGAGCAAATGCTATTTTGTTGACCAGGCGGACATGAGTCTTTTTATAGTTTATTTATGACATATTTGTTTTTGATGTTGTTAATAGTTTATATATGATATGTCTGTTTTGACGTTGTTACTTATTTTAGAATGATTTATTGTTAATTTGTTCTCTTCATTTATTTATTTCCTTATTTTCTTTCCTCACTGGGCTATTTTTCCCTGTTGGAGCCCCTGGGCTTATAGCATCTTGCTTTTCCAGCTAGGGTTGTAGCTTGGATAGTAATAATAATAATAATAATATTAGTCCTGCGTTGTATGCTTCATTTATTGTTATGGTTCATTTTCTTTTGAGAAAGCGATTCTAAAAAAGTAAATTAATAATATATTCTAATAGATTTTTTATGTAAAGTTCAATCTTTGTATAATCTTTTCTGTGTCAAAAGTTTTTTTTTTCCTCTTTCCTTCTTCACTGGAATATCATTTTCAGATATCTGTATTTATATGTATTTATGTAGGAAGGCATGTATGTATATAAATATTTATGTTTGTAAAAGCAAGTTTGAATTTATCAAAGGCGCTATTTATTTATTTATTTTTTTTTTTTATCAAAAGTTTAGTTGTAAGGAATGAAAAGAAGTATCACCTAAATACAGATAACTCCTGATATATACAGTCAAATGAAGAATGTTCATGTTAAGATATTTGGAAATCTGATACATAGCATTAATTTAGAAAATAAATAAATAAATAAATATATATATATATATATATATATATATGTGTATATATATATATATATATATATATATATATATATATATATATATATATATATATATATATAAATAGCAATTCATTATTATGATGAACTATAACTGAAAAGCAAGAATCCATAAGATAGCGATTTTTTCATCGCAAAAGTTAAATTTTTCTACCGAAATGGACAGTTGGATGTATGCAAATCACTCGACCTAGGGGGATGTATTCTCATGTTCTGATTCCGAGTAAAGTCCATTAATCAACTGTCTGGTAATGAAATCACATTGTTTGAATGATGCCTGACGCCAATGAAAAGGGCTTGAAAGAATGGAAGTTGTATGCTGCTCGCTATTTCACTTTACGTGAAGAGTTCTGCAGGACCAATACCCATAATGTATTGACGGAGGGAGGCCAAAATATGTGATTTTCGTGTTGCTTTCAAGTGATGTTTCAGCGGATTTTTATGAAAAAATATGTACAAATGTTAACTTCACAAGTATTGTATTGCCTAAGTAAATATGTCGTGAACCATGATAATTATTCTTTGGCCCTGAATGATGCAAAAAATAGGAATTTTATATATAAATCTGAAGTTTATTTACGCTTAAAACTACTTTAAAGTACATAATTAGCTTTAACCTGCTAATCTGTTGGCAATCTCAGTGTGATTTATAAACCTAAATTAAAATAGTGTTCGGCAATCTTTCAAACATTAAATGGGTCACCATATCTCAACAGTTTATCACAACAAGTTATCTTAATTATGAATTTTTTTTTAAAGTAATAAGTCACGTGATTCCGGGAATTAGCGAGTCCTGTCCATCTTTTTCCTATCATCTGCTGATAGCATTTTTTTTGTTAGTGCAACAAGCTCGAACCTATTTCTGCAAGGAAGCATAAAGAAAACGTAAAGCGCAATACCACTGCAAGCAAGCATAAAGAAAACGGAAAGCACCATACCATTATCATTGTAAATCCACTTGAAACTTTTATTTGAATACCAAAATAAAGATCGCAATAATAACAGTTTAAAACTTTGAATTATGATTTGAATCGGCATTTTTATGACCATTTTTGCTGAATCTATTTCCAAAATATCGTCACCCTCATAAACTAACTGCCTAAGTCATTTTCTCCACTTGTTGGGAAATAAAAAAAAAAACCTCATTTCCTAATTCTTTATATCATAGTATTGAGCTTCAATTAACCAATTCTAATTCACAAATTCTTCTGTTAAGAATTTGTGAATTGAAGCTCAAGACAATGATATAAAGAATTAGGAAATGAGAAGGTTCTTTTTTTATTTCCCAACAAGTGGAGAAAATGACTTAGGCAATTAGTTTATGAGGGTGACGATATATATCGGTGTTAGAGGACTACATTCAGGCAATCCCTGAAATACAAACACGGTAGCCGGGCCTATCGTTCCAAATTTAATCGTGCCTGGAAACCCCCCCCCCCCCCACCCCCACATTCCGGATTTCCATTTGCCGAGAACTAGAACGGCCTGAGTGTTCGAGTTCCGCCGGCCACTTCCCCAATCCTGTTTCCTTTGAAGATCCGGTAGGAAGCAACAACTTTCCTCTTACGGACTTCCTTCCAATAGATAAAACTGAAAGCAGCTATCAGCAGTTCTCACATTGCATCCTAAAATAAAAAAATAATTTACTTGACTAAAGTGATTTTTTGGATAACTATGATTAAATTTTTATATCATCTTGCAATATGAAATAAATCCCCTTTAGAGTTTATGGTTTCTAAATAACATTTTGGATAATGTTAGTTACCAGATTTATTATTTACACAACAAATAAAAAAATCATAAAGATATAAAAATATATAAAAAAATATAAAAAAATATCATATATAAAATAAATCCCCTTTGAAGTTTATGGTTTCTAAATAACATTTTGGATAATGTTAGTTACCAGATTTATTATTTGCACAACAAATAAAAAAATAGGAATTGGATAACGCACTCAATAGAGGAAATAATTGTATCATGGGAAGAAAATAAATTGAGAAATGAAATAAAAAACAATACATACAGAAATTAACGTTTAATGTGCTATCACACGACAATTTTGAAAGTTCGCTTTGCTTTCAAATCTGCTCTCTATTGTGACGGGCCGAGAGAAGGTTGTGACTCAAAGGCAGGATGCAAGCAACTAAGTAAATTTATTATAGAACACTCTCCTTTATATACAAAAGTTCAAAGCAACAAGAAATTTCATGTTTGAAAAACAGACAATGTTACAGAGGAAAAAAACAGACATGTTTAATCTGGTTCATTTTAGTGCGAGGGAAGAGCGAAGGTACTAGCATATTATATACACAAAATGAACTATGTACGATCGTGTGACACACGGTTGGTACACTATACACATACGTTCAGAGAAATATGCCAAATTGACGTCAGTTTTGCTGTTCAGGATAAAAAATGAAACTTAAAAGAGATCGTGAACTGAGCAAATAACTTTCTAATATCTTGAAACGCCTTGGCCATGGAGCTTCCAATATTCCAATGAGTTATTCCTTTTTTTTTAATTCATGAATAATTGTGATCT
>NC_090725.1:77366450-77368950 GCF_036898095.1 Palaemon carinicauda
GGTACTGTATGGATTATTCTGAATATGTTCATTACTGTAATGTATGTCTAAGTCAAACCAATACCTCATATTAAAAACAAAACACAGTTCTGGCTTCGGGACGACCTTTCCTACTAAAACTGATCCTGAATGCAGTTATAAGTTTTTGGTAGCGTTTCATAAAGATTTTGCTAGGAATAACTGTGAAAAATAACACTTGTGCTATAAAAACAGTTTGTTAAACATCATAGAGGGAAAAAATGTAAGGACAACGGGACATCATCATCGGACTTTTCTGAATTATCAAGCGTCGGGGAAAGCTATAGAAAATCAACTAAAAATCACCCAAAAGACCGGCTACACAAAATTACAAATTAAGAAGAGCTATAGAGGTAATACAAAAATAATCGTATTTTAATTACTTATCTAAGACGTTTAGTGACGGAAGCTCTCTGCAGTCTATACTTTTATCTAGAATTTCTTTTTTTTTTTTTTCATCATGAAAGCGGCTTGCAAAGCTTCTATTTTCTTAGCGTCGGCCTCTTTATCCTTCCATAAAAAAAAAAAATTTGCTGAGAACTTCAGAGAAAAGTCGAGTAGTTGAAACATCAACTGAACTTCATCTGATATCTTAGTAAAAATGTAAAATACTTGTTTACCATATCCCGATTGACTATAGTCTGTTTTTGGAATAAGAAAATACAAACATATAAAGCTATAAAGATCACTTACCTCTTGGTCTAGGTGTTACTAAATTTAATTAACATAAATAACTTCCTTAGGTAGTAAGTTAGCCAGGGCCCCAGTTACCCGTCGAGATACTACTGCTAGAGAATTATTGGGTGTTTTGTCTGGCTAGACAGTACTAGATTGAATCCCTCTGTCTGGTTATGGCCCATTTTGTTTTTGCCCACGCATACAGTACACCGAATAGTCTAGCCTATTCTTTCCACATTCTCCTCTGTTCTCACACCTTACAGCACTGGGAATACTAAAATTTTCTTCTCTGCAAAAGGGTTTAAATACTGCAATGTAATTGTGCAGTCGCTACTTTCCACTTGGTAAGGGTAGAAGAGACTCTTTACCTATGGTAAGCAGCTCGTCTAGGGGAAGGACACTCCAAAATCAAACTATTGTTCTCTTGTCTTGGGTAGTACCATAGCCTCTGTACCATGACCTTCCACTTTCTTGGATAAGATTTCTCTTGCTTGAGGGTACATTCAGATACGCTGTTCTACCTTATTTGGCTTCCTCTTGTTTGTTTGAAGTTTTTATAATTTACATATAAAATATTCTAGTTTGATTATTCATTACTTCTCTTGTAGCTTACTTATTTCCTTATTTCATTTCTTCACTGGGCCATATTTTCCTTTTGGACCCCTTGGGCCTATAGCATCCTGCTTCTCCAAGTAGGATTAAGCTTGGCTTGTAATTGTCGTGAACGAAGTGAGTGACCTTATATGATATGCCAAAATTTTCGCGAACGAATCTCTCACTACTCATAGCCTAGTAAACCCATACCCCAATTATTCCGTTTTATTAATATCGCCGGGTGGGTGGGTGCAGCTGATATTTTCAGCGGCGGGGCCAATAACTCCTATACCAGTGGTTCCTAAATAGGGGTAAATTACCCCACTTGGGGTAATTTCAATTTTGTTGGGGTAATGACTGTTTTTATTATGACAGGTGCCGAATAAATATACATATACATATCCACTAATATATATATATATATATATATATATATATATATATATATATATATATATACATATATATATTTATATATATACATATATATATATATTTATATATATACATATAAATATATATATGTATATATATAAATATATGCATATATATATGAAATATACATATATAATATATACATATATAATATATATACTGTTTATGTATGCATATATATACATTCTATATATATATATATATATATATATATATATATAGAGAGAGAGAGAGAGAGAGAGAGAGAGAGAGAGAGAGAGAGAGATGTTTATATATATATATATATATATATATATATATATATATATATATATATATACACACGTGTGTGTGTGTGTGTGTCGTTACAATATTCCTTTTTTGAACATCGGGCGAATACCAATAGACTTGCTTAAAGTTTATGCTTCGTTGGAAAGATTGAAAGCGCTGAATCCTCACATCAGCAAATGTAGAATGGATGGAAACGACAGAAATCCCATTAAACATTTCGGAAAATTAATTCACGACATGAAAACTACTACCAGAAATACTGAAATATTCGTTATCAAAGTTGAAGAAGAGTAAGGGAGAGAGCATATAGGGAAGTAAGCGTAAAGAGAACTCCTCTCCTATCACCTGGAGTCAAGGATTTATATGCGAGGTATGTATGGAAGCTATTTTCCTAGATGGAATGGTGAAGGATCCCGGTGAGGGGTGGGACATCGGTATGTTGGATTAAAAGACATGGTTTGAAAGATGCAAATAATGACTGATAAACTGAGAAAAACCTAGGGGA
>NC_090725.1:77373950-77376450 GCF_036898095.1 Palaemon carinicauda
AAAAGGAATTGAAATCACAAAGATTATCCCGGTAAGTTTTTATACCAGACCAATACTAATGAGCCACACTTTTAAAAGGAATCGAAATCACAAAGATTATCCCGGCGAGGTTTTATACCAGACCAATACTAATGAGTCACACTTTTAAAAGGAATCGAAATCACAAAGATTATCCCGGTAAGTTTTTATACCAGACCAATACTAATGAGCCACACTTTTAAAAGAAATAGAAATCACAAAGATTATCCTGGTAAGTTTTTATACCAGACCAATACTAATGAGCCACACTTTTAAAAGGAATCGAAATCACAAAGATTATCCCGGTGAGTTTTTACACCAGACCAATACTAATGAGCCACACTTTCAAAAGGAATCGAAATCACAAAGATTATCCCGGTAAGTTTTTATACCAGACCAATACTAATGAGCCACACTTTTAAAAGGAATCGAAATCACAAAGATTATCCCGGCGAGGTTTTATACCAGACCAATACTAATGAGCCACACTTTTAAAAGAAATCGAAATCACAAAGATTATCCCGGCGAGGTTTTATACCAGACCAATACTAATGAGCCACACTTTTAAAAGAAATCGAAATCACAAAGATTATCCCGGTGAGTGTTCATACCAGACCAATACTAATGAGCCACACTTTTAAAAGGAATCGAAATCACAAAGATTATCCCGGTAAGTTTTTATACCAGACCAATACTTATGAGCCACACTTTTAAAAGAAATTGAAATCACAAAGATTATCCCGGTACGTTTTTATACCAGACCAATACTTATGAGCCACACTTTTAAAAGAAATTGAAATCACAAAGATTATCCCGGTACGTTTTTATACCAGACCAATACTTATGAGCCACACTTTTAAAAGAAATCGAAATCACAAAGATTATCCCGGTGAGTTTTTATACCAGACCAATACTAATGAGCCACACTTTTAAAGGGAATCGAAATCACAAAGATTATCCCGTTAAGTTTTTATACCAGACCAATACTAATGAGCCACGCTTTTAAAGGGAATCGAAATCACAAAGATTATCCCGGTAGGTTTTTATACCAGACCAATACTAATGAGCCACACTTTTAAAGGGAATCGAAATCACAAAGATTATCCCGGTAGGTTTTTATACCAGACCAATACTAATGAGCCACACTTTTAAAAGAAATCGAAATCACAAAGATTATCCTGGTAAGTTTTTATACCAGACCAATACTAATGAGCCACGCTTTTAAAAGAAATTGAAATCACAAAGATCATCCCGGTGAGTTTTTATACCAAACCAATACTAATGAGCCACACTTTTAAAAGAAATCGAAATCACAAAGATTATCCTGGTAAGTTTTTATACCAGACCAATACCAATGAGCCACACTTTTAAAAGAAATTGAAATCACAAAGATCATCCCGGTGAGTTTTTATACCAAACCAATACTAATGAGCCACACTTTTAAAAGAAATCGAAATCACAAAGATTATCCTGGTAAGTTTTTATACCAGACCAATACTAATGAGCCACGCTTTTAAAGGGAATCGAAATCACAAAGATTATCCCGGTAGGTTTTTATACCAGACCAATACTAATGAGCCACACTTTTAAAGGGAATCGAAATCACAAAGATTATCCCGGTAGGTTTTTATACCAGACCAATACTAATGAGCCACACTTTTAAAGGGAATCGAAATCACAAAGATTATCCCGGTAGGTTTTTATACCAGACCAATACTAATGAGCCACACTTTTAAAGGGAATCGAAATCACAAAGATTATCCCGGTAAGTTTTTATACCAGACCAATACTATTGAGCCACACTTTTAAAAGGAATCGAAATCACAAAGATTATTCCGGTAAGTTTTTATACCAGACCAATACTAATGAGCCACACTTTTAAAAGAAATCGAAATCATAAAAATTAGATTTCACTATATAAAGCCATTGCACCCTCATCTCATAAGAGTGCAATTTCATAGAAAGAGGATCTTCATCCCAAAATCATTGTTTACAGACACAAAAAGTAAAGCAATAAATAAGAAATGAAACCTAACCTGGCATGCACACAGTTAGGTATTGCTGGTAGTCATTTTCTTCAAGAGATTTTCACAACATATTTGCTTAAATGTTTAAATTTGATGAAGACATTCAAGTTCCACATAAGCTAAGACACAGAACAATAATGATAATGTCTGCATAAATTCAAGTTCCACATAAGCTAAGACGCAGAACAAATAATGATGATGTCTGCATAAATTCAAGTTCCACTTAAGCTAAGACGCAGAACAAATAATGATGATGTCTGCATAAATTCAAGTTCCACATAAGCTAAGACGCAGAACAAATAATGATGATGTCTGCATAAATTCAAGTTCCACTTAAGCTAAGACGCAGAACAAATAATGATGATGTCTGCATAAATTCAAGTTCCACATAAGCTAAGACGCAGAACAAATAATGATGATGTCTGCATAAATTCAAGTTCCACTTAAGCTAAGAC
>NC_090725.1:77381450-77386450 GCF_036898095.1 Palaemon carinicauda
ATCTGGTTTAATGATGTTAATTTTTTTTCAAATATTTTATTTAAATTTTTCATTACTTCTTATAACTTTTTTTATTTCCTTATTTTCTTTCCTCACTGGGCTATTTTTCCTTGTTGGAGCCCTTGGGTTTTTAGTATCTTGCTTTTTCAGCTAGGGTTGTAGCCTGACTAATAATAATGATAATAATGATAATCATAATAATAAAGCAAGTTTAATTTCGAAAATGAAAGTCTTGAATATAGCCGTAAAAAGTCACCTACTCTACTTAGGAAAAGTATCGATTTTCTCTTGAATAACAGAAATTGAGGGTTCATGTATTTTGGCTATAATTCCAGCAAAAAAAAAAAAAAAAAAAAAAAAAAAATTAATTAGACACTTTATACATCAACAGACCTTGTAGGATGTCATAGCGATTTGCTATTCCCTTGTTATATTGGATATGATTCCGGATATTACGGCCGTATAGTTAATCATCATCATCATTTCAGCCTTCAAAAGTCCTTTGTTGGATGTAGGCCTTCCCCAGGTTTCTCCACAGACTTCTATCGCAAACTATTCTGTGCCACTGTTGCTTATGTTCGTCTAAGTCATCTCGCCAGCGGGTTTTTTGTCTTCCTCGGTTTCTTGTGTATCCTCGGGGTGTCCAGAAGGTTGTTCGTGATGTCCATCGGTTGTCTGTCATCCTGGCAATAGTTAATAGCAACGATCAATTGGAAGATGATTGTATGTCATTGTCTCCGGGTTAACAACTACAATAATAAGAATAGGGAAGTGGGGAATATGGGGAAAGGAAGAGTACCCCTGGATTCAATCCGGTTTATAGCTCAAAGGCAGGTACTCGGGATGGGAAAGATTTAGGAAATAGGGAGAAAGAGAAGTACAGGAGAAGAACAAAAGAGAGGGGCAGACCCTCTTGCGATATTAGGGAATTGGTATTAGTTACAACTAAATATCAATGGTCCTATGATGAGTAATAGAATACGTTGCATAGGACACTTTTATATAAAAAAAAGTTCATTCACCAATATCTAGAAATCAAATGTACAATGTTTGCAAAAATTTCATTATATTTCAGCATTATATTTTTTAAAATTTTATGTTTACTGTCAAAAATCTATCGTCTGATAAATTTTATGTGGCATTTCTTTATAATTTACGTCTTTATTCAACCACAAAGAAAATATTTGTTTTTATGTTAATGGTAAAAACATGAACTTTCATATCTTATATATTGGCTTTTTAATATTAGGAATTATTGTGGGTTAAATTTTCTGTGCATTAATTATTATGACAAATCTGGTATTTCCCATAGAAAACCCAGATAGCAACCACTATCACGCTCCAGAGACCCATTGATAATCATTGGATCACTTTATTCAAACCGACTGTTATCAGTCATACTACTTACTTATTTCATCCTTCTGTCTTATTATTATTATTATTATTATTATTATTATTATTATTATTATTATTTGCTAAGCTGCAACCCTAGTTGGAAAAGCAGGATGCTATAAGCCCAGTGGCTCCAACAAGGAAAACAGCCCAGTGAGGAAAGGAAACAAGGAAAAAATTAATTGTTTTAAGAACAGCAACAATATTAAAATGAATATTTCCTATATTAACTATAAAAACTTTAACAAAACAAGAGGAGGAGAAACAAGAGAGAACAGTGTGTCCGAGTGTACCCTCAAGCAAGAGAACTCTAAACCCAAGGCAGTGCAAGACCATGGTACAGAGGTTGTGGCACTGCCCAAGACTAGAGAACAATGGTTTGATTTTGGAGTGTCCTTCTCCTAGAAGAGCTCCTTACCATAGCTAAAGAGTCCCTTCTACCCTTACCAAGAGGAAAGTATCTACTGACCGATTACAGTGCAGTAGTTAACCCCTTGGGCGAAGAAAAATTGTTTGGTAATCTCAGTGTTGTCAGGTGCATGAGGACAGAGGAGAATATGTAAAGAATAGGCCAGACTATTCGGCGTATGTGTAGGGAAAGGGAAAATGAACCGTAACCAGCGAGAAGGATCCAATGTAGTACTGTCTGGCCTGTCAAAGGACCCCCAAAACTCTCTAGCGGTAGTATCTCAACGGGTGGCTGGTGCCCTGGCCAACCTACTACCTGCAAAAAGAAGCTAATGATGAATGGTGAATGCAGAAATTGAGAGGCAAATAATTCCATTTAATTACATGAAGATGAAAATATATAATCAATCAAAACTGTTATTCCCGATTATATCAAAACTGAATGAAGAATAAAATGAATTATTCAAAATTTCCCCTGGTATAATATAGACTGTCAGCTTCATGAAATATATGCAGCTTACGCGCGGATTAGAATAGCCGACAATGCAAATTGTCGTGATAATATTAATTATATTTTGCATGTTGATGAAAGAAATTATTGTTGACGTTGATTGTTGTCATTTCGCTTTACCGCTCATCGCCTTATAACAAATTCATGCATAAATCATCTCATATAATATATTCATCTATTTTTTAATGCAATTATAGAATAAATACCGAGCGATAACATTGTGAATGTATAATTTCAAAGATAACAAAAACATAAGATTTCTCTCTCTCTCTCTCTCTCTCTCTCTCTCTCTCTCTCGTAGCTATCTATCTATCTATCTATCTACCTATATATATATATATATATATATCATAGAAATAAAATCCCCCTTTGGTAGCAACATGCTAAATCCACTAATTAGTCTACATTTGTCGAAATTCAAACGGAAATCTCTTCGAGTTAAGACTTACGAAAAAAAGAAATAAATCATGCCTAGCTCTCATTTGAATTATCTGGATCCTTCAGATGACAACTAGCAAGAATCATCCGTCAGTAAGAATATCTGTAACTAAAGGTTCGTAATGATCGTTGACTATACACCATTGTAAATTCACTTTTAAACTTTTTGATGTAATTATGGCTGGACTAAGAATACTCTTTTGAGCAGTAAGTAAAGCGTTTTGAATGTTTCGATGTTCTTCTACTTCATTTTCTATTCTATATATTGTTTTAATAATTTCTTTCGAATCTTCTATCTTATTTTTTTTCTATTCATGTTGGCCATTTTCTTTATATTTTCTACATTTTTGTTACAGTATTTCTTTTTTACTAAAGTGTGAATCGAATTTCCTTTTTGTTTAGCCCAATTTTCTATTTGATCCAGACGATCGTTTAGACTTCGGACATAGTTTTCCGTAGCTACACCTAAAAAAGCATTCAATGCACTACCTATAAAAAGTAATGCCAGGCTGACACTTGCACGACTTTTTGCCACGAATTTGTCGTGGCAAGTCGTGACATTTTGTGCCACGAACTGGAAAATAAAAAAAAAAAAAAAAATTACCTCAGAATCACAGCTCACCTGTCCACATTGACACGAACTGGCACGACGAGTTCACGACGAGTTCATGCATAATTTTAGCATAGTTTGCGCACTTCCCGCATCGTCCCGACGAGTTCACGAACAGTTCGCGCATAGTTCACGCCGAGTTCACGAAATTTTGTCGTGACCAAAATTTTGAACATTTAAAAATTCTCGTCACGACATGCCACGATGTCACGACAGGTTCACGACGAGTTCACTCCAGTTCACGACGAGTTCACTCCAGTTCACAACGAGTTCACGCCAGTTCACGACTCGAGTCGTGACAATGCGTGCCACAAATTCGTGCAAGTGTCAGGGTACCTTAATAAAGATCTTTTATATTTATTGTCCTCATCACATTATCAATTTCTAATAAACTACCAAGGACACTTGTAAATGTTGAATCAATGAATTTCTTCACATGCCGTTAGCATGTTCAAGAGTTTAGTTTGTGATAATACGAGAGAAAATTTTGCTCTGGAGAGATATTTGATGATTCAAGGGTTTGATGTTTGCTTTTTTAGCATTCATCAACAAGGCGAATCCAGTACCCTTTCACCCCCAAAGGACGTACCGGTACGTTCTTGCAAAACATTATTAATTACATGTTTTTATATATTTTTGATAAATTTTATGATTAACTTCAGGCATATTCCAAAAGAATGAGACCAACCTGACCTCTCTAGGACAAAAATTAAGCCTGTTAGAGCAATTTAAAAAAAATATATAGCAAAATGTGCTCGAAATTTAACCTTATGGTTGGGGTAAAATGGTTAACATATGTCACCTCTAAATTTTTCTCTTTCACAATCTTGTATTTATTGTTAGTTTGTACTTTTAACACTATTATTTGCTAAAGTTAGTTTTTGGTTATGCGCGATAATCCTATCTTATCAAATCATTTCTTTCTTACTCTTTCTATCTACACCTCTACACTTGTTGCGTTTTAATGTTCAACAAGGTTTACAATGTACGAAGTGACAGTACACCATACAGTCTTGTCTTGGCATTGCTTTAATTTTCATATCTATATATCCTAGGTGAATATTTTTATTTCTACATTCTATATCTAATTATATATTTTAAGTCATGGTATAGGAACGACCGCTGCTGCCAATTCATGGTCTGTGGACGAGCTTTATGATAATTCATTCTATCTTATCAGTGGACCAAAGAGAAGTGAAGTTTGTTTGTGAAATGGAGAAAAGTATCTACGGCTTACCTCAAAGTGATGGAAATTGGAATGAAGAACTAAACTAGAAGCGGGCAAAATTGGTCTTATCAGTGGACTAAAGGAACAACCAAAGAGAAGTGTGAGTGAGTTTGTGAAAAGGAGAAAAGTATCTACGGCTTTACCTCAAAGTGATGGAAATTGGAATGAAGAACTAAACTAGAAGCGGACAAAATTGGGCCTGATTAGACCTGAAATTAATAGATGCCTCTACCATGTTAAAGCAAAAACAGAAGTTAAGTTATGGGCTCAGGATACACCCAGAGCGCCACCAGTGAATTAGGTCTCGTGAAGGAGAGGGAAATTTCGCATGTAGAACGAAATTTGAGTAATACACCTTGACGACGACAAAAAAAAAGAAAAATAAATGAAGTAATCTAATTATTTCCAGAGAA
>NC_090725.1:77393950-77451450 GCF_036898095.1 Palaemon carinicauda
TATATATATACATATATATATGTATAGATATAGATATATATATATATATATATATATATATATATATATATATATATATGCATGCAGAAGAACCACAGAGAAAATGAAAATACGAAATATACGATTAAGTCCTGATTAGTTTCGTGATACTTCTTCAGAAGAAGTATTACGAAACTAATCAGGACTTAATCGTATTTATCGTATTTTCATTTTCCTGTGGTTCTTCTGCATCTGAGCATCACGTTTTCCTGTGGTTTTTTACGCACACACATATATATATATATATATATATATATACATATATACAGTATATATATATATATATATATATATATATATATATATATATATATCACACGTGATTTCAATCGATGTAAATATCACCCACGTATGGCATTTAATCTCTCTTGATAGCTCAGTCGGTATGGTCACTGGCAGGCATGGTTTCCAGCCGAACAGGTGGTTGTTCGAATCTCCACCCGGCCAGAAGCTTACCATAAAAATGAATTCCAAGTGGATATATATTCCCAAGACAGAATTCTGTATTAAATGCCATTCGTGGGTGATATTTACATATATATATATATATATATATATATATATATATATATATATATATATATATATATATATATATATATATATATATATATATAGATTCACTATCATCATCATCATCCGTAACTAGTCTACTGCTGGAGAGAGGCCCTCGGGATGTCTTTCCACTGCTACCTGTTTTATGTTCTTTAAATGCTAGTGTATACTCAAAAAAATTCTTAGCTCATAAATTTATCGTCTTTTCCTTATTTTGGGATTCCTTCTGTTGGCTTAATGTTCATCTATTATTTCCAGTTCTCGTTTATGTCCATTTCTTACATGTTTTAAGAATATCCTCCTCTTTAGTTTGCTCTCGTATCCATGTGCTCTTTTCCTGTGTCTTAGTGTTACTCCCATCGTCATTCTTTCCATAGCTCTTTGACTTGTAACTAGTTTATGTTCTAAGGTTTTAGTATGGCTCCAAATTTCCGATGCATATGTAAATACTGGTAGGACCATCTGATTAGATAATTTTCGTTTTAGAGAAGATGGCATGTTAACTTTCATAATCTCTTTGTTTACCAAAAGCTTGTCATCTCATATATAGATAGATAGTTAGATATTTATATGTGAGTGGATGATTAAATTCTTGAATAGAATAAGGAGTAACATTGCTTTTAATGTTAAAGTTCAGCTCGTGTAACGAAATTTTTTAGTGCTATAAATAACATTAAAGAATGTGCCGTTCTAAGATAATGAAAATATATGAAAACTTGAAAGAGTTTCAAATTCAAAATTTAATGGAAGTAGAATTCACTAGCAATAAGATTTTCACATTTCATACAAGATACATTTCACTTATTTCGAATCTTATATTATGGCAAACGTCATTTATCTTGGATCTTCAATCTTACGAACTAGAGTATCTAAGTAGAATTCTAATTAGACCTCATCTGATGAACTATTATTGTAAATATTTTTCAATGCTATTATTACTAGTGTCCTTGTTTTATCAGAGCTTTGGGTACCATAAAAGTGTACAGAAACCTTGTATTGAAGCCAGGGTTGCCATTCGTACGATAATTATCGTACATGTACCAGTATTTGGGTCCGGCATTATACATACATACAATACATACCTTAGGTATTTAAGTAAATAAATATATATATGTGTGTTTGTGTGTGCTTTTAATTAAACAATTATACTAAAATACCTTGAAATAAGTCATTCATGTTACTCCTTAATGATGATGTTGAAAGTGTGTACGATAACTTTGGGTGAAAAACGATAATTTTTAGCCTCATGTACGATAATCCAGTGGAAATAATCTGACAACCTTGATTGAAGCCCAGTGTAGTATAGTTGTGTTACATACTTTTTCATAGCTAAACCAAACCTTGAATGGCAATTACGAATTTTATATGATTTTATAGGTTAAAAGGATTTTCCCCTCCATCTCACCTTCTCTCCCTCTGCTCTCTTTCTTTCCTTTAGTTTCACTATTTGTCTAACCTTGTCTTTGGTATTTTCTATGGCTGTAATAGTGAGTGGGTAGTAAAGGTTCATCTTCAATTATATCCGAAGTGATTTCAGTTATCTTTCAAGCAATAACGTAAACGAATTTGTAATTTCTTCACACTTGTATAACACCCACTAACCATTTGTTCATTCTACCACCCTCTATATACTTTATAAAAGAAATTCAGTTATCTTTGAAGCAATAACGTAAACGAATTTGCAATTTCTTCACACTTGTATAACACCCACTAACAATTTGTTCATTCTACCACCCTCTATATACTTTATAAAAGAAATTCAGTTATCTTTGAAGCAATAACGTAAACGAATTTGCAATTTCTTCACACTTGTATAACACCCACTAACATTTTGTTCATTCTACCACCCTCTATATACTTTATAAAAGAAATTCAGTTATCTTTGAAGCAATAACGTAAACGAATTTGCAATTTCTTCACACTTGTATAACACCCACTAACAATTTGTTCATTCTACCACCCTCTATATACTTTATAAAAGAAATTCAGTTATCTTTCAAGCAATAACGTAAACGAATTTGCAATTTCTTCACACTTGTATAACACCCACTAACAATTTGTTCATTCTACCACCCTCTATATACTTTATAAAAGAAATTCAGTTATCTTTGAAGCAATAACGTAAACGAATTTGCAATTTCTTCACACTTGTATAACACCCACTAACAATTTGTTCATTCTACCACCCTCTATATACTTTATAAAAGAAATTCAGTTATCTTTCAAGCAATAACGTAAACGAATTTGCAATTTCTTCACACTTGTATAACACCCACTAACAATTTGTTCATTCTACCACCCTCTATATACTTTATAAAAGAAATCGAAAGCAAACGAAGGGACAAGACAAACGAACGATGTCCCTTTCTGTGTAAAACACTATTTTTTCTTTTGTTGAATGCAATCCTCGCACTGCCAACTGGTGCCCTTACATTCCTAAATGCCGGTCGTTGGAGGCAAGGGAACTTAACTCAATATATTTCATGGCATTCCTAGGGATAAAAAGCAATGTATTCACCAAACTGAAACGTAATGACAGTCTCCTCCAATTTATTTTGATTTTTTAAATTGTTGTTGACAGTATTTTTTGAAATTCCAGTTTCTTTAAAAAATTAAATAAAAAAAGGATTATTTCCTTATAGATGATTCCTGTTTTACAATATTAGCCAAAAAAAAATCTTGTAAAACTTTCTCAATAAGCCATTTTTTTGTGTGCAATTGAAGAAGACAGAGACCTAATGTGTTTCTCAAAAGTAAATTTGCTGTCGAGAATCACACCTAAAATTTTAAAAGTCATATAAATTTAAAGAAACATTATCAATACTGAGATCCGGATGTTGAGGAGCCACCGTCCTTGACCCACTGACAATCATACTTTGAGTTTTGTTAGGATTAAACGCTGTCTGGTACCTAACGGTACATAAAAATACATAACTGTAACAATAGAGACACCAGTTATATGCATATAATCAAATAATATGTAAAAGCATTGTTAACCACGCCAGTATCATGACGATAATTCATTAAAATGGACACAATGATAGATCATTAGAAAAGTGTTTGCTATGACATATATTGTCTTGCATCCAGAAAAACTGGTGTCAACACAAATCTTCTTATAAGTTTTCATATTTTTTTATCTTTGGACCAATGAAGCTTCAACAGCTACCTATCAGAATAAGAGAGAATAGTTATTTCATCCACAAAGTAAATTGTGAACTTTGAGAAGATGTCTTTACAGCTGAACGTAAATAAAGTACAAACATCACGAATGAAAAATTTATTTTTTACACGTAATAGTCCTTATCCAAATTTCATAAAAAAAGGATTAGATTATGATTTTTTATTATATTGATAAGAATAGTGACGAAGGACCATAGTCACCGAAATTTACAGTGAAATTAATGTCTATGCCGAAAACATACATACACACACATTATATATATATATATATATATATATATATATATATATATATATATATATATATGTATATATATATACATACATATATACATATATATATATGTATGTATGCATATATATATATATATATATATATATATATATATATATTATTACTAGCAAGGTTACAACCCTAAATGGAAGAATAAAATGCTAAAAGACCAAGGGTTTCAACAGGGAAAAATAACCCACTGAGGAAAGGAAATAAGGAAATAAATAAACAATGCAAGAAGTAATGAAAAATTAAAATGAAATATTTTATAAACATTAAAACATATATTTGTTATATAAACGATAAAAGGACTTAAGTAAGCCTATTCATAAAAAAAAGAAAAAAAAAATTGCTGCTATTTTGAACTATTGAAGTTCTACTGATTCAACTACCCGATTAGAAAGATCATTCCACAACTTGGTCGCAGCTGGGATAAAACTTCTAGAGTACTGTGTAGTATTAGGCCTCATGATGGAAAAGGCCTGACTATTAGAATTATCTCTATACCTAGTATTGCGAACAGGATGGAACTCCGGGAAGATCTGAATGTAAAAGATGGTCAGAATTATAATAAATCTTATGCAACATGCATAGTGAACTAATTGAACGACGGTGTCAGAGATTAATATCTTGAACAGGAATAAGAAATTTTATAGACCGCAAGTTCCTGTCCAACAGATTAAGATGAGAATCAGCAGCTGAAGACCAGACAGGAGAGCAATAGTGGAAACAAGGTAAAATGAAAAAATTTAAAACACTTCTTCAAAATAGATTGATCACCAAAATCTTGAAAGACTTTCTTAATAAGCCAAGTTTTTGTGCAATTGAAGAAGACAGACCTAATGTGCTTCTCAAAAGTGTATTTTCTATCGAGAATCAAACCTAACATTTTAAGAGTCATATAGAATGAAAGTTACATTATCAATGCCGAAATCCAGATGTATAGGAGCCATGGTCCTTGACCTACTTAATGTACAATCATACTTTTAGTTTTGTTATGATTCAACTTCCTACCCCATAATTTGCACCTTACACTAATTTTAGCTAGATCTCTATTAAGGGATTCAATAACACCATATCTTCATTCAGGAGATAGAAAAGATACAAAGAGAGTAGTATCATCTGCAAATGCAACAAGCTTGTTTTCTAGACCAAACCACATGACATATGTATATAGTATGAAAAGTAATGGGCCAAGAACACTACCCCGAGGAACACCAGATATCACATTCCTATACTCACTATGGTGCCCATCAACAACAACTCCTTGTGATATTTTACTTAGAAATTCAATAATTATGCTAGGAAACAACCCACCCACTTCCAACTGTTTGAGTTTGAAAGCAAGGGCCTCATGATTAACACGGTCAAAGGCAGCACTAAAATCAAGGCTAATCATATGAGCTTCCTGACCACAATCCAGGGCTTTCTGTACAGCATTAGAGATTGTAAGAAAGGCATCACATGTTCCAAGGCCTTTATGAAAACCAAATTACAAACTAGAGAATGGATGATTACCTTCAGCAAACCTATTAAAACGTTTTGCCAAAAGACGTTCAAAAACTTTAGATAATAAGTTAGTTATGGAAATTTGGCGGTAATTAGCTGGACCTGAGCTACCACAAACAAATTTACACACACACTCACACACACACACACACACACACATATATATATATATATATATATATATATATATATATATATATATATATATATATATAAGCCATATATATTAAAGCATTAAAGTCTGGATACTCTTAATGACCTCGGGATCAGAGCCCCAGGCGAAATCACTCAAAGACTATAGTATCTGACTGGCCGGGTTTCGAACCCTGGTCCAGGATACCTGTATGACATTGACCATACCACTCAGCCACGAGGTGGTATGGTCAATGTCACACAAGTATCCTGGACCAGGGTTCGTAACCCGGCCGGTCAGATACTGGGGCTCTGACCCCGAAGTCGTTAAGAGAATCCAGACTTTAATGTATTAATATAAATGGCCTATTTGAATTATGAAAAATAAGTTTAAATGTGCCAAATTTATCATATATATATATATGTATATATATATATATATATATATATATATATATATATATAGATATGTATATATATATTATATATATATATATATATATATATATATATATATATATATATATATATATATAAGAATACATTTCGGTTAGCACATCTTGATACAATGTAGGATCATTTTATATAAATGATATCAGTGTACCACTGATATAGGATTAATAACATTTATTGTTATTGATGCAAGGGTGAAATGCACCGTTAATAAGAAGTTATGAAATTCTAAATTTAGTTTATACAGTGATATATTGCATGTTATTTGAACCCACCTTTTTTTTTTCTTTCATCATTGCCAGACCAACAGATCTCTTCTGAGCTACTGTAATAAAAGATAAAATTTAAAAAGACCCGCTAATAAAAGTTTTCATTAAGCAATAGCGAGATGAATGGCAAAAGCAACAACAGACCAAAACAGATCGAGTGAAATGTGCTTTTACAAAGCAGTGGTACCACAAAAAAAAAAAAAAAAAAAAAAAAAAAAAAAAAAAAAAAAAAAAAAAAAAAAAAAAAAAAAAAAAACTGTACAATAAATCTTCCGAAACAGCGGAAAAGCCTACATCAGTCACTTTCCTGTCAGACATACAATTACTGCTGTTATCAATGTTTTAAAAGTATATATGGTGATAAGATAACAACATCACAATTACAATATGTTTACTCCTTTTTTTTTTTTTTTTGTGGAAAAAGCGTTGTCACAAAGCTTTCTCTGCAGTATCATGGGAAAAATTAACATAATATGCACAGGAAAATTGTAAATGGCAAACAAAATTTCGAGAGACATTGCTGTTACCAAACAGTTTATTTTGATTAGTAAAATTGCAATGTCATTGCAACTACACAACTCGACTCAACATTATGTAATGCAAAACGCTGCTCGCCAGGTTTCAGCAATATACGAAAGAAGATTGCATTTTCCTATCATTTTATCAAATTATATATCATATACGCAGTTTCAGGTTCAGCGCCTTTAACATCTATATAATTAATTGCTATGTAAAGACTATACAAGGGATAATACCATTATTTCAGAGATATGTGACGGCCGAGAGAAAGGTTATGACTCAAAGGCAGGAAGCAATCAACTGAGTAACTTTATTAAAGAACACTCTCCTTTATATACAAAACCTCAAGGCAACAGGAAAATACATGTTCGAGAAACAGACAATGTTAGAGAGGAAAAACGCAGACATGTTTATTCTGGTTCTTTTTAGTGCGAGGGAAGAGCGCAGATACAAGCATAATATATACAAAGTAATTTATGTACGATCGTGTGACACACGGTTGGTACAGATATAATAGTCTGAAAAGTTGCATCTACTGTATACTTTTGTCGTTGATCATGTTTATCAAATTTCCGCGGAAAAATTCGGCAATCTCCTAAAAAAAAAAAAAAAAAAAAAGAGAGAGAGAGAGAGAGAGAGAGAGAGAGAGAGAGAGAGAGAGAGAGAGAGAGAGAGAGAGAGAGAGAGAGAGATAAGGAATAGCTAATGCTACCCAAATCGTGAAGCTTACATATAAGCTAAATTATAGCGCAATATTATCATAACCTGTTATGGAGTGTAATTTGGTGTGACGTCACTCCTTTTATAAATTGATAAAATGTTTAGATTTTTTTTCATTTGTTTTTATTAATGCTGTGTTTTTAAGAAACGTAAGAAATAAAAATGAACTTCTTTATATTTATTTTTGAGTATCATCCCAAAATGTTTGTGTTTTTTCATTTGATTTTATCAATGCTGTGTTTTTAAGAAACGTAAAAAATAAAAATGAACTCCTTCTTTATATTTGTTTTTAATTATCCTCCCCTTGGGTCTTATGATAAGCGAGGTCATAACGAACGATTTTTGTAGTCTGACTCAGAGTGCGATTTGGTGTGGAAGAACATGATAGATATCTTGACGTAACTTCTCTTCTTTATGAAATTCATTCAGTTTATGGCCTTTCGTTCTACTCTTCTTTGATTGATGTTGATCTAGTAAAATAACTTAAAGTTTCGTTGAGGCCCACTAAATTTGAACTTATTTTTTTAATAAACATTTTCCAATTTACAATAAAAAAAAATGTGAAATCTATTTCAATCTTCTTACTTTGATATTTTTTTATCCCTGTAATTGTGAATAGTTTGGGATCTAAGTTATGGGCAATTTAAATATTCCTTGTCACGAAAATGAGAAAAAAGAGAAATAATTGACTGAAAAACGTGATCATAATGTAATGGAAACAGAATTAGGCAAAGAATAAATGCTTATAAACCTATAAAGAAGTAAAATGGTAAAAAGTATGCAAGATTTGTCTTTAGGCATAACTTCAGAACTTGAGCTTTCGAAAAACAATTGCCCTCAAATTTTTTATGGTCTTTTGAACCAGACCTTTCACGTGACCCTGGTGTTAATTAGCCGAAATACTTCGCCATATATTAACCCTTTTACAACCAGGCTATTTAGAAATTGCCAACCCTTAACCCTCAGGGTTTTTTTTTCAAGCACATTTTGCAGTATATTTTTTAAAAATTGTTCTAACAGACTTAATTTTCATCATAGAGAGGTTAGGTTGGTCTCATTCTCTTGGAAAATGTCTGAAGTTTCTCAAAAAATTATCAAAGATATGCAAAAATAAGTTTAAATAGCATTTTTTTTTTTTGCAAGGACGTACCGGTACGTCCATGGGGGTAAAGGGATGAGTTTTGTGAAACGTACTAGTATGTCCTTTAGGGGTAAAAGGGTTACGAGAAAATAAAATTTATATCTTGATATTATAGAGTAATTGAGAGGAAGAGCTAAGGCCGACGCATCGCTTGCATCTTGGATGTATGATTAATGTATATCCCTTGATAGCTAAGACTTAACACTTCAAGATTTGCATTTCCCCAATAACAGGTAAGAGTTCAAAGCAGTTTTGTTATGTAGGAAAGTTCATAAACATCACTAATCTCCTTGATAGTATTTTAAAAACATATCTAAATTTTCATTATTTTTTTTCACATTTACTTGTCGAAGTGCATGTGAAGAAAATTAGAGAATTCTTGTTAAGCTTACCTGCTCAATTGATTAGAATTTTTGCACAAGGAAAGCATCGTGTTCTACATAACCAGTGTGATGATTACGATACCTCATAGTTTCTCTCAAGGATAATTCCCCTTGGAACTAAAAATTACTTTCCTCGGCTGTTATGAGAATTGAACGGCAATTGTTCGGTTTACAATGTAGAAACTTTACCACTGCGCAGTTCTGACATATGTGTTTTTTTTTTCTTTTATTCTTTTTTACAGTGACAAGGTCTGGTGTGCATGGTAAGATGTAATCCATTTGAAATGTGTGTTCACATCATGAACCAAATTATATATATACATTATATATATATATATATATATATATATATATATATATATATATATATATACAGTATATATATATATATATACATATATATATACATATATATATATATTATTATTATTATTACTATCCAAGCTACAACCCTAGTTGGAAAAGCAAGATGCTATATATATATGTACGGTCTAGTTTTAGACCATTGTCCTGTCACTTGATTCTACCACTCATTGGCAACCTTTAAACTTTTCGAGCTTTAGGTAATCTTATATTCTATATTATTACTTTACTATAACTCACTTTTAGTCAGAATGATCCCCACTCGTAATAAAATAAAAGTCTAAGACCTTTTTGTGAATCCATCTTTATTTTGTTTAAAATTTTAACAGTATCAGCCTTGTAGTTTGTGATAATGTTTATTTGAATGGCTTTATATATAGCTGTTTTTTTTTTTTTTTTTTTTTTTTTTTTTTTTTTTTTTTTTTTTTTTTTTTTTTTTTGCAAAGTTTCATACTGTTAAGTAGTTTATGCCTATCAGGAATTGGTTAAAGCATACAAAGTGCATCTCAAGAAGTGTTTTTTTGAGTCCCATATCTGATGCTCTAAAGAGTATATCTACTCCAATTCTTGTTTGAGCAAACCCTTATTGCCATATATTCGATAAGCATAATGTTCCAAAGAAGTACGAATATGTCAAAATACATAAACGCGCTCTTCCAGCAACATAGATGTAAGGAACGTCAGGCATTCCCCATTGTCAGGAGACACATAGGTCTCTTAACATTAGGCTAAAAGTGAATAACAGATGAAGGTTGCTGAGTTTAAGAAAAGCCCAGTTATAATGAATTTCAATGTTACCTTGAGAACATGAATGCTTCGCTACAATAGACCGGTGTGGAAATGAAGCTATTAAATCTGCATTGAATATTAACTATTCTTTATTCACCTAGTATTGATAGAGTGAGCAACCATGCCTCAAGGAATTGCGTGAAGGCAGCGTTTACATGATATATTTGAAATAGCTAATGCTGACCAGAGCCAGTTAACATATATCGAGAACCTATTCCATCCTGTCAGATGGCTTGAAGTGAAAGCTCTCTATATGATTGTGCTGGTAACTACTATGTTGGTCTTAAAATGCTCATAATTCATTAAAATGATTACCATCAGCAAAGGGATCATGGCTTATAGAGCAGTACAGGATACCTGCTCTCAAAGGCCATTCTTCCACCCGAGCTTGTTGACAAATTAAGCCCACTTGCCTAAAGGGAAAGCTGACTTCGTTCCTGATTTTTGCTGATATACAAAACAAGAAAGCTTGCGACACTGTTCAGCTGCAAGTGCACATGTGCCACAGTATTGCTAAGATGAAGGAAACTGTGGCTAAAAACATCGCTAATAACATCCATACTCTCCGAATAAAAGCACATGATCACATCTCATTGACTGAAAAGTGTGATAGGAAATATTACGCAACTTTTTTCGAACCAAAGGGGGAATAATTGAATATAAATAAACAATTATTTGCTATAAAAGTCAGTTTACTTTTAATGTCTCTGTGATTTGGATTTTATAATAGCCAGACTCTAAATCAGTTGTTGCAAAATATTTGCTATTAGATACCGTTATGAAAAATTCTTCGACTGATGCCAATGGAAAAAAATTGTCCTTTATTACGACATTCAGTTTCCTATAATCAACACACAAGCTAACCAAGATTGTGTGATTCCTTACTACTAAACAGTTGGAGAAGCCCAGGCGATTTACTTTCCTCTATAATCTTTTATTCCCTTAATTTACCAACATCCA
This sequence comes from Palaemon carinicauda, assembly GCF_036898095.1. Lineage (NCBI taxonomy): Eukaryota > Metazoa > Arthropoda > Malacostraca > Decapoda > Palaemonidae > Palaemon > Palaemon carinicauda. The sequence continues at coordinate 77,405,240 of NC_090725.1, forward strand.
TTTGTACTTCCCGTTTAAAATGAACAGTGATCCATGAGGCCGTTGTCTGATAAGCATCAATGCCAAAGAGAAATCAAATCTTCCCCATCCGTTCATCTCCAATTGCAATTACATTGGAATAACTATTGAAAATGTTACTAACTACCGGTTGATATTCTGGCGGGCACTGACCTGCAGTAAAGAGAGCCAGTTGGATCCACAACTCCTATGATTCTGTCTTCGGTAAATTTGGATCCTTCCATTTTGCATACTGAATATCTACCTAAAACAATATTTTTCTAAATTAATCATTGCAATGTATGGTGTGTTTTCTTTTATCTCGGAAAATACTTCTAATAAGATATATGCTAAATTTTTTCATATGACCTAACAATAACATTTATCCCTTCTAGGAGATGCTAAGACAGGGACAATGCTATACTCCTGAGCGTCTGGGGGTCACAATTTCTCTTACCTCTGGTACCACAGATACCCCTTCACTTGTCTCTTTCTTCCTGCATAAGCATTTATATTTTTCTGATTTATACCTTCTGTTAAAAGGACTCACATTCCTGCTTACCTTTATTTTTACCTCCACATATGGAGATTTCACTGCACATAATAAAGTCTAGCCCCAAATTTACAAAGGTGGGTTATATGAAGGAATTGTGCACAAATTATACTGGTTACACCTGAAAGTTAACCGTTGCTGAATGTCTTGCCTGTTGTTTGTTTCCTCCAGGTGTGTCGAGGATAATCAATGTCTAGTTATAGCGGGCTTTAGGTACTTCCGTGTTCAAGTAGCAAAATGCCAGCACCTGGGAAATTACTAAATCTTGGGAAATTACCCCCAGTGAAAGATTAAAATTTATGCACATGTTAATATCATTTTATCAACTCGTGTTTTAAATCTGTAAGTTGTGACATAGTTTACATAATTCATTTTTGTCTCTGTGTAAGGGATCTGGACACACATATACATACACACACAAACACACACACATATATATATATATATATATATATATATATTATATATATATATGTGTGTGTATATATATATACTAGTGTGTGTCTCCCGTCAAAAATATCTAGATATATATCCACATATATGTACACGCAACTCCCTCTCACTAGGGTATTACTACTCCATCTCCTCCATATGCGAGGGACGGGGAGAGACCGAGTAGTCATACGCCTGACAATGCCGCTATTTGTGACAGGAAAGAAATATATATATATATATATATATATATATATATATATATATACACACATAAATACATATAAATATATTATTATTATTATTATTATTATTATTGCTATTGTTATTATTATTATTATTATTATTATTATTATTATTATTATTATTATTATTATTATTATCATCATAGATCAACAGATTTTGCAATAAAGATGATATTAAAGTATTCTACAAGTCAAGAAAAGTGAAGATTATATGTCCGGTACCAGAGAGAGAGAGAGAGAGAGAGAGAGAGAGAGAGAGAGAGAGAGAGAGAGAGAGAGAGAGAGGGGGGGGAGGGAAAGAGAAAAAAAAAAAAGAGAGAGAGAGAGAGAGAGAGAGAGAGAGAGAGAGAGAGAGAGAGAGAGAGAGAGAGAGAGAGAGAGAGAGAGAGAGAGAGAGGCTTTGATTCTTTCTGTATTCTCACACTTGTAGCAAAAAGAATAGAACTCCTCAAAAACCAATAGTCTAAGCTGCAAGAAACGATAATCTGATAGAGAGAGCTACCTGTCTTGAACTAATCCAATCATCGACCGCAAGAAGTTGCGATAGCGAGGAAGAGCGTTTTTATTTATATATTAATTTGATTTGATTTTTGTGGATATATTTGTAGGAATCTTATTGAACCATAAGATTAGAATGATAGGAATCTTTAAAACGTTGTATAGGGAAAATCCTGCAATTATTACATTTATATGTCAAATTACATCTCACATTAAATATCATAATAGTGATTAAAAAAAAAAAAAAAAAAAAAAAAAAAAAAAAAAAAAAAAAAAAAAAAAAAAAAAGGCTAAGGAACAGCAAAAATCTCAGATAAATCAGTATGTCACGGAATGTGTTTTATTTTACATGGGAAAAGGGTTGGTGGGTGGGGAGTAACAGCTGTTACTATTATTATTTTATTATTCTGACATTTATGGTTTACTGATTTCAGTTTTCATTTTAGTTCTCTGTCGGATAAGAAGATGATAAAAAAATTAATATATATCGATTGAAGACGTTCTTGATATTTGATTGAGTTCTCCATTTTGTTGGAATACAGTTCAGCACACGTGCCAAGAAACTGATATTTAATAATTCTCAAACAACGAACCGGCCGAGTTGTTATTATCTTAAAAAAAAAAAAATTCTGGTACAATCTATTTATATTGTAGGTATTTAATGTTGGGTTTCTGCTCGCCTTCGCTTTTAGTAATGTATCAATTCTAATATTACATGTACTGTAATTTTCGATCAACAGGTACTGTACAAATAGACTAAATTCCTTGTTAACACTTAATAAAAAATTTGAATTGTGATCACACGAAAATATCAGATGTATTTTGCCAGCTGCGAGACTTAGGAGTGATGACGAGCTACCATAAACAAAGCAGACATCTTGATAGTAATCGGTAGTCAGGATAGAATTACATTCATTTGCTCATGATTGAGAGATATAAATAACAATGATAGAATCGATCGTTGTCGTTCATTCATATCAATCAGATTAGTTTCATGTAGCAGCTTATGTCGATACTAGTTAATTGTAGCCAAGAGTCCTTTCTTCCTAATGAGACCTGCTCTGCTTAGAATCGATACACTTCCCCATCTTTATGTCCCGAGTGTATTTAATTCGGTGTGTAAGGAAACAGAAAGGTAGATCGATATTAATGTGTGTTATCTGATTCAGTCATTTTATAACCACTGCTACTAAATTATTTTGTGAAATCCTTGTCTTCACCACACACTAGGCACAGGGTCATATTATTCCATGGGTAAGAGTAGATTTTAATGAGTGACTGCACTCCATCGGACAGTAAGATCATTTGAAGAGGGATATAGAATATATTTGATAATTTGTCCATTCCTTAGGCCTTTATGCAATTGTAAGTTTAAGGTGAGGTTGGCAGATTTAGACAGACCTCGTAGTGGCCTGGAGAGTGGCTTTAAGAGAATGACAAGCATTTCTGTCTACCAAAAATCGCACGACCGTACCTGCATCATGTAAAAAGAAAAAATTAATGACAGGGGAGGCCACCGCCAAAAGCGATGGCCTACTGACATGTTTTTGGCCTATGACAGTAAGTGGCTGTAGAGGTCGCTGGTTGTGGCGTGAGTGAATGGTGGGTCGTGGGCAGCTGTTTTGAGGCCCAGGCATGTCCAGTACCAGTACGATGAGGACAGGGAAGTGGGGAATATGGGAAAAGGATAAGTACCCCTGGATACAATCCAGTTTATAGCCCGAGGGCAGGTACCTAGGATGGGAAAGGAGAAGGGAAAAAAGGGGGAAAAAGGAAGTACAGGAAGAGAATAAAAGAGAGGGGCAGACCCTCATGCGACATTAGATAGTAGTAGAATTATTCTGAGAAAGGAAGAGACAGGCAGGAAAAGGAAAAGTTTTTTGGTTCACGCCAGGCATGTCAAGGAGCAGCTATCTGTATCCTACCGTCTGCACGTCAGCTTCGGTCGATGTTGAATAGTTGTCCTCTTCGTCAGGAGTGGCAACATTGATGGAGTTCTTGAAGGTGGTGATATGGCTGTCCATATGGGCGTCTATTTTGGTCATCAGGTCCTTCATGGGCAAAATATCGACATTGGTTATGGCAGCTCGTAATGGTTCGGGTAAGCGTCGTACCCAGATTGCACTAAGTTGGTTCACCTCACGAAGAGCCTAGTTTGTGGCAGGTTACAAGCCAGCAATACTGGTCATTTCCCCTAGGGCGAACGAACCCTTTTGGTTCCTCAACAGTTGTTGAGAGAGCTGAAAAGTTTGGCTATACGGGCGGCTGTCGAGGGTGAATGATGTATCAATAATTTAAACAAATAGGAAACTTACATGTGAAAGAAATCTCTCTCTCTCTCTCTCTCTCTCTCTCTCTCTCTCTCTCTCTCTCTCTCTCTCTCTCTCTCTCTCCACTAGCTAAGTTTTTTTCATCCAAGTACAGTTCAAAAGTGACCACGAATATAAATACAAACTTTTACTGGTGGTATGGGACGATAAAAGGATGAATATGAGAAACAATTTACTGTTGCAAACACCAGTATTCCATGAACTGAAAAGTAAGAGCTGATATTGAAGAGAAGATAAGTTGAAATGTTGTAAATTTTATCAGTGTGAATATGCAGTAGGTCTTAAGAATATGTGGTACACTATATATTGACCCAATGCTAAACTTATTTCATTAAAAATCATTGGATATATTTTTTCTGAAACTACTCTGAAAGATGATAATAGCTATTTATAACTAGTATATGATGATCTACTAGGATCTGCTTCAAGACCAATGCAGCCTTCTAAGAGGTGTAAGATTCTGTAATAACTTCTGATTTAGGTTCCGGATAGTAATTTGTCTAAGGAGTATGGATGGTGTATCTCGAGTAGATTAGGTTAGGAACGAAGTGGTGAGAGTGAGGACGGGTGTAAGAAATGAGTTAGCAGCTAAAGTGGATATGAATGTGTTGAGGTGGTTTGGCCATGTTGAGAGAATGGAAAATGGCTGTCTGCTAAAGAAGGTGATGAAAGCAAGAGTTGATAGAAGCTCTTGTTTCTTGAGATGCGAGTAAGAGATATTAACAAATTTCATGGAAATTGTTGGTGCCACTTTTTTTTTTTTTTTTTAAAGACTAATTATTTTCTTATCAACGCTGCTTTTAGTTAACAGTGACTAGATACATATAATTTTAGCGAAATATCTTTCTTAGGTTAACTTACTCTGTCTTAACTCTTGACTTTAAGACGAATTATTTTCTTATCAACGCTGCTCTTAGTTAACAGGTCCTAGATACATATAATTTTAGCGAAATATCTTTCTTAGGTTAACTGACTCCGTCTTAACTCTTGAAATACGTGATTAAACGTTACCTTGGGAGAAAGCTTTTTTAAAAAGCTTTATGTTTTTCTATAGAATATCATCTAGTGTTTAATATAGATGTACTTCTTATGGTAAGATTTTGAAATTGAGTACAAATATGTAGATTAGTAGAATCCTCCATAGGTTTCTTAGTAGTTTTACTAATGTTATGAATTTTCTTGAAATGTTATGCGTTTTCAAGTAAAGTCTGGGTCTAACTAGATATGGATTAAAGTTTTGCAGCCCATTATACTGTAGATTTACTAATATTTTACAAAATAAAGAATAATGTATTTACGGAGCCAACAATTAAATTTATAGTAAGTAAATGAAATGATTAATAATGCAAACCAACTTGGAAATCATCATATTGATCATTAATTATAACATCAGTGGAAGAGGGATAAAAACCAAACAAATTAGTAATTGAATTCCAATTAAAAAAGGGTTTGATGTAAGAAAAAAAAAATGCTTCGAAGACATGTAATACGCTGGAAATTAGGGAGAATTTCTTGAAATCAAATGTACATAATTTGGAATTAAATGTGCATATAAGAAATTAACATGGAGGAATATAATATAAATTTTTTTTTTACTTACTGTTAGCAGGGTAATATATCTTTTGGAGCGAAGAACAGGAAAAACTTAAATACTTTTTCAACAGTATCTTAAGAATGAAAATTAATCGGTCAAATAATTTTCTAATCTCTCATAAATGCATGAACCATCCAATAGATAATTTATTGCTCATATTAATTCAATATTCACACTGCAATAGATAAATAAGCGACGGTATATACCATCACATACTATTTTATAGAATAAAACGGTTACCCGTCAAATGGGCCTCCATTTGTTAAGCACAGTTGCATTTTGAACCTCCAAAATAATATAATATAATAATGGTAACATAGTGCCATGATTCTCGAATGGTATTAAATTTTGTTGATAATAAAGTTGTTTTTTTCCAAATACTGCACATCTTTTTAATATCTTAATAAATCATATTACTCAATCAACTTCAATTTCCTTAGATATAACCTCGAATCTCAAGAATAAAGGGGATGTTACAGAATATACATGAGACTCTGAAACGATATATAAATAGTTGATTAATTTGGTTACCATTTCGTAAGTAGTTGGGAGAGAGAATTCTGGATATCAAATTTAATGCACTTACATCAATCAACGCTCATACAAATAAAGAAGAATAGGCTACTCTCTGCACTTTCATCTACACAGTCAAACATAACTGCCATTTGCCTCTAATCAACCAAAGACAAAAACTGTAGAATATAACGCGTAAAAATTTCAACTCTATTTTCATTAATGTTACTATATTATCAATTTGTATGTCAACATAAACCTTATTAACAAAAGCCGTGAAATATACACATCCAACTGTCATCCTTATGTGATCCTTTGAGACCCATGAATACGTGTGTTTTTCACTAAAATAAAGTTGTTTATTCTGAAGCACGTCTCTTACTCATGCCTGCTTTACTCCCGTCACATTGGTGATCTACTAAGTGTCTCAAACACCCAACCCTTCTCCCAGCTACCTGTATTGCCTACCCATAACGTTAAAGACTTATCTGTCCATGGTGCCACAGTGAAACTCCCGCCCTTTGGCAGTAGACATGCAATAGCTTGTTTTCAGCGTGCCAAGGATCGGTTCCACATTAAGGGACTGACCCTCTCAAGTAACTAAATCCTCATTGCTATCCACAATGACACTTTCTCGAAAATATCCGATTGGCTTCGCAATGACAGGGATACCACCATGTAGTAAGATGCCAAACATCATATCTACTGGAACAATATTCCCTATCGCCCGCAGCCCATGTAACCAAGGTATTTCAGGTCTCTCAACGACATTAAGGGGTCCAAATGCATCAAAGGCCATCAAAGAAATGACCATTATTGCTCACGTTAAGTCTGTTGAAGACAGTTCTCCTCGTCAAATGAACCGGTTTTGTGCCCATTGGGTACAGCATCTGCCAGAACCTGTGCGAGTCACCCTTCCCGATGTCATAAGGCACTTCATGAGCAAGGGCCCACGAAGGGCCTTATGACAAGAGTTGATGCCCTTATCAATCAAAAACTCTACTCTTGACGAAGGGATAAACCATTCAACGTGGACTGACGATGAGGGGCAATGTTTTCAAAATGTGGTCAAGTGGTGTTATTAGGCATCTCTCTGTGGTCACGCTGACTACGACTACAAAAAACTACACTTTGTAACATTAATTTGAATTTTGGTAATGAAGCTTTGATGATGAAACCAAATTTACAATAAATGAAATAAATATAGATTTAATCCTTGAATGATAAAATTATAAATATGTATAAAAACTCAAAACCAAAAGCCCTTCTCCTGCCAAGTGTTAACTATGAAGGAAATAATTTGTCCCTTGAAAACATAACAAATTGCTTGCCAAAATTCTTTGCAGCTACAATGGCAACACTGCCTTTATCCACAAAGTGTGTGGTCGAGACAACAACGCTGCGCACACGTGCCCAAACCAACACCCTCAGCCACTACTGGATGATGATCCTCACCCTTAGTTTTGCAATCACCACAGATTCAGGACTACTGCTAAGAAATGTGATACCGGATGTCATTGGTAGAAAATTGTGTAAGTAGGTCATCCCCTGTGGTAATGGCCACCCCATTAACTATTTTCATAATTTTGAATAATTTAAAATCTAATTTTTTTTTTTTTTTTGTGTTAGATAACGGTGGCTGTTATTCAATTCTTCCAAATTCCGTCTTAAGGACAAAGCCCCATCATTCTAAGAACACTGGTATCCACTTGGTGACCAACAACAGACCTGCTACCTCACCCATAGTTATGAGATGTTGACACATAGTTTAGGGGTGCCCAGTACCCGGGGAATTTCATCCTTGGCGCTGTTACACTGCCTCTCATTGGTATAGATTTCCTTACCCATTTCCACATCCTGGTTGATGTCACTCATCAATGCTAAGTCAATACCAACTGTTACTCGTTCACAGCTTTATCACCTGCTTATTCTGACCTCGCTCTCACATCTTATGCCCATGGATGCCTATGCCCACCTCCTCACTTCATATCCCAACCTTTTCTGTCCAGAACTCCATCAGATACCCTTTGTTCCTGCGCGGAAATTATCAACCACCATATCAAGATGACGTGGCCTCTTCTGCCCAGATCTCCATCAGACACCATTTGTTCCAGCAAAGCAATTATCTACACCATATCAAGATGACGTGGCCACCAGTGTTTGCAAAATTCAAATGTTCGATCCCAGACCGTTTAGTATGTGCTAAACGCACATTACCCACAATATAATAAATGGGCATTTATCAATAGGCCCTAAGCCCATGGCTGTCATCACTCCATATTGTCCTGGAGAAGGATGTATCCCTTTCCCTTGTGGGGATTGCACACGTCTCACTTTGTAGACGGAACCAGCCTATTACCCCTCCCCAAACATTATCGCCCTCACCACCAACCTTCACAATACTGAAATATTTTCGAACCTTAACCTCCTGAAGGGGTACTATCAAGTACACATGAACCTTGAAGACATCTCCAAGATTGCTATCACGACCCCCTTTGTCAAAATAATTCCAATCACTTCTACTTTGGCCTTTTTATTGCAGACGCCGAATTTCAGCAACCCATGAATATCTTCTTAGGGGACCTCCCCTTCTGTGTATGGTATATAGATGACATATATTTTCCACCTCCAAACCGTGGTCATATTATCGTCGACCTCTTTCAGCAAAATGCTTCGTAATCATGTATGACAAGTTTACCTCTGGTGCCATGGAAGTAGCATCTTATGGTCATTGTATCGCTCTTGAGGGCAATCACCCACTCCCTGAGAACATATCAGCAGTACAAAAGTTCCTCACACCCTCGACCATCCAATTTCAGCCCAAGTAAACTTTTGGTTATAGTGAACTGTTATCAATGGTTCTTGTTAGCCATTAGTGCCACTTTTGATACGCACTCTCCCTCTATGACTCTTTCCATAGGAGGCTAAAAGGTCTGAAGTTAATCCAATTAAGAGGATATCTTCTTCAATGCAAATAAAGCCATATCGAATAATACTGCTCTTATTTTACCATGCTAACTTCACCAATCCTACTCTCCCTTAGTGTCAGTGATATTGCTCTAGGGACAGTCTGCAGACAAAATACGGATTGCCTTACGTGTTGAATTTTTTCAGTATAAAAATTTTCAAGGCAGAATCCACCTACTCTACCTTTAACATTGGAGTACTGGCCATGCATTTTGTATATCTCTGACATTTCTGAATAAAACTGCATCATCCCCCCCCCCCTCTTTCCAGAAGTAAACAGGATGTCAGTCACTTGGGTATGGATTACAAGGTCTTTGCAGAAGCCAATGAAAGAACCTTGGAGATCTTTCACTTGCAAAGTTGTTACCCACGATGAATCCAAAGCCATCCTCTTATATAATGCTAGTCCTGGTAGGCCATACCCATGGATACTAGCCTCCATATGCCAACTGATAAACAGATATTTCAATTGATTCATGGTCTGTCACACCCCTAGCAACGATCTACTACACTGTAACTGAAATAGAATTCAAATGGCATGGTATTACTAAAAATTCCAAGTTGTATGTCAAACTTCAAAGGTGTATCGCCACACGGATTCGGTAGTGGGTTCTTTTCATCAACATCAATGTCGGTTTTGGAGAATGGGATGCCCTTCTTACAATTTTCAATGCTGTGTAGAAATCCTTTGATTATGGTTAGAAAATCCGTATGACTGGGCTTTATTCTAGTGCTGCCTTTGACTGTGTTAATTACGAAGCATTGATTTCCATACTCAAAGTAAGCATAAGTAATCCATTGCAAAAAGTTTTTGTTGATTGGCACCATAGTGATTATAAGAATGTGATATCTGGTGCTCCTCAAGGTAGTGTTCTTGGCCCATTACTTTTCATACTCTATGTACATGGCATGTGGTTTGTCCCAGAAAACAAGGTTGACACTTATGCACATGATGCTACTCCTTGCATTAATTCCATCTCTTGAATGTAGGTCTGGGATTGTTGAATCTAGCTAAAATTGGTGCATAGTACAAATTATGGGGCATGAAGTTTAACCCTAACAAATCTCAGCATTGGTGGTTTTTTAACTTTGTTTAGGTGCGACTCCTGATAGCAAATTTAGTTTTGTGTTATATATTCGGTCTGTTTCTTCTAGAATTGTACAAAATATTGGCTCATTGAGAAAATCTTTTAGGATTTTTTATGATCAATCTATACAGAAGAAGTGTTCAAAGTCTTTTATTATACCTTGTTTCAAATATTTTTCTCCTGCTGCCTGGTCTTCAGCTACTAAATATCATCTTATTTTTGTTAAAGAGCTTCTTATGGTCTATTAAATTTCTTAGTAATCTCTGACACCGCAATTTTTCATAATTCTGACCATCCTTTACATTCATATCTTACCGGGCAGTACCATCTTCTTCGTAATATTAGGTATGTATTTAATTCCAATAGTCATGCTTTCTCTATCATGAGGCTCATTATTACACGGTATTTCAGGTGTGACCAAGTTGTGGAATGATTTTCCTAATCAAGTAGATGAATTGATGGAATTTCAAAAGTTTAAAGTTGCAGCGAATGTTTTTATGTTGAACAGGCTGAAATAATTCTCCTTTTATAGCTTATATAGATCTGTTTTATGGCTGTTACTGTTCTTAAAATGTGTTATTTTAATTGTTCATTACATCCCTTGGTGTTTATCTATTTTCTTATTTCCTTTAATCACAGGGCTATTTTTCCCTGTTGGACTTCTTGGACTTATAGCATCCCGCTTTTCTAACTAGGGTTTTAGATTACCTAACAACAACAACAACAACAACAACAACAACAACAATAATAATAGTAATAATAATAATAATATCATATTTTTCTTTGCACATAATTTCATTATTTTAGTATTCGTTACCTTCAACTATATGCTCTGCATATAAGTTTTTTTTATTTTTTCTTTGGTTTATTTTGCTCATTATATTGCCTGATTATTTTATGATTGCATTGAATTTTGGAGTATTAGACCTTGTCATACTACTTGTACTTCTAATCATTAGGAAATAAAGGCCAGTTTATAAAGGTTAGTTTATTTCTAATCAATTTCCTTGTCATCCTTTTAGGATACAGACTAATTTACTCTCTTTATTTCTTGCACATTATTATTATTATTATTATTACTACTACTACTACTACTATCCAAGCTACAACCCTAGTTGGAAAAACAAGATGATATAGGCCCAGGGGATTCAACAGGGAAAATAGCCCAGTGAGGAAAGGAAATAAGGAAATAAATAAATGAAGAGAACAAATTAACAATAAATCATTCTAAAAAAAGTAACAACGTTAAAACAGATATGTCACATATGAACTATTAACAACATCAAAAACAAATATGTCCTAAATAAACTATAAAAAGACTCATGTCCGCCTGGTCAACAAAAAAGCATTTGCTCCAACTTTGAACTTTTGAAGTTCTACTGATTCAACTACCCAATTAGGAAGATCATTCCACAACTTGATAACAGCTGGAATAAAACTTCTAGAGTACTGCGTCGTATTGAGCCTCATGATGGAGAAGGCCTGGCTATTAGAATTATCCTCCCTATTATAGATAACGTTAGCATTTTTTTTAGGAAGCAGACCGACGCTATAGATTTTTAATCAGCTATTATGTAAGAACCTCCACTTGACTGTTTAGTTAACTAATTTAGTTATTGTAGTTATTGGAGTACTTTTTCAATTTGGATTCTCCTGAAGGTTATGTGTTAAATGAAAGTTAATTAGATTGAATTTCAGATTGGATTAAATAAAAGTAATTCAATAAGATACTCTTGACGTTAAGCAACTTCTAGACTTCTTATATTGTGGGTAATGTGACATAAAGTAGTTACAAAATGTCATTCATTCCTCAAGCAACCAAAAAAGTTCAAGTATACTTTGTTCATTCAAGATATCGCTTTCGCTTTTACTGACCTGTAATTTTATTAATGTTCAACTCGGCAGAATATTCTTTCTAATATAATTAATTTGCAAGAATTTTCTTCATCTAGAGATTTTCCTTTCTTAAAGTTTAGTTTTCTTGTTTCCTTTTCTATTTGGTTTGGACATTATTGCCACATCCTTTTTCAATTCTTTATTATTGTGTTACGTCTTAATTCCAGTCTCACTTGTTCACTTGCCCTCTCATTCAAGGTTTGGGTTAATTGCTTATTAAAAAGACTTGGAAATCCCGTCACGGATTCGATAGTTATATATTTATTTTTTTAGATAAAAGTCCCTTCGGCGTCCCAAACGTTAAACATTAAATCTTGAGAAAGGAAAATATGGAATTGCCAGGAAATAAGAATAAAGATATGAGTAAAGGTTATTGAGATCTTATGAAAATATGAATACACAGCTAAGGCAAAGTTAACCTGTGTTTTGTCGAAGATAGTTTTTGTGATAGAAGAGTAAAAGATAAGTAGATTTAGTAGTGACTAAATACAATAGCTATAATTAGAACATCCCTATTGAAATTGTTCACCATTATTGGTCAAGATTTTAGCATTTTATTTTCCTCTGGCTTTACTGTAAATTATGAAGTTGATTGTTATGTTTTTTTAAGTTAGGTGTACCAAAGAAAATCATCTTATTCTGTGTTTGCTTGTACATCTAAATTAACTGAAATGTACATTTTGATAACAGGTAAAGATTAACCAATTGTATTTCTTATCCACATTATATTCCATTATGGACAGCCGAGCAGCTCTCTTGTCTTTCAAGCCCTCTTTTAGGCATTCATTCATGACTTTCATTCTGTTTTTTTTTCTTTGTCGCTATAGAAAAACCATTGTCTTACATATTCTTTTCAATATTCGCTTTCAATCGTATAAAAAATTGAATAGTTTCCATCTATATTCTTGTCTTTAACTGATTTTTTTTATTTGTTGTTTTTGTGTCAGAGCTCGTTAACAAAACGGGAATCAACGTTGCGCTCTAAATTCCTCTTTTGTATTGCAATTTGTTTTTTGGAGGTTTAGGGTTCTATCATTGTTTTTCGAATATTTACCTGTTGTTGAGAGTTGTTTCCTTTTTTCTCGACGCCTTTGTTCTCGTTTTCTCATTATCTTTTGTCTGTATTTGAATACTTTCCTTTTTCATCACATGGTCAAGTTTCTGTGCGCCGTAATATAAATGTATGAATACAAAAATAAAATCAAATATAAATTGCACAAGCACACAAACATGTTTTGTTGGTTGTTTCCTTTTTTTTTTCTCGACGCCTTTGTTCTCGTTTTCTCATTATCAAAAGTCTGTATTTGAATACTTTCCTTTTTCATCACATGGTCAAGTTTCTGTGCGCCATAATATAAATGTATGAATACAAACATAAAACCAAATATAAATTGCACAAGCACACAAACATGTTTTGTTGGAAAAGGCCTTTGTCTAGAGGCTTTAGGCAGATGAGTATGTCACGTCTCCCAGGTCAATGCAATACTTCCCTTGTATGTTATAACTGCTTTTTTCATGACTAGAATTCCGAATAAAACTTCATTATTTCCACTATGAAAGTTCACATATTAACTTGATGGTTTTAATCAGGGCTACATCTGCTGAACAAGAGGAATATACCCTTACGTAACGGCAAGTATGGTAAAGCCAAGTTATAAACTTCAAGTACTTGTGAAAAAAAGACACTTGGTTATGACAATTAACAAGACAATTTTAAACAAATTAGGATTATTTTCTAGAAGGCCCAACTAGAAATTTTAAGAATTTTTAAAGAAATAACAAATGGAGGTGATTTCTCACTAGGGATCATATGACCACAAGACTAGTATCACCAGCACCTTTAAGGGGATGTCACATATGAAGGGTCGGCATGTGACGGGAGCGAAGAAAAAACTAATGCAGATAACACGGGTATTTATAGGCTACAAAAAGGTCATATAAGGGTGACAATTCCTTGTTTACTATTAACTATTTTTAGAGATAAGGTTGGCATTGGCATACAAAATAGATGACAGCTTCTGTGCTTTGTATACATCACAAACAAATTTTTCCAAAGATAAATCTGCTCTTTTTTACATAGCAGGAATCAGAGAGCTCTTGTCTTATGATACTTTCAAGTACACGTTCAGCCAGTTGGCTTTACCAATATCAGAAAGCCAGCCTGTGTTGTCTGTGCCAGTAAATGCTTGGAAAGATGGTAGAGCCTTCGCACGAAATCCAAGAACATTGAACATTGGACCAATATGCAACGACCCAGATTCTATGGCGATGGAGGTCTTCTGCAGTTAAACGTCACAATTTCCAATCATCAGAGAAAAATACGCCAGTGTATGGGGAGAATATCAGGTTATGCACCAGGTGGATTGTAAAAGATGGATCACCAGTATGCCTGTCTCATCAGAGTTATTGCTGTCAAATCGCATTCTACTGACTTTAGTCTGGCTTGTAGATATTTGTAGTCATAGATATTATATAATAAAGATTATTGATTTTTAGAATGAGAAATAGAAATGCAATATGCATAATTTTAATAAATATACAGATGTTCTTGAGGAACATAGGCACCCTTTATAATGTTGTACAGCCTGTCCCTTTCATCAGCGACATGGATTCCATGCCTAATTATTAAAGTCTTTATGTACTTTATATACAACTTCATGGTCAGCCAGGGATGATCGATGATGATATTGGTTTTCCTAAAAAAATTATCCTTGAAGACTTTCGGCAGGCAAGATACTTGTAAAATAGTTATAAAGAGTTGTCACTGTTGGAAATTCCAATTAACATGTAGTAAGCATTCATTTGCTTGTTAATATGTTTAGTCTGCAAGCTTAGTCCACTAAACGACACAAATGGTGTGGCATTTGTGGAGACAAAAGCATCGCCACAAGCAAATTCTGTTCAGGTGTTTGGGTTCTTTGTTCTGAGTTGTTGCATTTCAGTAATGTATCTTGGCCAAACCCCATTATACATGATTTGATCATAGGCAAAGAAGAGCTTATTCAATGCTTTTGCATCCTGCGACGGTAGCTCTAGATCAGTGGTTCCCAACCTTTTCTCTGTCATTTCCCCCCTGCACCCAGTTCAACCATCCAGATTTCCTCCTTCATGCCCCGCCCAGCCCTCATGCCCACTCGCCTCCCTCAGAAATGGAAATAATATTCCAATTCTCCCCTTGAATATCATGTCAGTGAGAAATGATATGATCATATCACAATTGAATCGCTAACAACAAATTGCCGCACGTACTATGTGGACATTTTCCGCTTGTTTTGTTAGTAGGTATTGTAATATTTCCCCCCTGGAAGCTTCAAATTTACCCCCAGGGGGAAATTTCTCCCAGGTTGGGAACCACTGCTCTAGATCCACATTCGAAGATGCAGCAATAAAGTGCAAGGTTGAGTGTAATGTTTGAAACTAATTCATGATGCAAACATAGAGTCTTTGGATTTCTCTCTTCCCCTTAGTAAATGTTGTTTTCATTGATTCTTTAGTCATAGTGTCTGGCAGGGTGACATTGGCATGCTGACATATTTTGACTCTCATATAGAAGGGTGCTTTACTTTGTTCTGTTGACTGAATAGAGGCAGCTTTGGTGTTGATTATATGCTTATATATATATATATATATATATATATGTAAATGTATATATATATATATATATATATATATATATATATATATATATGTATATGTATATATATATATATAATATATATGTAAAATATATATCTACATACATATATATATATATATATATATATATATAATATATATCTACATATATATGCATATATATATATATATTATATATATATATATATATATATATATATATATATATATATATATATATATGTTTATTTATTTACACACTCCGTCAGATATATCTGAGTTCAGCATATCCTTGATTTAGTACAATATATTGTTCACGAAGAGACATCAATATAGCGAAAATTCATATCTCTATTGCGCTAAATAAAGATATTTCCTTAACTACCTATTTGAAACTAAGACTACAAGTAACATATTTACAATAGATTTCAGTGAAGTGAAGAAGATATGCACTATTCTAACCTCACAGGCTGTTAGAAAAGATTTTTTTTTATGACCTGTACCACTATATTTTCTATGAGAAATCGGTTTTTGGAATATGCATAATACTTACAGTATTGTACATATAGATTACAAGTGAGTTTTAATAACTCTCGCAAAACAAAAATATGGAAGAAAAACACTAAAGAAATATTATTTAAAATCAATCATAGAGTAACTGTGTTCAGAATGAGTTTAGAATCGCACTGAAAATTGATGATTTATTTCGAAATTGTTAAATATTTACACTAAATTGATCATTTTATATTTAATGAAAATATCCCAGAGGGAAGATAATCGCATGACTTGATAAAGCTTTGTACTACTTTACCTTCAACAGCGACGCATAAACAGAGGGAAAATATTTATCTTCCTGGGTAAACTCTATTTCATCCCGTCTTAGTTAATGTTCATTTAATACATACTATGTGATGCTGATTAATTTTTTTTTTTTAAATCCCTTTTATTTTATATGATAGCTTTTGAAAATCTATATGGTTTATCATTGAAAACATAGAAACGAAGCTCTCCTCTTTAGTGAGGACAAATTTTAAAACATACCTATGTGAGATATTTCATGATGTTTCACAATATTTTGATCCAAAAGGTAACATTATTTGTCAAACATTTCAAGATGAATCCTTTTGGTATCATTTAAAGACCAAACAGAAAGCTTATATTCAAAAGAATAATAATGAAAGACACCATTCTATAGATTAATGATAAATTATTGATCTTATTAAGGCCTTCATTTCATAAACCTAAGTCATATTTAACCATTTGGAATGAAGAACCACTTGAAGCACGTGAGTGTGTACCATAGTGAGGAGAGGCGTAAATTTAAAATCTTCAAAAATTCCATTTGTTCAGAAGCCCCTACAAATATAAAGATATAGTATACGTGAAATTTGGTTAGATATTTCCCTCGTCCACATTAATTGTAACAGTTGAGAAATTCTATCGTCACAAAAGAATGGGATGGTTACCCTCATTGAATATCTCCTATCTAAAGTTATTCTGCACAAATGTATGATGAGCCGAGGAAAATTCCGATCAATATAGGAAAACCAATGCTGTTTGAAACCTGGGTTGAATAATGACTGAATACTTAAGGGTGAGCCCGGCCAAATCAACCTTTAGTTCGTGTGATGGAAACTATCCTCTCTCTCTCTCTCTCTCTCTCTCTCTCTCTCTCTCTCTCTCTCTCTCTCTCTCTCTCTCTCTCTCTCTCTCTCTCTCGTAGTAGTAGTAGTAGTAGTAGTAGTAGTAGTAGTAGTAGTGTAAAGATACGGCCATAAATATCGTAACCAAATGAGGTTTGTTAAGGGTTTCTCGTCGAATCTACTTCCATCAAATAATAAGTTAGTGACTCATTTATTTCATGGTTTATAATTGTAGACCTTACTTTGGACACTCAAGCCCTTTTATCGGAGAAACAGCGCCCTCATGCGTTGCAACACGGCCAATCATAATATATTTTAAATAGAATAATTCATTATTTTTTCTGGTGTCAAAGTTACTGTTGTATATAAAAAACCTCTCATTATTTTCGAGGCCTATCTTTTTATCATTCTATAAATAGGAAAATTATATATTCCACGAATGCATAGGGACTACATTTTTCTTTAATTTGACGGAAATTTTCTGCTGATTAAAGAATTCCACGGATACGGACGTTGTGTTTCTTGTTTTATTCATGCTAGTAATAATCTGATATCTATTCAGCAAAGACCCAGGATGGAAAATGTTTGTAGTATATAAGAGTATTGAATAACATAAATAAAAAAGATATTTATTGCCATTAGGTGTTACATTTCAATAACATAAAATTATATACATAAAAAAAAAGAAAATATTTTTTACCAAAATGAAATTTGTAATGATTTTCAACTCATCATTGGGATGATTTAATTTTGTGTGTTTAATAAATCACTTAGAAATATGTTTAAGCTAATTTGAGAAAAAACAAATTGAAATCTATAGTCAACAGGGGAACAAAGACAAAAGGTTTTCAGGGAAATCCAATGTCGCTCTGACGACCTAAACATGACAGATGTTGACCTTGTCCCAATAATGTTACTCTGAAATGGGAAGCCATCAGGTTGCGCCTTTGGGAAATTCCTCTGCAGGTCGCCACAATTGTTTCATGTCACAAATGCATTTGCGTAAAAAATATCAATATACTTTGAGGTTAATAGCTTAAACATTTTCATTTGTGTAGTTACTCTAAAGAATTCTATTCACAATTAAATAATTATTAGGGATAAATCTCATTTACTTCGACACATACATTTATGTGTATGGAATATAGTTTTTTTTAAATTAATCGACGTTTAATTTTTAATTTTCAACTCAATTATGTACCAATAAAGGTTTCACTCACTGGACTGTCTGGATATACAGATAACTTGGAAGTGTTATAAAGATAGAGGAAAGGAAGACCTGGATAGCACAGGTAGACGGTGTGGAAGGAATAAAAGGGAAAGGGTCATGATACCAGAAAACCAATAATTGCATTAAAAATGTGAATTCTGCTGACACTTTGGTGAAATGGAGAGGTTAGAACTGAATTGTGTTTTGAAGTTTCTCACAAAATAACATCCATGAGTCATTCTCTGTTGAGGAAATGTTTAACGTAAACACACCCACACACATGTAAGCATACACCGTATATATATATATATATATATATATATATATATATATATATATATATGTGTGTGTGTGTGTGTGTGTGTGTGTGTGATTATATTATGGTCCCGTGTCTGGGAACCAAAAATATAATACATTATATACATGACTTGCTAGAGTGTGGACGTGTCGCTCGCCTGGAGCTCTGTTAAACACTCGCCCTGAGTCGTGTTTTAGCTTTCAGTTTCTCGCTTAGAATATCATTGGAAAGATATTAGTTAATCTTATGGAGAAACCTAAGTGATAAGAAACAGTACACTATGTCTGTTCCTAACTATTTCTGCCTCATATGTAAAAACACGGAGGGAGAACGGAAAAAATGGATAGGATGTGGACCTAATACATTCTACCATAAGAAATGTGTGCACCTAATGATAAGCATCACTGATAATAACCGGACTAACTTAGATTGGTTATGCCCACACTGCGTACGTGAAGCCAGACAAGCCAATTTAGTAATATCAAAATTAAAGGAAGATGTGAACATGAGAGATTTGGCCCTGAATGAACAAGATGCGGATTTAGATGACTTGGAAAACAAACTTGTGGACCTTAGCGCAGACGCAGCAAATTCCACCCAAACTACCGACCTCACTAAGATAATTGACATTCTTGCCATGAACATGAAATCAAGTAAAGCAACACTTCAAACATTGATAGACCCAAAACCGGAGAAACCAATATTTGCTGACAAAGTTAAGGAAAAATAATCTATTGATAATTAAATCAACTAAAAAAACAACTAAAATTACTGAAAGGAAACGCGGCGTTGAACAAGCACTTAAAGACATTCCTATACTTAACACGAGGTCAACTACGAATAGAAATGTTAGTCGTTAAATTTGCAAACAAAATGATGAGGGAAGAGGCAGCAAACAAAATTCAGACATTGGTGGCTGACACTGAAACGAGAAAAATCGGAAAACTAAAACAAAAATAATGATATGCAATGTATACAATCATGAAGATGATTTAGTAAATGCTTTGATTCAAAGAAATTGGTGGCTGGACCAAATCCAAAATATAGAAGAAAAGATAAGTGTAGTCTTGAAGAAAAATTCTCGGGGTGACCACCCACCATGTGCTGAAATGTGATCCTGAAGTTCGGAGGGCTATTCATGATAATGGGGACAAAGTTTCGTTACGATGGGGTATTTATAACATACGTGATAGGTACTACGTGATCACCTGCTACCACTGTCAAAGGTATGGACATCTTGAAAAAGATTGCAAGTCTAAGAATGATGATAAAGTCTGCGGGAAATGTTCAGGAAAACATTCCACCAGGGAGTGTAATTCACAAGTGTCAAAGTGTATAAACTGCACAAAGTTAAACAAACCAAGTGACCACATAGTAAATTCTAGAGACTCCAAAGCTTATGACTTGGAATTGAAAAGACTAGCACAAAATACTGATCAGGGTTACTAAGGATGCCATAAACTGTGGCTATGTAAATATACAATCTGTAGGTAATAAGACTATTCAAATTCGAGAATTGATAAATGAGAAATATTTGGATATGATGGCATTATCTGAAACATGGTTAAATAATTTGGACAAGGCAAAGATCACTGAAATGAAACCCACCCACCCCAACACACGCCTTTTTTCACATACCGAGAGAAGATAGGTCTGGTGGGGGTGTCGGACACTTCCTTCATAAAAGTTACTCAAATCTTAAAATGTTGAAAAGACTTAGTGTAACAAGCTTTGAATATATAGAAATAAACTTTACACCAAAAAACAGAAAAATATCCTTTGTAACAATCTACAAACCTCCTAGAACTAGCACTTGTATCTTTTTTGAAACAGTGACGATTTAACAGTAAATGAACAATATGCGATATGAAACGTTAAATATTCTGAATAAACAAGGTAAAACGACAGTGGAGGTCCTGTAGAGAGTGGGGTTCCCCTGCTGTATGGGACTGGAAAAAGCAGCCATCAAAAAAAAAAATAAAAAGGCAAGCTACGCAACCTCTTGTATTCCAAACTCACCTGTTTGTTTTTACATTAAATCTGTTACACATGAAAATATTAATACCCGAGCTCCAAGACAGTTATATAACTCCCAGATAGCAATATATAAAACACTGAATGTTAAAAGGTCTTTTAAGTACACTCAAAACAAAACTGGGTAATTACTATTAAGAACTATTGTATTCAAACAACCTCTTACTTTGATTCTTTAACAGGATACGATTGAGTACTGAAGTAACCAGTGGTGATTGAAATAATACATCCTTTACAGAAATAAATATATTCTATAGAAATTACAACACTTTGAAAGAATTTACATAAAAAAAATAAATCACTCGAACTATTAACCCTGAGCAAAACTTAGATTAAGACAAAAGAAATTAATACTCATGAAAATTATTTAATCACTTTTTTCACTGGATACTAAATTTTACACTGTTAATCAGTCTTGACGCTTAAAGAAAATAGATAACCTGATAACAATACAATTATACTTCCCGTTTGTACATAAATCTCCCTGGCCCAATTACAAAGATTTACGCAATACCAATACTCACCACCACACAATAAATTTAAAAATTCTGGAAAATTTACAGCAACATTTTAACACACTACATACGATATACTCTGGGGTACAAAATCACTTATCCGAAGGTTCGTGTGATTGACACGATATTCAAAGGGTTCAACTTTAGTGACATACTCATGTATTTAGTGAATGGATTCAGTATCTAATGAATACTGAGAATCTCCATGTGAATCATTCTCCTCAAGATACCCACGTATATGTGCTAGTAATAACTACAGGTATAGGAGCTGTGGTAATTGCTAAAATTGGTGTGTGGTCCATAATGATGAAATGATATCATAAGCCAGAACGAGTACACTAAGAAGAGGTGGAAGAGCCCATCCTGCTCCTACCCGACCAGCTCAAGTCCGTATAGCCCAAAACCAAGGGAGGGTCATTGATGACGTTGTGTAATATCATTATTGATATGATTATTTGAGGATAGGAGATTTCATAATTGTAAGTAACGGAGAACAAAAGAAAAAATTAGTGAATATTTATATTGGACATACTGTATTTCCTTATGATACAATGATAAATTGTAACGTTGATATATCCTTCAATTCTATGTGATTTATCTCTATTTTCATGTTTTGATTTATCATAGTTTATAAGTCACACATTCCTCTAAGTTTTCAGAGCGGAAATCCTGACCTATCCCGGATTTTGTGACGAGTGAGGGAGAAGGTTGTGAACTCAAAGGCAGGATGCAATCAACTGAGCACTATATTAAAGAACACTCTCCTTTATATACAAAACCTCAAGGCAACAGGAAAATACATGTTCGAGGAAATGACAATGTTACAGAGGAAAACAGCAGACATGAATTTTCATGTTCGTTTTAGTGCGAAGAGCGAAGATACAAGCATAATATATGCAAAAGGAATTATGTACAATTGTGTGACACACGGTTGGTACAATTTGATTGTCCTCCATATAATAAAGAACAGAGAGGGCGAGTCCTCACCTCCTCTTTGAGCGATGAATATGGACTGGAGTATTGTCTCTAGCCCTGAACAGAAGAAAAATATAACATTGAGGTTATTGACTGTGTCACCCTGTGTGTGTGTGTGTAGGACACGTGATAGTAACGTGAAAGTAATGTGCTGGTAACGTGAAGCTTTCACTGGTGTACGTTTCCACCAATTAAGTAAACTCAGCGATTGGGAGAGGCCCAGTGGCTCTCCTATTGGGAGAGGCCTAGTGGCTCTCCTGTTGGGAGAGGCCCAGTGGCTCTCCTGTTGGGAGAGGCCTAGTGGCTCTCCTGTTGGGAGAGGCCTAGTGGCTCTCCTGTTGGGAGAGGCCCAGTGGCTCTCCTGTTGGGAGAGGCCTAGTGGCTCTCCTGTTGGGAGAGGCCTAGTGGCTCTCCTGTTGGGAGAGACCCAGTGGTTCTCCTGTTGGGAGAGGCCTAGTGGCTCTCCTGTTGGGAGAGGCCTAGTGGCTCTCCTGTAGTGTGCAGCATTATATTTAGAGGCATCACTTGATTAATAGGAACCCGCAATAACTATGTTCGATGACACAGGAAATGTACGTACCAGGTTAAAAATCATAATAAATCTATTGTCACTTTTTGGCAGGACATACTATGTCCCAAATATTAATCATTATTGTATCCTTATTTATAACGGAAAATTGATCGATTGGATTTGGAATGAATGCTCAATATGTAAATCATTATAAATGAATCGAGTAATAGAATTTTCGCATGTTAATTTGAAAACTGTCAATTGAAGATTGGACTATAATAAATATAGGCGGAATTTGGTCGTGATTAGCCTTTCAAAAACAAGATACTATCTCTCTCTCTCTCTCTCTCTCTCTCTCTCTCTCTCTCTCTCTCTCTCTCTCTCTCTCTCTCTCTCACATTTCATATTTAACAATGTTCTCAGTGCTTAAGCTTTTGCTAGGTAAAAAAGAGAAAGGGGGTAATTATTACTTAAAGAAATGCTATAAACCTTTCTTGTGGAGGATAATAAAGAGAATGACAAAGAGCATGATAAAGAGGCACGTGTTACTTTTTAAGATAAAATTTCAGTGGGCACTCGGACAACAACAGATTTTATGCACTGTATTTCAAGGACTCCAATGAAAGTGAAATCATGAATTACTTACTTGTTTACTTGTTTTAGGTTTAAATCCAACTCTCCACTGAAGTCGAGTGAACTACTTCTCGGGCGGGTCTATATTAATCATCTAACGAAACATTTTCATTTATAACTTATACAATTCTTTGATTGTAGCATCTTCCAAATCATATGATCTTGTGAAAAGTAATGTCTTTAGTTTCTTCTTAAATTCAGTTGCTCCCTTTAGGTCCTTCATTTCAGTTGGCAGTTTATTATAATGTCTAGGCGCACAGTAGCTAAAAGCCCTTAGAGTACACTAATTGAAACTATAATGTTTACACGTTCCTAAAAAATTAATAGAATACCCTTCCCTTTCTGATCTTTGGAAGAACATATATTCATATATTGTTGGTCATCTTATTGAAGTGTATCGAGAATTTCCGCCCTCACGCTGATGTAGGCATATCAGGGAAGATATTCATAACGCAGTGCCGTATCATAAATTCTGATTAGATTACCGTCTTTGGACATGATAATAACGAGGTTTGTGCGTCGGTTTCCTTTAATAAAGTAGATAAATCTCTTGGAATTCTTCTCTACCGACGTTCTAATTTACTCTCATATCTCATACTACAGTATACGTGAATGATGTTCCATCTTTTTCTTAATATTAACTAAGAACCAAAATTTGTCTTTTGATATCTGCAGTTTTTAAACTGTTTATTTCACTAGTGGTACTTCTACTGACAGGTATAACGTGTATAATGTTAAAAGTGTTTATACACGGCCATACAGACCCATTTTACACACACACATACACACACATACATATATATATGTGTATATATATATATATATATATATATGTGTGTGTGTGTGTGTGTGTGTATATCACACACACATATATATATATATATATATATATATATATATATATATATATATATATATATATATGTGTGTGTGTGTGTATATATATATATATATATATATATATATATATATATATGTATATATATATATATATATATATATATATATATATATATATATATATATATATATATATATATATATATATATATATATATATATCTCGCTGTTTCAACCGTCCTTTGTATTTTCGAGAAATAACTAATTTACGTTATATTATAATTCCTCTTACATAAATGAAGGTTCAAAAAAAAAGGCTGGTTGATTCAAAAATTATACTTTGAAGGTTATAAAAAGAAAATAAGGAAATAGGAGACTGAAAATATTTGAAAATTCGAAATATGATCATGATGATATTAACAGAGTAAGATATGTGCTTAAACATATTTAACAGTTCATACACACACATCCTGACAACATCCAGAAAATTAATAATATTCAATGAGACTCCAGTAAATTTGTTAGCGATTGTTCTTCAATACGTCCTAATTTCTATAGATGATATTAAAATAAATTCCACATTGAAACCATTTAAAGAGATAGGATGTCAGAACAACCATATCAATCATTATACAGCCCCGGTTCATCTTTCAGTTCTTAATAATGACTTCCTTAGGTCCATATAACTGATAAACCTCACAGCCTTATTTCAGCAGCATATAATTCGCCCAAAAATTATTCCTTAACCAATTCCTAGTTCTTCTCCTTAGTCTCTTCATAACTCCGCTAATTTCAATCTCAAAATTCTCGAAAAAGATTGTAATTAATTTCTTTTTAGGTTTGAATGGAATAGCTGTTTACAAACGTGCCACTCCGTGGACCTATAGAAATTATTCTCAGCAAGGTTTTTCCCATCAAAAATGTCTTTGATATAACAATTTCAGAAACATCCTTAAAGTTTTAGTTATTGATAACTATTTAGTTTTATATAACATTTTATCCTCTTTTTTTGTAGATGAGTTGAGTACACGGTTTTAATATTTAGAGAAATTCCGATGCTGATAAGTTTTTTTTTATAAAGTTAA
This sequence comes from Palaemon carinicauda, assembly GCF_036898095.1. Taxonomy (NCBI): domain Eukaryota; kingdom Metazoa; phylum Arthropoda; class Malacostraca; order Decapoda; family Palaemonidae; genus Palaemon; species Palaemon carinicauda. The sequence continues at coordinate 77,430,712 of NC_090725.1, forward strand.
AAAAAAGGTTAAAGTTGCGGGTTTTAGGTCACCACTCAGACGATTTACATTCTGCTCGGGCGACCATAAGCCAGCAGGGACTATCACTAGCCCCCTCTAACCTCCCCCTCAGGTGCCACACTAGGGAGTACCCCCGGTAGAAGGTCTCACAGTATCCGTGTCCTGGCGGGGACGCTAACTCGGGACCTCTGAAAAAGAAGCCCGCGACACTACCAACCTATCTATCCGGGTTATATGTCAACATAATTAACCGAAATTTTAGGTTTACCATGAAGATGAAAAGTTACCCTTTTTTAACATATATACTTCAAGGTCAAATAGTAGATTTCTTTACCGTTTTTCATAAGAATTCACGCTGGGTTAAGTCCCATTTTTTTAAGTTATTCCAGATCATTCAAGATTAATTCCATTGAGATACCTTTATTTAGAGCATATTCCTTGTGTTCTAATTGGTATAATTTCTTCGAAGAGATTACAATTTTTAAAACATATTCAAAGTTATTAATAAACAGAGATGTTACTGCAATGCTTTAGTGATGGTGACATACACCACAGTACATTAAGCGAACCACCCAAAGATAATAGCGTACTGTGTTAAAAATGTATTTAGGAACAACAGTGATTAGTAGCGTTGTTGAATGGTGACTTGGAAGAGTAAAAGATTCACATGCTAAAAACAATAAGTTGCCTTTTACCTTAGTTAATTGACTACTACTGTAGTGATGTTACCGCATAATTACAGTAATATAGAGTGTAGTTCAATGAGTGACCTATGTGAAAACAATTTAGCGGGTTATTTAGAGTATAATCGACCAAGCAAAAGTAGCAGTTAATTGGTAAGGGTATATTAATTTGAGGTTCAGTGTCCTATTCTAGCCCTGATGATGAGATAGCAAATTGGTTGAAATAGATATAGTCCAAAATATTAAAGTTTCTGCTTTCAATTGTCATTCTGTTATATACATATATATATATATATATATATATATATATATATATATATATGTGTATATATATATATATATATATATATATATATATATATATGTGTGTGTGTGTGTGTGTGTGTGTGTGTGTGTGCATGTGTTAAAATTAAACTTTTCTATAACCGGGAATGACTTCTAGAGGAATTATCTGTGAAAAACATTTCAAAAACACAATTCAGTTTGCACCCCTCCATTGCTCAAAATACCTACAGTAGCAGCAGCAAGTCAAATAACACCAAAGTGTCAGCAGAATTCACATTTTTAATGCAATTATTGGTTTTCTGGTAATATGACCCTCAACCTTTTATTCCTTCCACACCGTCTACCTGTGCTATCCAGGTCATCCTTTCCTCTATCTTCATAACACTTCCACGTTTCATATGGACGCAGAGAATCCAGTGAGTGAATCCTTTATTGGTACATAATGGCGTTTAAAATTAAAAATCAAACGTACAACAGTTTCAAAACTAAATTCCATACAAATAAATGAATGTATTAAAATAAATGAGATTTATCCTTCAGAAGGATTTCCTTATGAATAGAACTCTTTAGAATAGCTACATAAATGAAAATGTTTAATCTACTCACCTCCAGCTATATTGCCCTTTTTTTATGCAAATGCACTTGTGACGTGAAACAATTGTGGCGACCTGCAGAGGAATTTCCCAAAGGCGCAACTTGATGGCTTCCCATTTCAAAGTAACACTATTGGGACAAGGTCAACATCTGACACGTTCAGGTCGACAAGACGACACTGGATTTCCTAGAAAATCTCTAGTCTTTGTTCCCCTTTTGACTATATACTTCAATTTATGTTCCTTCTCAAAATTACCTTGAACATATTTCTCGGGGATTTACTAAACATCAAAAAGGAAAAATTATGCCAATGATGAGTTGTAAATCCTCACAAATTTCTTTTGGTAAAGAATTCACCTCTCTTTTAATAATCTTAGGTAATTGAAATGCAACAACTAATGGCGTTAAGCATTTTTTTTTCAGTTGAGAAGATGTAATCTATTTATTGATGTTAACAAACATTTTACTTCATGTTATTCAATACTTTTATATACCACAACTTTTTCTATTCATGGTCTTTGCTGAATACATATCAGACTGTTAAAGAAAACATTCAGTTATTCTGTATATTCATAAGCACTACAATGCAGTAGAGACGAATACTAAATAAAGAAAAACAAATTTATACAGCATATACACCTGAAAAATCAAGGTATGCAGCAACGAAGAATTTACTAGCATGAATAAAACAAGAAACACAAGAACCATATTCGTGGAATTTTTTTAATTAGGAGAAAATTCATATCCAGTTGAAAGAAAAGCTTCGGCCTTAAGCTTCTTTGGACTAAATAATTTTCTTCTTTGCATAAGGATAAAAAGATAGGCCTCGAGTATACTGAGAAGTTTCTTATATACAACAATAACTTTGACACCAGTAAAATTATGAAATATTCTATTTAAAATAAATAATGATTGGCCGTGATGTGATGCACGAGGACGCCGTTTCTCCCGTAAATGGGCTTGAGTTGTGACCTTATTATTACATGGTATTACGATGTAATGTGGACGAGGGACATATCTAATCAAACTGCACGTATAATACAGATTAAGGCCAAGAGGATCAAGGTCTACGCAACTGGTGGAGTCGCCTCCCACTGGAAAGGAAACACTGTCAATGTTCACCGAACTGTCACCGCTTAATGATTAAGTAAACATATCCATTTTTTTGAAGGTGCTCTTGTAAACTAAGGCAGATTTGACAGTTCCCAAATAATTATTTAGTGTATATAATGATGCGTAATGCCTTATTTCTGTTGCTTTAATTGGTTCGATTATACTGTATGTATTGGGAAACTTAGAAGGAATAGGTTGTAATTTTCCATAGCTTCCCAAAAACGAGGAATTAGGAAATGAGTGGTCCAAGTTATTTACAGGTGAACAATCAAAAGATTTGGCACGTACATTTAATGTTCGTAGCACTCACTTTGGACTAGGGGCTTAGGGAAGAAGTTTGTACCACGAGCTGTTGGAAATACCGCCTAAAACGAAAAGACCCAAAGCTGAAGCAATATCTAAGTATTTATATTACTAGTCAAGCTACAACCATAGTTGGAAAAGCTGAAATGTTACAAGACGAAGGGCTCCAACAAGGAAAGTAGCCTAGTGAGGAAAGGAAATAGGGAAAATAAACTATTATATAAACACACGCACACACACACACATATATATATTATTATTATTATTAAATGCTAAGCTACAACCCTAGTTGGAAAAGCAGGATGCTATAAGCCCAGGGGCTCCAACAGGGAAAATAGCCCAGTGAGGAAAGGAAACAAGGAAAAATAAAATATTCTAAGAACAGCAAAAACATTGAAATCAATATTTCCTATATAAACTATAAAAACTTTAACAAAACAAGAGGAAGAGAAACTAGATAGAAGTGTGCCCGAGTGTACCCTCAAGCAAGAGAACTCTAACCCAAGACAGTGGAAGACCATGGTACAGATGCTATGGCACTACCCAAGACTAGAGAACAATGGTTTGATTTTGGAGTGTCCTTCTCCTAGAAGAGCTGCTTACCATAGCTAAAGAGCCTCTTCTACCCTTACCAAGAGGAAAGTGGCCACTGAACAAATACAGTTTAGTAGTTAACCCCTCGAGAGAAGAAGAATTGTTTGGTAATCTCAGTGTTGTCAGGTGTATGAGGATAGAGGAGAATCTGTATAGAATAGGCCAGACTATTCGGTGTCTGTGTAGGCAAAGGGAAAGAACTGTAACCAGAGAGAAAGATCCAATGTAATATTGTCTGGCCAGTCAAAGGACCCCATAACTCTCTAGTGGTAGTATCTTAACGGGCGGCTGGTGCCCTGGCCAACCTACTACCTATATATATATATATATATATATATATATTTATATATATATACCTATATATTTATAAATATATACATATATCATATATGTACATATATACATATGTAAATATCACCCACGAAATGCATTTAATACCGAATTCTATCTTGGGAATACATATCCACTTGGAATTCATTTTATGGTAACAGCTTCTGGCCGGGTGGTGATTCGAACCACCACCTGTACGGCTTGAAACTATGCTGGCAGGGACCCTACCGACTCAGCTATCAAGAGAGACAAAATTTTATGACAAGTCCCCCTACATATTCCTGTCGAATTCAGGATTCTGTTCATAGACTTGAAATAGACCCATCTCCACCATGATAGCTGAATCGTGAGTTTGCAACACGTGGTTATTTTAATGAACATATATCACAAGCACACGTGATTTTAATTAATGTAAATATCACCCACGAAATGCATTTAATACCGAATTCTATCTTGGGAATACATATCCACTTGGAATTAATTTTATGGTAACAGCTTCTGGCCGGGTGGTGATTCGAACCACCACCTGTACGGCTTGAAACTATGCTGGCAGGGACCCTACCGACTCAGCTATCAAGAGAGACAAAAGTTTATGACAAGTCCCCCTACATATTCCTGTCGAATTCAGGATTCTGTTCATAGACTTGAAATAGACCCATCTCCACCATGATAGCTGAATCGTGAGTTTGCAACACGTGGTTATTTTAATGAACATATATCACAAGCACACGTGATTTTAATTAATGTAAATATCACCCACGAAATGCATTTAATACCGAATTCTATCTTGGGAATACATATCCACTTGGAATTCATTTTATGGTAACAGCTTCTGTTACCATAAAATGAATTCCAAGTGGATATGTATTCCCAAGATAGAATTCGGTATTAAATGCATTTCGTGGGTGATATTTACATTAATTAAAATCACGTGTGCTTGTGATATATGTTCATTAAAATAACCACGTGTTGCAAACTCACGATTCAGCTATCATGGTGGAGATGGGTCTATTTCAAGTCTATGAACAGAATCCTGAATTCGACAGGAATATGTAGGGGGACTTGTCATAAACTTTTGTCTCTCTTGATAGCTGAGTCGGTAGGGTCCCTGCCAGCATAGTTTCAAGCCGTACAGGTGGTGGTTCGAATCACCACCCGGCCAGAAGCTGTTACCATAAAATTAATTCCAAGTGGATATGTATTCCCAAGATAGAATTTGGTATTAAATGCATTTCGTGGGTGATATTTACATTAATTAAAATCACGTGTGCTTGTGATATATGTTCATATATACATATGTGTGTATATATATATATATATATATATATATATATATATATATATATATATATATATATATATAAATATGTGTGTGTTTGTAATCAGTGAAAAATATGACCTATTTCAAGATCAATAACAACAATAAAACAGATCAGTCATATATAATCTTATTTCATCGTGATTAACAGATAAATACAAACCTGCAAAGGACAAAAACATTAGTTTTTTTTTAATAATTATGAATGAGGTGAAAACTAGATACCTTCTTACAATAGACACTGCATGTTAAATGCCTAAGATGCGGTTGTAGGTAACGCTTACGCAGTCTTCATCAAAGCCTGTCCCAATTGTAAGAAAGACAAGTAAAATCCTATGTATAAGGACATAGTGAATAACTTTGCGTTAACAACAACAACAACAAGGATAAGGATAGGGAAGTGGGGAATGGGGGATAAGGAAGAGTACCCCTGGATACAATCCAGTTTATAGCCCGAAGGCGGGTACTCGGGATGGGAAAGAGTAAGAAAAAAAGGGGGGAAAAAGAAGTATAGGAGGAGAGTAAAAGAGAGGGGCAGACCCTCGTGCAATGTTAGGTAGATTAAGGGGCCACCTGATTGGCAGCCAAGAGTGAATAGGAAGGGAAAGGACGCGAAGGGAGAGGAAAATAGCAATAAATAACAAACTTCAAGATACAAAAAAAAAAAAAAAAAAAAAAAACTTTCCTCCATTCACAAAAAAAAAAACAGTTCAGAAGAACAAATACATACTTTTTAGTGATATCAGATATAGTAGAAAATCAAAATTGTTGTTTTCCCAACCTTATGATCATTTCCTTATTCTCGTTTTCTTACTTCAAATCACTTGGTGACGCAATAAGTAGGCAGACAAAGCTCCGTCTCTGAGGGTTTTTGATTAAGTAAACAGACCTTGTTTCTGTTGGACTTCATATCAATGAGGGACATGGAATAGCTATAAATCTGACAGGGCATCTGGTTAAATAGAAATGTAGATTTAGAGCTTTTTCTGCCTGGAATTTGCAAAGATTAAAACTTTTCGACTTTCGTCTTTATGCTACACACAGACATGCTTCAAATCATTCTCCATTCCAGATGATTCATTTTGGCTTTGGTTGATAAAAGGAATAGTACTTAATTACAATCAATAACTTATCATTAGTCTGTTGAATGGTGTATCTCATCATTTTTTTTTAATATAAGCTCTCTGTCGGGTTTTTAAAAGATACCCGAAGGGTTCACCTTGAAATTTTTGCCAATTAATGTTTCCGTTATTATCAAAGTATCCTGAAAAAACTCTCAGAAGTATGTTTGAAAATTTGTTCCCTCTAAAAAGGAGAGTTTCGTTTTTATGTTTTCAAAGATACACCATATAGAATATAAAAAAGATAGCATATAGAATAATCGGGCTTTAAAAAAAAACTCAAATCAGCTTCATTTGTATGGTGAAAAGAACATGACCTAAGGTTGCATAAAACAAGATTTCACTTGGAAAATTAAAATATTCCTTCTGTTTATGCGTCCCTTTTGAGGGTATACTAGTGTAAAGCTATATCAAGTTTACCGACAATCTTACCTCAGGGATATTTTTACTAAATATGAAATGATAGAGTTAATCGAAGGAAAAAAGCATATAGAATACTGTCAAGAACTGAGCCTTATGATAAAGAAGGCATGGCTATTAGAATCACCTGAACACCAAGTATTACTAACAGGGTGTTAAGAAGGCATGGCTATTAGAATCACCTGCACACCAAGTATTACTAACAGGGTGTTAAGAAGGCATGACTATTAGAATCACCTGCACACCAAGTATTACTAACAGGGTGTTAAGAAGGCATGGTTATTAGAATCACCTGCACACCAAGTATTACTAACAGGGTGTTAAGAAGGCATGGTTATTAGAATCACCTGCACACCAAGTATTACTAACAGGGTGTTAAGAAGGCATGGTTATCAGAATCACCTGCACACCAAGTATTACTAACAGGGTGTTAAGAAGGCATGGCTATTAGAATCACCTGCACACCAAGTATTACTAACAGGGTGTTAAGAAGGCATGGTTATTAGAATCACCTGCACACCAAGTATTACTAACAGGGTGTTAAGAAGGCATGGTTATTAGAATCACCTGCACACCAAGTATTACTAACAGGGTGTTAAGAAGGCATGGTTATTAGAATCACCTGCACACCAAGTATTACTAACAGGGTGTTAAGAAGGCATGGTTATTAGAATCACCTGCACACCAAGTATTACTAACAGGGTGTTAAGAAGGCATGGCTATTAGAATCACCTGCACACCAAGTATTACTAACAGGGTGTTAAGAAAGCATGGCTATTAGAATCACCTGCACACCAAGTATTACTAACAGGGTGTTAAGAAGGCATGGCTATTAGAATCACCTGCGCACCAAGTATTACTAACAGGGTGTTAAGAAGGCATGGCTATTAGAATCACCTGCGCACCAAGTATTACTAACAGGGTGTTAAGAAGACATGGCTATTAGAATCACCTGCGCACCAAGTATTACCAACAGGGTGTTAAGAAGGCAGGGCTATTAGAATCACCTGCACACCAAGTATTACTAACAGGGTGTTAAGAAGGCAGGGCTATTAGAATCACCTGCACAGCAAGTATTACTAACAGGGTGTTAAGAAGGCAGGGCTATTAGAATCACCTGCACAGCAAGTATTACTAACAGGGTGTTAAGAAGGCACGGCTATTAGAATCACCTGCGCACCAAGTATTACTAACAGGGTGTTAAGAAGGCACGGCTATTAGAATCACCTGCGCACCAAGTATTACTAACAGGGTGTTAAGAAGGCACGGCTATTAGAATCACCTGCGCACCAAGTATTACCAACAGGGTGTTAAGAAGGCACGGCTATTAGAATCACCTGCACACCAAGTATTACCAACAGGGTGTTAAGAAGGCACGGCTATTAGAATCACCTGCACACCAAGTATTACCAACAGGGTGTTAAGAAGGCACGGCTATTAGAATCACCTGCACACCAAGTATTACCAACAGGGTGTTAAGAAGGCACGGCTATTAGAATCACCTGCACACCAAGTATTACTAACAGGGTGTTAAGAAGGCACGGCTATTAGAATCACCTGCACACCAAGTATTACTAACAGGGTGTTAAGAAGGCACGGCTATTAGAATCACCTGCGCACCAAGTATTACCAACAGGGTGTTAAGAAGGCAGGGCTATTAGAATCACCTGCACACCAAGTATTACTAACAGGGTGTTAAGAAGGCACGGCTATTAGAATCACCTGCACACCAAGTATTACTAACAGGGTGTTAAGAAGGCACGGCTATTAGAATCACCTGCACACCAAGTATTACTAACAGGGTGTTAAGAAGGCACGGCTATTAGAATCACCTGCGCACCAAGTATTACCAACAGGGTGTTAAGAAGGCAGGGCTATTAGAATCACCTGCACACCAAGTATTACCAACAGGGTGTTAAGAAGGCACGGCTATTAGAATCACCTGCACACCAAGTATTACTAACAGGGTGTTACTGTCCGGTAAAATCTAAATGCAAAGAATAGTCAGAATTATGAAAATCCTTATGCAACACGCTTAACGAATCAACTGAATGACGGTGCCAGAGATTTAATATCTAGATCAGGAATGAGAAATTTAATAGATCGTGAGGTCTTGTCCAACAAATTAAGATGAGATTCAGTAGCTGAAGACTAGACAGAAAAACAGGACTCGAAACAAGGCAGAATGGAAGAATTTAAAGCACATTTTCAGAATAGACTGGAATTGAAAAGATACAAAATAGTCAGTGCAGTAATATCTTTAAATTCAAAATAGCAAATACGTAGAACAGACTTCCAGCGGATATAGTGAACAGTAACACGGTAAACGAATTCAAGAATAAGTTAGACAAGATCACAAAACCTCTCTAAACAAACCAAATCCCATTATCCAAGAGCTAATGGTGTCTCCTTGGATAGACCAAAAAGTCTTTGAGATATTCAAAATCCTTGTAACTCATAAGCCTTAGGAGCAATCTCTCTCTCTCTCTCTCTCTCTCTCTCTCTCTCTCTCTCTCTCTCTCTCTCTCTCTCTCTCTCTCTCTCTCTCTGAGTCTGATCATAGGTTTTCGAAGCATTCTCTCCAAATTTCTTGCCATATGTAAATAAATACATCTTTTCTTCAACTATTTCTTCCTCAGTCTAGTCATAAGATGAAGATCTCTCTTCATAAGCTCAACAGCCATTCCTTCATAATGCATTCATACGGTATAAAAAGCACATACCATCTTTATTTTTTTTTTTTTGCTATCTGTGTATACAAGCACACACTATTTCTCCTTTTCTCTCATAGTCTATTAGTAGACTATGAAAAACGTACATACAGTTTCTTTCTCCCAGTTTATGTTGAATGGTTTGAAATCTCTCTCTCTCTCTCTCTCTCTCTCTCTCTCCTCTCTCTCTCTCTCTCTATATATATATATATATATATATATATATATTTGAAATAAGCCATATATTTTTATACATTAATATCTGGATGTTCTTACCGACCTCGGGATCAGAGTCTCAAGGTGAAATCACCCAAAGACAATAGCATCTGTCTTTGAGTGATTTCGCCTCGAGACTCTGATCCCGAGGTCGGTAGGAGAATCCAGACATTAATGTATTAAAATATATGTGCAAAAAATGTATCATATATTATATATATATATATATATATATATATATATATATATATATATATATATATACTTTAAAAGCACTCCAGTTATATCTCAGTCTATTGACCGACTTTAGAAACAATCTGTCTTTCTCTCATGTTGATTATCTCTTTACAATAGCGTAGGCTTACTTCTCTCTCTCTCTCTCTCTCTCTCTCTCTCTCTCTCTCTCTCTCTCTCTCTCTCTCTCTCTCTCTCACATGCACACACAAATATGCGCACATTTTATTCATATCATTATTGTTTTCCTCCAAGCTACAATCTTAATTGGAAAAGCAGATTGCTTTATGTCCAAGGGCTGTGACAGGGAAAGCAATCCAATGCGAAAGAAATGGAGAAGTAAGTAATAAACTGTAATGAGAAATGATAAAAACATTATGAAATCTATTAACATTCTTAACAAAGCTGAATATTTAACACGTATATGAACTATGAAACGAGACATCAATAGGAAAGCGTTTCTTATTTTAAAACAGGGTTGCCAGGTTGGCCTTTTTCGGGCCAAAAAACTCCAAATTTGGTCTTTTTTTCGCGCTAGATACCTAAATTTGGCCTTTTTGAAATTGATTCGCCTTAAATGCTATATTTTCGGCCTTTTTCTACTATTAGGTTGGCCTTTTAAAGCTGCAGTTGATGAGACGTTGGCCTTTTCTCATTGGGAAAACCTGGCAACCCTGATTAAGGTTGAACATCTAAAACTATCGAGATCCAACCACCAGCTTAGAACAAACATTACAAAATCTACTCACAGCTGTAGTAAACTTTCTACAATACTTTGTAGATGGCTAGTTTGCCTTATGATGGAAAAGCAAGACTGTTAGAATTTTAACTCTGTGTTTTTAAATAGAAAGGATGGTCAGAATTATGAGAGATCTTATGAAACAATCACAAAGAACACTGAACGATGGCGCCAGTGATTAATATCCATATCAAGGTTACGGAATTTGAAAGACAAATTACTCATTAAGATGAGACTCCCCAACAAAAGACCAGAAACGAGAACGTTATTCAAATCATGGTAGAATAAAAAAATTAAATATTTCCATATCGTCGCCCTCATAAACTAACTGCCTAAGTCATTTTCTCCACTTGTTGGGAAATAATAAAAAAAAAAAAACCTCATTTCCTAATTCTTTATATCATTATCTTGACCTTCAATTCATAAATTCTTAAAAGAAGAATTTGTGAATTAGAATTTGTTAATTGAAGCTCAACACAATGATATAAAGAATTAGGAAATGAGAAGGTTTATTTTATTTTCCAACAAGTGGAGAAAATGACTTAGGCAGTTAGTTTATGAGAGTGACGAATATGATATATTGATCACCAACAATTTTGAGAATTTCTGGAGGAATTTTTTTCTCAATTACCTCTTTTTGCCATTTTCAACAAAGCCTGTAACATGCTGGTGAATGGGACGGCTCCCCACCACAGGAAATGTTTTCTGTGTAGATGTCATTTATCAGATGGGTTGCACTAAATAGTTAACCCTTTTACCCCCAATGGACGTACTGGTACGTTTCACAAAACTGCTATTTACAATTTTTTTGCATATTTTTGATAACTTTATGAGAAACTTCTGGCATTTTCCAAAATAATGAGACCAACCCGACCTCTCTCTGACGAAAATTAAGGCTGTTAGAGCAATTTTAAATATATATATATATATATATATATTGCAATATGTGCTTGAAAAAGAAAACGCCTGGGGGTTAAGGGTTGGAAAATTCCAAATAGCTTGGGTGTAAAAGGGTTAAATTCTCCATTCTCTTTTTTTTTCTACAACCCATTTTCAAAGCGCCTCTTTCTCTCTCCCTTGGTTAATAGACACCACTTTATCGTGTTCTGTCTTTTATTCATTTATTTTCAGGATTACTAAGTTTTGCAAATAAAACCAATAATGCAAAGCCAATGCAATTCCAATATCGTCACCCTCATAAACTAACTGCCTAAGTCATTTTCTCCACTTGTTGGGAAATCAAAAAAAAAAAAAAAAAAACCTCATTTCCTAATTCTTTATATCATTGTCTTGAGTTTCAATTCACAAATTCTTAACAGAAGAATTTGTGAATGTGAATTTGTTAATTGAAGCTCAATACAATGATATAAAGAATTAGGAAATGAGAAGGTTTTTTTCATTTCCCAACAAGTGGAGAAAATGACTTAGGCAGTTAGTTTATGAGGGTGACGATATTATGATTTAACTTTATAAAAGGAAGCTCCAGTGCTTTAAAATGTAATAAGAGCTACATTATTCAGATGTTTAGGAAATCACACGTTTACTTTAGAATGAAAAAGATCACATCTCGAACTGTTATTTATGTCATTCTATAGTGTTTGTTTACATACAGAAGGTACGGATCGCTTATGCTAATGGAAATAACGTATACCTAAGCAGGCGAGGGAGCCTTAAATCTTGCTGAGAGAGAGAGAGAGAGAGAGAGAGAGAGAGAGAGAGAGAGAGAGAGAGAGAGAGAGAGATTATTTCTTACATTCAAATGAAAGTGTCTCTTTCACAATGCATAATTTATGTAAATCAGTTTTGGGAGTTTAGATAGTTTTTCCTATATTTACATTTTCTTTTTTTTGTAATAGTATATTTCGTTCATAATTTTTCTCTTTAGTTTAAGAGAGAGAGAGAGAGAGAGAGAGAGAGAGAGAGAGAGAGAGAGAGAGAGAGAGAGAGAGAGAGAGAGAGAGAGAGAGAGAGATTATTTCTTACATTCAAATGAAGTCTCTTTCACAATGCACAATTTATGTAAATCAGTTTTGGGAGTTTAGATAGTTTTTCCTATATTTACATTTTTTTTTTTTTGTAATAGTATATTTCGTTCATAATTTTTCTCTTTAGTTTAAGAGAGAGAGAGAGAGAGAGAGAGAGAGAGAAGAGAGAGAGAGAGAGAGAGAGGAGAGAGAGAGAGAGAGAGAGAGAGATTATTTCTTACATTCAAATGAAAGTGTCTCTTTCACAATGCACAATTTATGTAAATCAGTTTTGGAGTTTAGATAGTTTTTCCTATATTTACATTTTTTTTTTTTGTAATAGTATATTTCGTTCATAATTTTTCTCTTAGTTTAAGAGAGAGAGAGAGAGAGATGAGAGAGAGAGAGAGAGAGAGAGAGAGAGAGAGAGAGAGAGAGAGAGAGAGAGAGAGCGATTACTTCTTACATTCAAATGAAAGTGTCTCTTTCAAATGCACAATTTATGTAAATCAGTTATGGGAGTTTAGATAATTTTTCCTATATTTACAAATTTTTTTTTTGTAATAGTATATTTCGTTCATAATTTTATCTTTAGTTTAAGAGAGAGAGAGAGGAGAGAGAGAGAGAGAGAGAGAGAGAGAGAGAGAGAGAGAGAGAGAGAGAGAGAGAGAGAGAGAGATTATTTCTTACATCCAAATGAAAGTGTCTCTTTCACAATGCACAATTTATGTAAATCAGTTTTGGAGTTTAGATAGTTTTTCCTATATTTACAAAAAAAAAAAATTTAATAATATATTTCGTTCATAATTTTTTCTCTTTAGTTTTTCTTATACCATTATAAATGTCATTTATGTGGTAGCAGTAACAATCCAAAATACCTTGAATTTTTTTTTTTTCAGTGACCAGAGCGTGCAATGACCAAAATATTCTTATTGTTAAGAGTATACAGTAAAAGCTTCTCTCCGTCGTTCTCTTATTTCTCCTCGAAGAGGTTGAAGAAATATAAGCTAATTGCGTGTTTTATAATCTTTATATAGAATTTTACAGTGAACAAAGATTTAAATGCGTTTCTTTCTTTTAATGATACGTTTATGTCCCTTTAAAGATATTGGAATTCTTATTAGGTATCTATTACAGATTATCATTTAGCAAAGCAGAGTAGATTAGCCTACTAAATACTCATTATTATAGACAAACAGCTGTTACTCGCATTTTAATACATCAAATAAAACAATAAATAAGATATGCATCACAAGACCTCATTTAATTACTGGAAAGAATCAGTACTCTACAAATGCAATCCTTCAAATTCATTAGTTGAATTAATGAATGTTGCCCCCAAGATACGAATTCATTAAGTATATACAGTATGTGAGCAAATACATATGCATTGGTAATAAGCATAATTTATGCAATGTTATGGGTGTTATTCTGAAATGTTAATAATGACGATGTCTTAAGGGGCCCATACACGTTCAAAAAAAGCGTCAAAATTTTGCATCAAAATTTTGATATAAAATTTTTGATGCAAAATTTGAGTGTGTGTAGGACGTTTTGATGTCAAAATTTTGCTTCAAATATTTTTTGGACATCAAAACATCCTACACACACTCAAATTTTGCATAAAAAATTTGATGCAAAATTTTGATGCTTTTTTTGAACGTGTACAGCCTCCTTTAGTTAAACTTTATAGCAATGGAATAAATAAACACTCGTGAATGAAATTCCGTTCAATGAAAAAAAAAAATGATTTCAATGACAGATTAGTAACTAAATTTTCCATTTGAAACCATGATGAGAATTTAAACATATTTGAGAGGATAATTTGTCACAAATGAGAATATGAGCTAATAATTCATATAGCAATATGAATCTATTCGAATATCTCTCATTGAATAAATAGCTTGAGTGGAAAATTGTGAAAAGAATGATTTATATAATTATATTTTTTTCTCAGTGACTGAATAGAATTACTTGAAGCATTAGATTATCTGTAACCTTTATTTCAAATGGCAGATGTAGTAACTGAATGAAAATTCATTACTTTAAATGATATTTGCCTTTAATGTGGCAAAGTACCGATTGTGAAAAGAATGATTTATATAATTCTATTTTTTCTCAGTGACTTTGAATAGAATTACTTAAAGCATTAGATTATCTGTAACCTTTATTTCAAATGGCAGATGTAGTTTAAAGAAGCAAGCAATAATAAGAATAGGGAAGTGGGGAATATGGGGAAAGGAAGAGTACCCCTGGATACAATCCAGTTTATAGCTCAAAGGCAGGTACTCGGGAAGGGAAAGATTAAGGAAATAGGGAGAAAGAGAAGTACAGGAGAAGAATAAAAGAGAGGGGCAGACCCTCTTGCGATATTAGGGAATTGGTATTATTATTTGCAGGATCTTATTTTTACTGAATGAAAATGTGATTGGAGTAGATTAGTACCTCGGCCAACGAAGTTAGGAGGAGGTCATGTTTTTACCGTGTTTGTCCCTTTGTCCGTTTGACTTTATGTTTGAGAATAACTTCTTGGCCATAATTTTACTCATAAAGCTGTGTAACATTCATGAATTGATTGTTACGTTAAGACATGGGAGTGATTTAACTGTGAAAGTCCTAGGTCAAAGGTCAAAGTCATGGTCGAGCGATAGATCGACCGAAATAAGTTGCCATGGCGGAAATCTGCACTCTCAGGGTGCTTTTCTAGACCTAGTTATATTGTTGGTGTAATGTTGTTGTTGTTGTTGTTGTTGTGTGTGTGTGCGTTTGTGTTTTTTTTTTTTTTTTTTTTTTTTTTTTTTTTAAGGTTAACCCTACTGAGTAATTGTTTGTTTGATTTTTACTTCGAAACCACAATAAGTATGGAAAAGTAGAAATAAGAAGAAATAATAAAAAAAATATTTTTGTGAAGATTATTCAGTAACCCTAGATGTTAACCCTGATTATTTTCTTTAAACAAAACCGTTCTAATTTTTGTTAACAATTTTACTAAATCTATAACGGTGCCATGATAAATAATCTGTATATATTTAATTTTTTGAGAACTAGACAGATAACATGGCATTGGGTCCCTATCTGGATGCCGATCATCTCTTTACCTACACATACCGAATAGTCTGGATATTCGTTAACCCTTCTACTCCCAATGGACGTTTCACAAAACTCATCCCTTAACCCCCATGGAGGTACCGGTACGTCCTTGCAAAACACTGCTATTTGCATTTATTTTTGCATATTTTTGATAACTTTATGAGAAACTTCAGACATTTTCCAAAATAATGAGACCGACCTGACATCTCTATGACGAAAATTAAGGCTGTTAGCGCAATTTAAGATAAATATATTGCAAAATGTGCTTGAAAAAAGAAACGCATGGAGGTTTAAGGGTTGGGAAGTTCCAAATAGCGTTGGGGGGTAAAAGGGTTAAAAATTTTCCTCATTTTCATTCACGTAGTTAACTACTGAATTGTTCCGTGGTTACTCATCCTCTTGGTAAGAGTAGTACAGACATTTTAGTTTTGGCAAGCATCTCTTTAAGGAGAGGAACACTCCGATATCAAAACAATGTTCTGTAGTCTTGAATAGTACCATATGTGACGTGCTGAGAGAAGGGTTGTGACTCAAAGGCAGGTTGAAAGCAACTGATTTAGTTTATTAAAGAACACTCTCCTTTATATACAAAATCTCAAAGCAACAAGAATTTTCATGTTGAGAAATCGACACTGTTACAGAGGAGAAACGCAGAGATGTTTATTCTGGTTCTTTTTAGTGCGAGGGAAGAGCGAAGATACAAGCTTAATATATACAAAATGAATTATGTACGATCGTGTGACACACGGTTGGTACACATAGCTTCATTATCATAGTTTTCCACTGTTTTGTCGTTAGAAGTCTCACTTCAGGGTAAACTCATGCGTACATTTTATCACTTCGTGAATTTGAATGGTTTGTTGTGCAGCATCAATAGAATGGATATGTAAGCCTGATGATTTATCAATAGGTTGCTTATTACTATATTTCTCTTTAACTTCATCTATGACCTTTATTTTCAAAATAATTAGTGTTGTCCTTCCTTCAAATTAAGTGGCTATCAGAGAGTACAGTGTGTTGCATGATATGTCGTTCTGCCCTGTTGACCAGATTTTTTTTTTACTTAGTTCATGGTTCAGAGTTATCTTTACTCCGTTCATAGTCATGTTTATACTATTTTGATACCGTTATTATTGAGATTTATCTTGAATATGATAAATCTCTTCATTGATATTGATTATTTTAATGTCTGAGGATATTCAGTAAAATCAAAGATAAGTGCGTCCAAGATTGCATCAGTTTAATGGAATGTATTGTTTCATTTATGGACTAAGTGGCAATATTTGAGTCCTTGCATTATCCCCCAGACGGCATGATATTTTGTTACACTTTGAAATCGTTGTTTATTGAAAGTGGCACTCAGCAGCTCATTCCAGATTTTAAAAAACAAATAGTTATGAGAGGCGATGCAATTTTAACGTCAAGGAAAATGGCTATGTATATTAGGAGTGAGTACAGTACTTTCCTGTGAATGTTGATGCCATGAAATTCCAGTGATATAAGTTTTAACATACATGAAATTTTCATTTACGTTCCATCTCGTAATTAAGATCTAGATGATGCTGCTTTGTTGTCCTCTTGCCATCATGTCATGGCTAAGATACAAAAAGAGGATAGAAAAACTGTTTTTTTTTTCTTTCGTATTTTTATTGATCACCACAAGTATTGCTTGAATGATTTTTTCTATCCTACTCCAAGATTTATGAGCTATTTTTACTTTGCATTTAAACCCGACTGTAGGAACATAAAAAACGAGTCCGGTAATTAGCTGTAACTACCATTCACTGATCCCCTGGTGCTTTAACAAGCAAGACAGTTTCTTGAACTAGGGCGTATGATCATACTTTAATTGCCTTATTAATTCAGACTGAACAGCCCGTACTATTGTGACAAGATATAGAATTTCTTGCAGATAAAAATGGATATCTTGATTGATCTTTCGCGTTAATTGGATGCAGTGTTGTATATAAATTGAGTCTGTTGATTTCTTTTTAATTAAGAATTTGACAACATTGTTGATGGGCATATTTCCTATTAGCTGTTGAACTACTATATCAAGGAAAAGTTTGGTTGTAGGTGTGCTTATCTGGCTTTGAAAGGGAAGGCTTACCATCTTTGGAAAATGAGGTCAGAACTGATTTGGAATAATTATACTGGATTAAGAGTTGTCACTCAGAGAACTTATCCGTCAGCTGAAAATTAAACAAATTACCTGAAATCAATCCCTTTGGTACAACTAGTCACACAATTATCAGGCTACACTTAAGTCTGTAATATTTGGTGCAATTCGTCGTTTATGTAAACCAGATAGATGTGTCACTTATTTATCAAAAGAAATACCAACCATTTTTGGGCATGTATTTGACAATAACCTGAGTACTAAGAAATTTAATACGCCTTATTCCTACTTTCCTGAAGCTAAACTGAATAGTTTAGATTTTCAGTTCCGGAAAACTAAAATAGCCACTCACCTTGATGCATATACAAGTGTAAACCCAGATGTTACTTTTCTGGTGCTTTATAAAGTGAAGTTTTATCTGTTGAGATGTTTGTAGTGTTACAATATAGCAAGAAGAGGGCATCTTTTTTTATACGTTGGACAATTAATAATGAACTATTCCTTATTCCGCATTTTGGCTTTTGCAAGGATCTTGAAGCTTCCAATGCTCTTTTTACAATATACATTCCAAGATCTGGCGAAGTAAATATATATGACATGTCAACTTGTACTGGACCAGACAGATACGGATCTTTCGAAGTAACTTCTGGTATATGTGCTGGGCATTTGGACGGGAGGAGTGATTCTTGTACTGGGGATTCAGGAGGACCTTTGACCTGCAAAGATGGCGGTAAATATGTGCTCTATGGGATTACGTCTTGAGGCAAAGGCTGCGGTATGAAGGTTGTATGATTGCTATGAAATTTATTGCTGATTTTGTTTGGTCTAATCATGAGACCCTTGTTTCTAATCTTTAAAGGATGACGTCAGCTAATAATTTATGAACATCATAATTAATTGTTTAACCAATAGGATATAAGGAGTAGTTGTTGATAGATACTATGATGACTACTGGAATATAATATCTGGTATTCCTCCAAATGCTGGCCTTAGCCCTTTTATTTTCATGTCATATGGATGATACGTGGTTTGGTCTTAGGAGCCAGGTGAATGTAGTGCTTGATACAGTCGCTGGCTTTGAGATCTGAGTTGCCTGATAATTTTGAAGAGGAGCAACTTGAACATGTAATTTTGGGTGGGTTCCCAAATACAGTAGCGTGGTATTTTATTTGTCAAGTGTTGATGTCGGTTTTAGTGAATGTTGTGTTTTAGTAATTTGTTTTTTTTTTTAATATTGGTTATTTAAAAGTCAGAAATAGTTAAGGTTATGTTTTGTTTAAATGTCCCTTCTGTCCAATAGGCCAGTTAAAGATAACCTAAGGGGAAAATTTATCTGTAGACTACTTTACAGTAAGTTTTTCAACAGTCCGGTTTATTTTTATCCCGCCCTAGTTCCCAGTTTTTTTTTTTTTTTTTTTTTTTTTTTCTCTTTTTCTTTTTTTTTTTTTTTTTTTTTTTTTTTTTTTTTTTTTTTTTTTTTTTTTTTTTTTTTAAGGGAGAAGTCCCTGCTGAGAAACAAAACTAGTAAAATATGTCTATGTGTTCTGTCTATTATGATAGAATAAAGGTTTCATAGCATAAAAAACACCATAGACTTTTTTTTTACCAACCTGAGAAGCTACGAGGACGAATACTGCACTCTTACGGGAATATTACTATTGCTTCTCTGATTTTGGATAGAAATATATCCATTCACAGAAAGATATTTTTACCTCAACGTCATGGAGGAAATTTTTACACGTTTTTGCAAAAGGTAATCGTTAAAAGAATTCGGTGCTATTATAGTATGCTATCTACCGCCGATTTTGCTATCTACCACCCCTTTCTGACTATAGTATGATACCTACCATCAGTCCCTAAGGATACGGTCTACTTGCTAATACGCCTCTAATAAGGAGGACCACTACCGACTTGATAACCTAACCTAACCTAACCTACAAACTGCTTATAATTATACACCCATGTTGTCCTGCCAATAAATATTATTAAACTAGCATTAAAGTCCAACGAGGATAACATACTGGTGGTAAGTAATCTGTTTGATAATCCTCATCAAACAGGAGGATTAATATTGACGGTAGATAACATACTTTGTGGTAGATACCATACTATAGTAGAAATTCGACGGTATATAGCATACTATAATAGCACCAAGAATTCTATACGAAAAACAAAAGAAAGAGACGATGAGGCGAGAGACTGGATCACTCATTTACCACGATTAGGTATACGTATTAGCTTTTCCTCAAATTATATCTGGAGCTATTTCATTTGATAAAATTGCTTCCAAGAGGAATTGACAGGTATTTATAGTAAAATACAAAACGCAGAGTATTCAGAAATCAGACAGAATTATTTCAGTTTAATCCTAATTCATAGAAGACCATTAGGAAGTGAATACCTTCAGAATCCCCAAATAGTACTTCGTATATAATTAATTAAAAATTTCATATGAAACAAAAACTCTCTCTCTCTCTCTCTCTCTCTCTCTCTCTCTCTCTCTCTCTCTTTACTAAGTATCTTATAAAGTTTGATATTAGTTAGCAAGCATTGAATTCTATGAAACATGGCATATGAGCATTCATTCTTTTGCACAAATGAGGAATTTCGTTTCTCAAAATTTGTTTTAATAGTCGGGAGTAATTCACAAAGGAATGACGCAAATCGTATTACCTGATCTATTCAGTAGAGCCTTTGTCCTTGCAAATCCTATTCAATCTTTCTCTTATTGTTTCACGTCTGCAATATCCCACTTTTCTCATATACAACCCTTTTCTTCCGAACATCTCATTCTTCTCCTCTACCGTCCGACTCCAAGGTAGTGAACAGAGAGCACTATAGTCCATTTCTTTTAGCGAGTCATATTTGCACCGACTCGCAACGGTGCCCTTTTAGCTCGGAAAAG
>NC_090725.1:77453950-77461450 GCF_036898095.1 Palaemon carinicauda
TGGAACAAACGTTAGAGTAATTTCCGATGGAACAAACGTTAGAATAATTTCCGATGGAACAAACGTTAGAGTAATTTCCGATGGAACAAACGTTAGAATAATTTCCGATGGAACAAACGTTAGAGTAATTTCCGATGGAACAAACGTTAGAATAATTTCCGATGGAACAAACGTTAGAGTAATTTCCGATGGAACAAACGTTAGAATAATTTCCGATGGAACAAACGTTAGAGTAATTTCCGATGGAACAAACGTTAGAATAATTTCCGATGGAACAAACGTTAGAATAATTTCCGATGGAACAAACGTTAGAATAGTTTCCGACCCAATTTTGGAGACAGAAGATAAGGGGGGTGATCTGTCAAGATATGGCGACAGCAGATAAGGGGGTGATCTGTCAAGATATGGCGACAGCGGGGCTATCTCTGTAAAACCAAGGAAAATACCGTATCATCCATTTCTCGGTGCATTTAGTAATATTGAAATTACACGTGGAATGATCTTCCTAATGTGGTAGTTGAATCAGTAGAACTTCAAAAGTTCAAAGTTGGAGCAAATGCTTTTTTGTTGACCAGGCGGACATGAGTCTTTTTATAGTTTATTTATGACATATTTGTTTTTGACGTTGTTAATAGTTTATATATGACATATCTGTTTTGACGTTGTTGCTTTTTTTTTGGAATAATTTATTGTTAATTTGTTCTCTTCATTTATTTATTTCCTTATTTCTTTTCCTCACTGGGCTATTTTTCCCTGTTGGAACCCCTTGGCTTATAGCATCTTGATTTTCCAATTAGGGTTGTAGCTTGGATAGTAATAATAATAATAATAATAATACACTTTATTTCAAGTTTCTAACCCGTATTTTGTAGTCTGAGAGAGATTTAATGTTTATTTACTTTAGGGGTATTAAATTTTTGCCTTTTTATGAATTATCTGGCCAATATTGAATTATTTTTACATTGTTATCTTAATCATAAAGCCAGGTTTATCATTTGTCAAAATTATTTTGGCATCAATAAGATTATTGTTTATGGAGTTTTCTTAGCATAATTAACAAAATCTGTCTCAAAACAGTGGGGTATGACCTTCACATCTTTTTGTGTATCACATATTCTCAGTATAACATTTAATTGATAATATTTGTGTTTCACCAAACCAGATTTTAAATGTATCCAATTAATCGGTTAAATTTTTTGAGACTGAATATATTTTCTGTATTAATTCTATTACGATTTCTTCACCCGTAGGGTTCGGGTGAATAAATTAATTCCTTTCCCGTCTCTCTTTGAGATTTGAGTGTCACTACAAGGCCAGGGGCATGAGATTTACACCCACATCTCCCTTAACGTTTCTGTAAACACCAGCGAAGTAAAAATACAAAGTGTTGGAGTTTTTAATGAGTGCAAATATGGTGCTGAGGAAGAGAAATGTATTATTACTGATTTTCATGTGAGAAAGCTTGATGTTCGGATATGGAGTGAGACAAAGGTCAAAGGTCAAAGGTTATACTGTACACGAATAAGAAAAGGATATTGTATTAAGCAGCTGAGCTATGAGAATGTAGCCATCTTAGTATCAGAAAGACTCTCTAGATGGATCTCCCAGATCTCCCTGGACAATTCTATCCTGTTCGTAATACTAGGCAGGCAGTTAATTCTAATAGCCAGGCCTTCTCTATCATGAGGCTCAATACTACGCAGTACTCTAGAAGTTTTATTCCAGCTGTTACCAAGTTGTGGAATGATCTTCCTAATCGGGTAGTTGAATCAGTAGAACTTCAAAAGTTCAAAGTTGGAGCAAATGCTTTTTTGTTGACCAGGCGGACATGAGTCTTTTTATAGTTTATATATAACATATTTGTTTTTGATGTTGTTAATAGTTTATATATGACATGTCTGTTTTGACGTTGTTACTTTTTTTAGAATGATTTATTGTTAATTTGTTCTCTTCATTTATTTATTTCCTTATTTACTTTCCTCATTGGGCTATTTTTCCCTGTTGGAGCCCCTGGGCTTATAGCATCTTGCTTTTCCAACTAGGGTTATAGCTTGGATAGTAATGATAATAATAATAATAACAAGTGTATTAACTCAAGAATTTTATGGGTAAACACAGAGTAACTGAATCTGTGTCTGGATGGGTGGGAGAAAATCACAGAGTGGCTATGCTAGAAGATATTAACACAAAAGTAAGTGACAGAGAAATTATTGATATTGTTTAGCATGTATGAAGTTCCTGAAGTAAATGAAAATTAAAGAGACTCTTTAGGATATTTATTTTTTAAGAGGTTTCAGTAATGGAGATATTCTGTTTTCGAAGGAGGTACTTGGATATTCCAAGGAAAAATGACTTGGAAAAAGAGTTCGCCAAATTCTATATTAGTACAGTGTACTGTATATGAAAAAATAAGATGCAATAAAGAAAAGAATTAATGAATGGATGCCTATCTGATCATTATTTGGTTGAAGCAAAAATGAGGATGGAAAGTATTGAAATTTATCTAAAAATTTTATTAAGAAAAGCGAGCTGGATAAAAAGGAAGAGGGGAGACTATTCCATTCTGGTAAAAAAAAATAAATGAACCACAGGATAAGATTAAAGAAATGAGGTTGTAATGAGAAATTGGGGAGTTTTACATTTCTATAGTGGGGTCATTGGAACACCATCGGGTATTTACTGACATAAGAGGGGTAGAATAGAGTATAAAACCAGTAAGTGGTAGGATGAGGAAATGTGAGTTTAAAAAAAAAAAAAACCTATAGTTTTAGTTGTAGCTTTATGACAGAAGAGAAGAATAAGTTAGAGGAGTCTTTGTTATTAAAATTGGCATGAGACAAGACCGTGCTGTATCTCAATTTTTTTTCAACAACTCATGCATGATAGGGTAAGTTAAAGAACAAGTGAATGTAGAAGTGTATGTTATGGCTCAGTGACTTGTGGCAAACCTTTAGAAAACCATCTCTCACGTGAGATATGAGAGAAAGGAAGGGGACGTAGCTAGGAAAACAGCTTAGACTAAAACATCTTTGGGAGAATTTTAACATTAGATGGAGAAAGATGAGTTATATGTATAGGCCGAGGAGTATAGATGATTGGCATTGAAAGTTTTAATGAGGAAAGGGAATTGTTGTCATTGTATGCAGTCAGATATAAGACTGATACGGTGAGAAAATGTTTGGGAGATAGATCATGTTATGTCCCCAGTGTCGTTCAATATCTTTATTGATGGAGTAATATTACCAAAGTTAAGAGAAGTGATGAGAAGATAGGTGCAAAGTTATAGGATATTGAATAATCATGAAAGGAGTAAGGAATGCTTTATATTTGCAGATGATTTTCGCTAATCGGAGGCAGCGAAAAGAAATTGCAGAATCTGGTAAAGTAATTGGAAAAACTTTATTATGAGAGAAGGATTACGGTTATGGTGATAATGGAAACCTGAAGTTTCCTTCGTCTCAATAACTTCATGTATAGGCTAATTTGTGTTAAAGAACATTTAATTGTTTATGTTTCATAGCGGGGCCCCGACTGTTATGATGATATTGGAAACCTGAAATCTCCTCCGTCTCAATAACTTCATGCATAGGCTAATTTGTGTTAAAGATCATTTAATTGTTTATGTTTCATGGCGGGGCCCCGACTTCATACTACTCTGATTTTTTAAAATAAATATGCAGCGTTTGTTATTGCCCTCAAATGTTTTGTTTTTCCAGAGAAGCCATTTTGATACTCTATCGTTGTCGTTTTGATTTAGTTTGCTTTATTTTTAACCTTTCCATCGTTTTGCGTGTCTATTATTTACCACTTGACATTAAAGGTTTAAAGGTCACTCATGAATGGTAGAGGCAAGAGACAGTGACATTGCCCTATCAAACCGGACAATGTTCTAGAGACTGACCATATATGCATATGATCAGCGCCCAAGCTCCCTCTCCACCCAAGCTAGGACCAAGGAGGGCCAGGCAATGGAGGCTGAGGACTCTGCAAATAGACCTATAGGTTCCCCCAAAAACCCCCATCCTTAGCTTACAAGATTGTTAAGATTGCAGCGACCAAAGAAACTAACGAGTTTGAGCGGGACTCGAACCCCAGTCTGGCGTTCACCAGTCTGGGACGTTACCACATTGGGCACCATAACCCTGCTAAGTTTCCATTTTCTGTTGTGTTTCCAAAGTATTTAATCTGTCCCTTTGTAAAAGACGACTTTATTGAAATACATTTTGAAAATATCCTACTTATATCCAGGATGAATATCTTAGCCAAAATTATTCATGAGTTTTTATCCTCAATTGTCGCAAATAAGATTCTATTAAGAGTAAGGTAAGAAATTGTAGAAACTCTTAAGTTCGGAGAAGATTTCTACTAACCTCACAAAAAAAAAAAAAAAAAAAAAAAAAAATAAGAAACAAATCATTCCTCTCATTTTTTTTTCTTTTTTTATTTGATGAAGCACTGAAAAAACGCATAAGTATTTTCATAGCCAGTGGACTAACCTCACAAAAAAATAAGTTCATTTTTAACAGGAAACAAACCATTCCTCTCAATTTTTTTTCTTTTTTTTTTATTTGATGAAGCACTGAAATAAAAGCATAAGTATTTTCGTAGCCAGTGGTTTCAAAGACATGGAAAGGGTGAAACCTCTGATAAGCAGGATGTATCATATGTAAAATGGAAGGTTTTTGAAGCAGTCATTATAATACTGCTAAATATTCAGAGGGGAAACTAAAGTTCTTGATAGTTTATACACTAACGTACTTTCACCTTATGTGAGTCTTTCAAAACACCATTGATGTATTTGCAACAGTCTCTCTCTCTCTCTCTCTCTCTCTCTCTCTCTCTCTCTCTCTCTCTCTCTCCCCGTTTCTAAATAAATTTGTGTATTTCTAAAATCATCGCTCTCTCTGTGTCTCTCTTTGTCTTTATGCAAATTGATTTATTAATGAAATTATTATTCTCTCAGTTATTATATAAATTGATGTATTCGCGATATTATCTCTCTCTCTCTCTCTCTCTCTCTCTCTCTCTCTCTCTCTCTCTCTCTCTCTCTCTCTCTCTCTCTCTATACATATATATATATATATATATTTATATATACATATATATATATATGTATATAACTATCTTGGTAGTTTCAATAAAAAAGGTACCGTACACGTTGCTGAAAATAGTACATTACATCTTCACTTGAACCAGACACCTCACCTATAATAACCATATGATTTAGGTAATTATAAAATCAGGCCAAAAACTATATAATTCTGCAGCATCACAAAGAAATTTGCATGAAAGATCTTGAAGCTAATATTGCCTAAAGATAATAAGGCCGAAATTGTGGTGATATATATTAATTCCAGCACGGTTTGAACAGAAGACCATATAACTTACATGTTTCATCATATTGGTGTCTTATACATACATATACCAAGGCACTTCCCCCAATTTTGGGGGTAGCCGACATCAACAAATGAAACAAAACAAAAAAGGGGACCTCTACTCTACGTTCTTCTAGACTAACAAGGGACTCAACCGAGTTCAGCTGGGACTGCTAGGGTGCCACAGCCCACCCTCCCACATTATCCACCACAGATGAAGCTTCATAATGCTGATGATAATGGAAACCTGAAATCTTATAATTCATGATATATATGAATAGTCATTTGTGGCCACACTTAATGTTGAATCTCCTTTTCCTATTCCCTATATCACACTCCACTTAAAAAACTGCAATATCCGATCGATTATTTTCCCATTCAAGGAGGAATAATTAAGAAATTGTCGTGGAGAAATCTCATGTAAACCATATATTTCCTTGAGCTTCCTCTGTGAAGACACAAATAAAAAGCAAGTTAACTATTTTTGATCATTTACAGTATATCCTGTAAAAATCGTTCAACGATGAGAAGCAAAATAGCCTTTCTCTCTCATTTAGGTAGTCATATATATCCAAAGGAAGCTACTGAAGGAACCTTCCACCAGGACGACATGGCCATCTCACCCAAAAACAGATTTTTCGCTTCGCTCAAAATCCGTTTTCTCTTCGCTCAAAATCCGTTTTCTCTCTCCTTCCTTTATTTTCTGACACCATCATATTCATCATCCCTTGTTACAAACCTCTCAGTTTTTGGAATCATAGTATCTAATAACGAGTTCCAAAAATAGTTTTCAATGTATGCAAAACTATATAACTTGATAACTGATATTTGTATAGCATAAAAACCTAAGGAATTTTCGGGCTTAGATATGCTTTTAAAGCTGGGGACAACTGATAAGGTGTTAATTTTATGACATGACTGTATTACACCTGTTGGTCTCTTGTCAAAAATGAAGGCTAAATTCGGATCAAACTTTCAAGGAAATCATTTTGAGAATTAACGTTACTTAATTATAACTGTCACGTTAGCTTTATAAGGTAATTTTGATTGAATAATTATTCATACATGAACATTCACTCACCCTTATCTCGTAAGTGATAGAAAACTTCAATTTTCGATGAATGAATTTCTTGTCCTAATTCTG
Organism: Palaemon carinicauda; assembly: GCF_036898095.1. Classification (NCBI taxonomy): domain Eukaryota; kingdom Metazoa; phylum Arthropoda; class Malacostraca; order Decapoda; family Palaemonidae; genus Palaemon; species Palaemon carinicauda. The sequence goes on from NC_090725.1 coordinate 77,460,470, forward strand.
AAGTTTATATGAACGGCGTGATAAGAGGAAAGAAACCGAGAATGGGTTTTAAATTGGAAGAATGTAATACAAGGCCAAGGTAAACGATTAAAGCATTGACATTTAGGAAAAGTGGGAGCGGGTAGTGTTCTAAAGCATGCAGTCCTATATCATCAATTGTCATAGTGTAAGTTAATACAAGAAGGAGTAATTTTGAATAAGTGTAAAATCGAAGATTTATTTCAATTTTAACAAAAACGTTTTCTTCTTTTGTAGCAAATGTAAAGGTATAATACAGAACACTGTCACGTATTTATGAAAACATGAAATAAAGTTTTCAAAAAAAAAAAAAAAAAAAAAAAAAAAAAAAAAAAAATTTTTATTTCGGAAGGATTTGTAATTACGATTTCCACAAAGACAAACAAATAAATAGTTTTCCTTTAAGAAACGGCTGTTTTTATGCTTCCTGGGCAATTTCCTTACGGGGGAATGAAAAATCCTGTCTCTCATACGTGCGTGAAATGTCTAAAGAGGAAACCACTGAACCCAAGTGAGGTTAAACGAATGGAACAGATTAAGAAAGGGAGACACGGTGAAAGAAGTTGAAAGATCAAGAAGGGGCCACGCTTTACATGCAAGGTGAAACACACACACTCTCTCTCTCTCTCTCTCTCTCTCTCTCTCTCTCTCTCTCTCCTCTCTCTCTCTCTCTCTCTCTCTCTCTCTCTCTCTCTCTCTAAAGTACTTAATTCTATATTGACTTATTTACTAGGCTTCTTTCCTTAGCTCTTTGAGTTGTAACTAGCTTAGGTTCTAAGGCTCAAGTAAAGCTGAAAATTTCTGATGCATAAGTTAACACTGGTAGGAGACTTGATTGAATACTTTTCCTTTTAGAGAAAGAGGCATTTTACTTTTAATAATCTTATTTTGTTTACCAAAAGTCCTCCATCCTATGCTTATCCTTCTTTTAATTTTGGTATCGTGTCTTTGTGGAACACCTAC
>NC_090725.1:77463950-77488950 GCF_036898095.1 Palaemon carinicauda
TCCGAGCTAAAAGGGCACCGCTGCGAGTCGGTGCAAATCTGACTCGATAAAAGAAAGGGACTATAGTAGGAAAGAGGAATTGCGAATTGATATTTGATGCTGTAAATATAAAATCAGTAACCTGTCTGGAATTAGGATGAACCAATTCAGTACCACCTATTCAGCACCTCATCATTTCAGCAATAAACTGTTCACCTCAGGCATTTTTTTTTGCATCAGAAAATAATGGAATATTTCCAATTCAACCAATTTTCTTTTCGGGATTTTATTTCTTTTATTGTTATTTTATCACTTTCCTCTTAATCAAAAATATTTTTCTCTTTCATGTTGATATAGGACTTAATATTAGAATAATCTGATGAAATAGTTCAGTTAGAAAATATATCTTAGGACATTCAGCTACAATGGTGCATGCAGTTTAAAAAAAAAGTGAAGTGGAACAAATTTACTGAGAATGGATTATCAAGTCAATTGTTTTATGAAAGTCAAGTGTCGATATTTAACGGAAATAAGAAATGGGGGTTAATTTTGCATATTTCCACGTTTACTTAAACTGCTGTTCCCTTTAATGGACACATAGATATAATCGAGATACGAAGAAGCCCTCATAGTATGTTATTTTTCATGTCTCTCTATGATTTACATACTAATGTCAAGTTGTCTTTTTTTTTTTTTTTTTTTTTTTTTTTTTTTTTTTTTTTTTTTAAATTGAACTTCGCCATTGTAAAATTACACAAAATATGGAGCTCAAAGGGGCTACTCTCCCTACTTATGGGGACACATGGCTATCCCGTTCGGGGTTTTGTGCCAGTTACTGGTATAGGAAGGTGAACAAATTTTAATCTCAAATAGCATTAAAAACCCATTCCTGGGCTCCACTTACCACTTTTTCTGCTAAATATGGGAAAAAGAAAACTTATTTCATGCATTTTTTTTTCAATCATCAGTGGAACCTTTTACTTAAACAAAATTCAATTTTAGTGTCATAGTGTATCCATATATGTAAGAAAAAAATATATATATATACAATATAATTCCATCTCACATTTGCCAGGTAGCTCTTAGAGAACACAAACAAGGCTGAAATTTGTAAGTTAGTAGTTATCAACTTACTAAGGGTACCTTTCTTATTCTGATCACATAGACAAAACATAGAAAATACTTTACTAAACAGTAAAAAAGCACAAACCAAGTCAGGAGATCAGAATATACAAGCATAGTGAAAACAAAATTTAGAGATATAGGAAAAAATCAAAAGAATTGTGGTTATGCACCACAAACGGCCACATGAGATCTGAATATACAAGAACAGTAAGAAACCCTTCATCAAAATTGCTGTATTAAAGCACCATTATCACATACAGGAGATTAAAACATTCAATAATAATTAGAAAGAAAATCGTAAAAAACAACTGTAATATAGCACATCAACTGTACATCTGATAAAAATGTGAAAATTACAGTAGAAATGAGACATTACAGAAGAAAGTGCCAAGTGACAAGGAGGAAAGATTAGGTACTTGGTATTAATAGCACTACTTGTGATAAGAGGTAGGAGAACTAGTGCAAGAATTTGTCAGGTTGTCCAAAAAGGAATGGCAGGGAATGAAGCAGTTCCTGGTGTGTGATAAACAGAAGGCTACTTGTTAGGTGATTTACATGCATCGTGTATGGTAGATCTCTTCCTTCTGGAAAAATACTTGCAAGTCTGCCTGTTGGGAGCAAAAACCAGCATATGCCATTCCTTGGTATCACATCACTGGGTATCGATTGTCCCTTCTTTGTACAAGCATGGTCTCCCACTACAAAGAGAGATAGATAGCTTTTGGTGCTATAGTCTTTTGACTTCTAACATGTGAGGCAGGTAATGTACACCTTGCTCTAAGGAAGCGCACCCAGCCACACTATTACTACACGGCGAGTTTCTCTGTTTAGTCTCATCCACCGCCTCTGCCATCTCTCCATATACTATCTGTTTGATTACTTGCCATGAATTAAAGGTGTGACAAGGTGCACTTTTTCGAAATGAGGTGTGCCAGGAATTCTTGTGTCCAATTGTACCACTGCCTAGCTTGCATTGGATTCTTTTAAAGATAGGTCAGCATGTCACTCTTGTCCATCACACACATTTCACTATTGTACTCCTTAATAACACTGGGGGAGGGAACCTCTGGCTTCTTCTTCTGCTGTTCATCGTAACAAAGCATTGACAATATTCAGACCACCACAGCGTCTGATGAAAGGACAGTAACAACACTGTTATCATTCTATAACATGGCAAGAACTGCTTCAGATGAGTAAGTCATGTGTTTCCCTCTAGGTACTCAAAATGGTCCTTACACCAAGAGGTAAATTTTGGTGAATCAGTTGTCTGCATTGATAGCAGACTAGCTTGGTTTCTTCAAGGATAATATTCTTGCTGTTGGCCTCTTGTGGGAAGACTAGAGGATGTTTTCCTCAATGTAGATAGGAATTTCCTGATTGAAACCCCCAATGCTTGTGTACCAGAATAATTTGTACCAACACTTGTCAGGTTTGCTTTGGTTGTACAACATTCACCACAACAGACAGCATAAGCAGGATCTGGGAATATTTGTAATGGGGAACAGGTGAATACTAGGGCACTGTGGACAAAGTCAGACTAGTCAGGGTAGCTGATGTCGTCGTCCTTCCACATTTGGTCCTTGGGCTTGGCACTAATGCTCGTGACCCAGTTCTGTGGGGCTGCCGGGTCGTTGTCTTCATCCTCAGACTAGGTGTCCAACTCTAGAGAGTGCTCTGGCTTCACATGAATCACAGAAGCTGTTGAAATAGGACAAAGTAAGTAAATTATAACTAGACAGGAGAAGAGAACGCTGCATCATAATACAAGCATGGAAGCAAATCGAAGGAATTACTGAAAACATCATGGAGCTAAAAATATCAGAAAGAGCAAGTCGAGGTAGATTAATAGTGCCCAAAGCTATACCAGGAAATCTAAGGAAGGCGCACAGGACATTAATCTACTATGCACCAACATCAATAATGCAGCGACTATTTAATGCGCTGCCAGCTCATCTACGAAACATATCAGGAGTGAGCGTAGATGTGTTTAAGAATAAACTCGATAAATACCTAAGATACATCCCAGACCATCCAAGACTGGAAGATGCAAAATACACCGGAAGATGCATTAGTAACTCTCTGGTGGATATACGAGGTGCCTCACACTGAGGGACCTGGGGGAACCCAAACATAGAATAAGGCAATAAGGTAAGGCTCTCTCTCTCTCTCTCTCTCTCTCTCTCTCTCTCTCTCTCTCTCTCTCTCTCTCTCTCTCTCTCTCTCTCTCTCTCTCAATTGGTAGCTTTTATACCCCCCCTCATATTCATTATCTTATTTCCTTTTTTGCCTGTTCATAGATTTAAAGGTTGTTCATAAGTGGCAGAACCGAGGAGTACTAGTCTTAGAGATCGACACAAGCTTGGACCAGGGAGGGCCAGTAAGGTTGAGGACTCCTGTGTATGAAGGCCTTTTCTTTCGTACACCTTTTTCATTTCACATTGATACTCTCGTCACCAATTTCTAGGTCACCCTCTTCCTACCCTCATTACCCTAATAATCTTTCGAATTATACACCTTCTCACTTAACCTATCACCCCCGAGTTTTTCATCTTAACCAAATGACCATAAAATACTCACCTTTTCAATAGGTTCCCTTTTTACCACATCACATTCTTGACCATCAGAGGCACTGATAGTCGACTCTACAATCTTATAAGATTTTATGTTACCTGTTTTCGAAAGAAGTCTCAGTGATTATTTTCAGATGCTTCACTATAGATAAAGAAAATCTTTTTTTCAGGCTACATAGTGTACAGCTGTATCAATATCAAGTTTGTTCATAGTGGTTAAATACAAATACCTTACTATACATAAGAGCAATTTTCCCAATGCTAAACACGTTACCTAAATCCACTTGGAAATGTGGTACCATGGACTTAATTTAAGTATTTACGATTAAAATTACTCTGGATCTATTTTCTATTGTATGCTGCACGCCTAAAAGAATGACATTTTAAAAGATTCTAGTGATGTGTTGTTCTACAGCACTTGACATAATATACCATGAAAATCGCTTTGAGCTTGGCTTTTGAGTACTGTTCATATAAAACTATTAGGATTCAAACCTTTTGCTTGAGGAACATTTTGGTGTGCCGATTACTGTCCTGTAATAGAAAAGAGTAAGTAATTGTGGCCTTAGTACTTGCGAAACCCTGACCACCTTTTTAATTCCAAGATTTCCTTCTTTTGGGAATCAGATGCAACCAGGATTTCTGAGCCTCTCATACTATCTAGTCGATGATAATCTCTCTCTCTCTCTCTCTCTGTCTCTGTCTCTCTCTCTCTCTCTCTCTCTCTCTCTCTCTCTCTCTCTCTCACACACACACATCAAGCTTCCGAAATTGTTTTTTAAATTATTAAAAGTTCGAATTAATTTCACTGGACTAGAAAATTTCCTAATTAAATCCATTGACGTGAGTTTAACAGATAACCAAAACTTGCTCGGTTTGTGTAAGGCTTCAAGTTGCTTTGCGCAACAACCGCCAGTCTCAATGGTCAGTTCGTAAACGTAATACAGTCTCATGAAATATTTTAATTCCTTGTGATTTTCTACATCTAGCAGTTCGTAGTTCATATTAGTTCATAGCACTGTGTTGTGCTATCATCATAGAGTAGTAAGATAGATATAGGTTGTAGACTGACCAAAGTACCAGAAACCCGTTGAGATACTTCCGCTAGAGAGTTATTGGGTCCTTTGACTGATCAGACAGTATTACATTGGATTCCTATCTCTAGTTCAGGATCATTTTTTCTTTCCTTACACATACACCGAATATTCTTGCTTATTTTTTTCCATATCCTTCTCTATTTCCATACACCTGACAACAGTGAGATTACCACTTCTTCGCTCAAAGGGTTAGCTACTGCACTGTACTTATTCAGTAGCTAATTTCCTCTTATTAAGGGTAGAAGGGACTTTTTAGCTATGATAGGTAGCTCTTCTAGGAACAGAAATCTCCAAAATCAAATCATTTTTCCTTTGCGTACACATACTGTACACAGAATAGTCTGGCTTATTCTTTCCCCATTCTCCCCTGTAATCATACTCCTGACAACACTGAGAATACCAAACAATTCTTCTTCGTTCAAGGGGTTATCTACTGAAATTCATTTATTCCTTGTCTTTGAAGGGCTTTCCTTACCTCTGAAGTTTTTGACAGAATCAAAAGATATTATTAGTGTCTTCGTTCAAGGGGTTAACTACTGAAATTCATTTATTCCTTGTCTTTGAAGGGCTTTCCTTACTGCTGAAGTTTTTAACAGAATCAAAAGATATTATTAGTTTCTTCGTTCAAGGGGTTAACTACTGAAATTCATTTGTTCCTTGTCTTTGAAGGGCTTTCCTTACTTCTGAAGTTTTTGACAGAATCAAAAGATATTATTAGTCTAAAAATACCATATAGGTGGTTTGTCATACTCTGGTGAATTTCCATTAGCAGGTTAATTGCATGAATATGGACAGTTGTTGAATAGCCATTTCTAAAGCCTACCTGATGTCTTGATTTTTTAAAGTCTACCCTTCTTTCTATTTGGCCTGATATGATCTATGTAAATATTTTACATATTACTGAGAGTAAACTTGTGCGGTAATTTTTCAGGTTCTTTGTGACTCCCTTTTTAGGAATCATCATAAAAATAAAGTTTTTCCATACTGTGGATATAGGGCACTCTTTCAGATATTGTGCAACGTTCACCGAGTTTTACTCCTTTGAAATCTCATTGTATTATATATATATATATATATATATATATATATATATATATATATATATATGTATGTATGTATATGTATATATATATATGTATGTATATGTGTATATATATATATATATGTGTGTGTGTATGTGTGTGTGTACATGTATTGTGCCCAATTTTATAGTATTCTGATATAATCGACAAAGCCAAATTATTTTAGATTTAATACTGCATTAAATTTCAACTGCCCCTCTCTCTCCCTTGGCATACATTATGTATGTATCAATGTCAGATATAAATATCAGTATCATTCGGTTTTCTGTATTTATTCGTGATCTGTTGGTGTGCATATTCCTGTTGCTAAAGCAAGTGCTTTTGTTTACCTCCCTGAATCTAATTCGATATGATCTTTTTAAGGAGATTAAACCCTGTGTTGGAACACTTGTGAAGTGGCAATAAAATTCTTGAGGGAGTGAGATCAACTCTCAGAAATCTCTGATATGACTGTTGTATCGGTTAGCTTTTGTTTTGTTCAGTATTTGGGGCCAAAAATCCTATTTATTGAAAGTGGAAACATAAATGGGATTCAAACCAAAATTTGGTTGCTACGATTTTTATTCAATATCATTTATAATGGCATGAAAACCATAATTCTAAACTTGTCCGATTAGTTTACCGGTTCTCAATGTAATACAGGTTGTAAACAGAGCTAGAATAATAATACCAATACCCTAATATCGCAAGAGGGTCTGCCCCTCTCTTTTATTCTTCTCCTGTACTTCTCTTTCTCCCTATTTCCTTAATCTTTCCCATCCCGAGTACCTGCCTTTGAGCTATAAACTGGATGGTATCCAGGGGTACTTTTCCTTTCCCCATATTCCCCACTTCCCTATTCTTATTATTATTGTTATTATTATTTTTATTATTATTATTATTATTATTATTATTATTATTATTATTATTACTATTATTAAACAGAGCTGAAGTTTGAATTTGCGAGATAACTTTTTTTCTATAAAAAATAGTACAGTAGATAGGATAAAAATGAAAAAAGGAAAATCTTCAAAGAAATAAAAAACAGTCTTTACTTCTGAGAAATTTATAATATGAAGATATTAAAAAGGTTTCATGATGTAAAGCTTGGAATTTACACAACCGTTGATAAAACTAAAACAAAAGTCAACCTTCAAGAAGAATGTGGTAAAAGAGATATGGAGATATGGAAGATTGAAATCATCCTTTTCTCTCTCTCTCTCTCTCTCTCTCTCTCTCTCTCTCTCTCTCTCTCTCTCTCTCTCTCTCTCTTGCGTGAGCGCGCTCCAAAGTGGTAAAAATTGATTATGTATGAGCTGAAATTAAGAGATCGTGTTTCTGATATGAATCAAATTGGAAGAAGTAGAGAGACAAACTACAATTCGATGAGTCAAGAATTGATGTTGGTTGATAGTTAAACGGAAGGATGCAGGAACTCAAATAATTTTAGATAATACTAAGAGGGAGGGTGGGCTGTGGCACCCTAGCAGTACCAGCTGAACTCGGTTGAGTCCCTTGTTAGGCTGGGAGGAACGTAGAGGGTAGAGGTCCCCTTTTTTTTTTTTGTTTCATTTGTTGATGTCGGCTACCCCCCAAAATGGGGGGAAGTGCCTTGGTATATGTATGTATGTATGTATTAAGAGGGAGTTAACTGATGAGGTTTCCCGGGAATGTATAGTCATGTACTAAAAGTAATTGTAAAGATTACTTGTGAAATTTATATAATTTCCCGGGATGTTGTTATTGCATAATCCATATTTACCTTATAAATTCAATTTTAAATAGAAAAATGTTACAAATACACGAAAATTAATTATTTGAAGTTCTCTGGCATCCTGACATCGAAGGTCCTTGACGCCGAAATACACGAAAAATAGCTCTAAGATAGCTTAAAATTGTCAGCTTCCTGGGGGCTTACAGCAATCTAGCTGTTTTGGTTATGTTTTCCGACCACACCTTTTTGAACTTGCTGGATCCACACCTGCATATTAATATGTGCTAATCATTATCACCACCATTGTTTTTACAATCTATACGACTTTATTTCCTTATTCTTCCAATTTTCTTTGTTTTGAAGTGCTGTCACTCATAATATATATACTAGCAAAATGAGTAAATTAGTTGTAATTTGGTTTGTGAAAACTTTTGGCATATACCACGCCAGTCACTTTATTGAATGTCCCCATAAATGGATTTGTAGCTCAAATTTCAAAGATTATGAGAAGTGATTTAAAAACTAAGATTTTCATAACATCGTGTATTGCATGAGTTTCCTACAAGCTTTACACTATGGCGGTTTTGCTTTTTTATCTTATCACACGCTCTTCCCTGCATTGTTAAAAGACTAGCCTGTGTAAGCCTGCTAGCTCATGTTTTATTTTACTTGATTTTTGTGACCCTTTTGCTTGCAAATCCTGGTACAGTATTTAAGTTCGATGTCTGTTCAATAATGTTTAGTTGCATTCACCTCGCTTCTCAGTTATTAGCGGCCCACTCGCACAATAGATATGATTGCCTATAATCTCCAAAATCAAATCCTTTTTTCTTTGCCTACACATACACAGAACAGTCTGGCTTATTCTTTCCCCATTCTCCCCTGTAATCATACTACTGACAACACTGAGAATACCAAACTATTCTTCTTCGTTCAAGGGGTTATCTACTGGAATTCATTTATTCCTTGTCTTTGAAGGGCTTTCCTTACTGCTGAAGTTTTTGACAGAATCAAAAGATTCATGTTTTCGAGGCCAAATGGTTTGAAAGTTGTTTCTGAACCAGAATATTATGACGAATACAAAAATTCATTTCTGACAAAAACCAGCTAGGGGGATTTTTTCAGAAAATGAGTTTGAAGCAGGTTACCTTTGCGTTGATATAGTGGCATTTTTCCATGTACATGACTATCGTAAAAAAAAATGTCTTTTCATCTTCGTAGTATCCATCATCAATTAAAGGATATTAATCTGACTCAAAATTATTTTCATCCTAGCTATCACTGTATCGAAAGTTTAAATCCTATTAATGAAAACTATCTAATGGAAACTATAACAACTTCCACAAACCCACATCATGAGTAAAGTATTGATCAATTAAACTGCAAACGGATTTCGTAACATTTGGTGTTCGAAGTTATTGTGTCAGGAGAAAAAAAAGTTGACTTATGTTAACCTTATTTTATATTGCATTTTCTCAAGGGTTTTCTGATCCTCATTATATATTTGATCATTTAATTCCTAACATGAAAATAAGTTTTTGTTTTTTCATCTAATTGATAGTGAAATTATCGAAGTTATTGTGTCAGGAGAAAAAAAGTTGACTTAATGTTAACCTTATTTTATATTGCATTTTCTCAAGGGTTTTCTGATCCTCATTATATATTTGATCATTTAATTCCTAACATGAAAAATAAGTTTTTTTTTTTTCATCTAATTGATAGTGAAATTATCGAAGTTATTGTGTCAGGAGAAAAAAAGATTGACTTATGTTAACCTTATTTTATATTGCATTTTCTCAAGGGTTTTCTGATCCTCATTATATATTTGATCTTTTAATTCCTAACATGAAAATAAGTTTTTTTCTTCCATCTAATTGATAGTGAAATTATCGAAGTTATTGTGTCAGGAGAAAAAAAGATTGACTTATGTTAACCTTATTTTATATTGCATTTTCTCAAGGGTTTTCTGATCCTCATTATATATTTGATCATTTAATTCCTAACATGAAAATAAGTTTTTTTTTTATCTAATTGATAATGAAATTATCAATCATTTGTGAAAACAGAAATGACTTTCATATTTGGTACAAGAACGGTATTTTTACCGCATATAGGTAAAGGTCAATATTACACTGATTTTCATAGGTGTATATCTAATACGCCTTTTTTAAAAGAATTTTCTTTTTTCTTAAACTTATTAAAAAAAGTAGTTTGGGATATAAAAGGTGCTTCTGCTTTCACGTAATATGAGTTGGTTGTTTATGTAGTTACGATTATCCATTTGGCAATAGCTTCCCTTTACCTCATTTCGTTGTTAAAGTATATTATTTGCTGGCCCCAATAAAGTTTAGTAGCTTATTTGATCATAGAGGCACAAACCAGAACATTATTGGATATATATATATGTATATATATATATATATATATATATATATATATATATATATATATATATATATATATATATATATATAAGAGAGATACATGAGCACAGGGTTTTGTTGTAGACTTGGATTTACTTTCATTACAACGAAACATATCACTATGGCAATATTGGGAAAACATAAATCATCAAAAACCTGATATTAGTATTATTATTCAATGCAATATACATACATATACCAAGGCACTTCCCCCAATTTTGTGGGGTAGCCGACATCAACAAATGAAACAAAACAAAAAGGGGACCTCTACTCTACGTTCCTCCCAGCCTAACAAGGGACTCAACCAAGTTCAGCTGGTACTGCTAGGGTGCCACAGCCCACCCTCCCACATTATCCACCACAGATGAAGCTTCATAATGCTGAATCCCCTACTGCTGCTACCTGTAATATACTAGAAATATATATCGTCGTGACATGCAAGATGATTCTAAGTCACATTCCAGTCCAAGAGAGATGCGAGATATCGTCCAGGCTGACGCTTAATACATTTGAGCAAGTATAGTAAGTATTTAGCCATGAATACCTTTCTTTATTACACCATTTCTCTCTATCTTTATCTCCGAGTCTTTTCGTGACATCTTACAACGTATAAGAGAAAATCCAGCTGAGTATTGATTTGTGAAAGGTCTTTCGGTGACTATTCATTGTTATTCCCACCTTTGCTTTCAAGATAGACGTTAGCTTTTAAGGTTTATTGAATTTGATTCTCAAAATATTGTTTTAGTGTCTTAAATATTTGTTTATATTGTCATTTATGTGAATTGTGCTTTTTGTGCTTCTGTTAATAAAGTGACTCAAAAATGGTAGTGCCATTTTACTACCGTGTTCAGGCGCTTCTTCTTTGTAATAAATTGAAAAAAAAAATTATATCTTGCAGAGCAGCTTTCATGCAGCGAAAGTTTAATACAACAGAACTCGGTTCTTGATTAATAACAATAATTCAGATATATTTTCAGTTATACGAAAATTTCCATCAAAATCTAGATTTAACTAATTCTACCAGTGGAAGGTTTTATGTCTCTCTCTCTCTCTCTCTCTCTCTCTCTCTCTCTCTCTCTCTCTCTCTCTCTCTAGGTCAGTTGTTGACTATTTATCTCCTTTTTTAATTCAATTACCCAGACAGGCGTTACAACCTCTAGAACTGTTCCAAAATAGAGTAATGAGGTTTATCCTAGGATGCCCTCCTTCCACTCGGATAGTCAACATGCAGACCGAACTCATGTTACCTCAATTAATAGGGAGAATTTATGCCACTGTAACTTTGTCTTCTGTTAAATGTCTACACTCTCCACAATTTACTCCAATCTTCTCTGCTGTCCTCAGAGCATCACTTGAAGATGCACCAAGACCTCAACTCCGGCCAGGGGGCCATAACCTAGTTAGGGCAGTATGTGAAAATCTTCCACACCTTGATATCGGTGTACCTGAGCAAGCAATCATCCAAGATTTGCCACCATGGCGGGTTCCTATTCCTGCTATCACTTTCACACTAACCGCTAAAGATGCCCATACCAGTCTACAGAAGGAGCTCGTTTTGGAAACAATATCCAAAGTGTCAATTTCAGTTCCTGCAGGACACCACATCTACGTTGACAGCTCAGTACAGGCAGATGGAAGTGCAGCATGTGCTATGTTCTCCGCCACTTTAGAATCTCCTGAGGGTGGATGGCAGGGTCGCAAGTTGCCAAACTCATCCAGTTCCACTTATTACGAACTTCAAGGTATATGGGATGCAGTAACTCTACTTGTTAGAAGAGATGTGAATGGATTGTTGATCTGTGACTCCAAATCTGCACTCCAAGCACTGACATCTAGGCCCAGCTGTGGCCGTGTTGTGCGAGATATATTGTGTCAACTCGCTGCTGCTTACAATGCCTCGCTTGTCTTGTCCTTCATGTGGATGCCCTCCCTTATTGGGCTTGCTGGAAATGACATGGTGGACAGTCTTGCTAAAGCTGCCTGCATGCTGGACCTTGATGACAGAAATGTTGAGCCCTCACTTCGCTGCCTTAAACATAGAATATATTCAGCAGCTTTTGCCTGTACTGTACAGCGTAAGGATGCAGAAAGGGAAACTAGCGTTTCCATAAAACATCGTGATAACTTTCTGCAGAGCCGTCACAAGTACCGGCGACGTGGACTCATGGTACGTAGGCATAATGTCGTAAGTGCCAGGATAAGGTTGGCATATTGTCCTGTGTGGCAGGTTGGACAGAGACGTAGTCTAAGAATGTGCTGGAGATTCCTTTTTCAAAACCAAGTTATTTGATCTTATGATAAATTTTTGGTCTTCATTACGGGTAAAGTCATATCAAATGGCATTGTCTTGAAGGTCAGAGGGGATGAAATGTTTTGTTCAGCCTTACAGTGAAAGGTAATTATTGTGACCATCACTTGTGAGTATAAAACCAATAGATCTTTCCCAAAATGCTCAGAAAGTCTAATTATAAGTATTTCTCGAGAGAGCACTCAGCTACAATTTTCTAAATATAAGTTGTACCGATCAAATGAATTACAAATATGTGTCTTGTCAGCTTGTAGAACCTTGATAAGACTTTCCAAATCTTTATCAGACATAGCCTTATCTCCTTGTGTAAATATAGTTGGTTCTTTTACTTCATTTATGGATCTCGACGAAATAGAATTTATGCAGTAGCCTACATGGTAACGTGCATCAGTCATATGTGAATCTCTTGCTGCCCCTCCCACTTAAACTATAGCTTTATATGGCCCGGTATCGTTTCATTCTTTACATTTTTTTTTTCAAAACTTTCTTCCAATAGCGGTGGTTTGTCTTGCCTTTTTCGCCATGTCACTGTATTTTTGAGGTCTTTATCAATATTACATTCGGCACTGCAAAACTTGCAGTTCTATAAGAAGTTGAAGCTAGTCACCACTAAACGCCCTTTTCTCTGAGTCAATTTCTGTGTTAGCCTTTTCCTCTGAATGCTGGTATTTCAATGCAGTTTTCAAATTCATATGGATGAAAATATTTATCAGCACATTCCTTGTGAGCTTTGAGTAAATGTTCCTTATTGTCATCATACTGAAAGCAGATCATTTTTATAAAGGTTGATACTTTTGGCAATGTTTTCAAAGCGTTTTGCTTTGACATTTAACTGGTGTTTGGTTTAGTTACCACAATTATACTTTCAGTGAAACTGGTACTCGTCTTCCATAATCTATGAATTATGGTAAAGAAAATTTATGTGTCAGCTCCTACTGTCTCATTGGATCAGGACTACACCTTTTACTTCTGGAGAACAGCATTAAAAATATAGTTAGTATAAGGACAATTATACAATGCTAATTTTTCTTTAAAAAAACTATTAATAATTTCTATACTTTGGGTCATCAATTAAATTGCTTGGTGACCTTGGATATTTAATCTAAGGTCTGAGGAAACTAGGTTCACCCTAAAAAGAGGATTTGGCATCTGACTAAAAGAAAACAAATTAATAGAAATTTTTTTTTTTATAATATTTTTTTCCATACAAGGAAAATTAACGGAAATTATTCATGTATACAAAAAAATTTGATAATTAGCCCATATTAGTGTACAAAATAGTAAGACAAATGCCAATAAATCTTATGAATTGCCCTTTTTTTTAATTTGAATGGAATCTGGTCCCATACCTTGGGACAAACAAATAAAATTAAACAATCGAATAACTGTCCCAGCATTAATTAACCAAAAATGTTCATTACATACAGATATGTACAAGCAAATGACTAACCCGAAATGATGAAACAAAGTGCCAACGTTCAGAAAAAAAGTGAAGGGATCTCATCCGGATTAGTTTCGTGTAATTCATTAACTGACTGGGATAAATAAAAAAAGGACTCCGGCATCAAACAGTCAACTATCAAAGGACAAGCAGATGCTCTTTCCATCATTACAGTAATCCACTTGATCTCTCATCTACTCTACATTAACAGAAAATCCAAAAAAAAAAAAAAAAAAAAATCTCTATCCTATCAATTTCCATAAATATGCATATACACATTTCCCTGAAATTCACACCATTTAGAAAAATACTAATACTCCTCATTATTCACTATTACCGTCGTATCGATTTCATTCATTCCGTAAAGCCACATCTCATTTCCATATTGAATTAGTTTTTGAAACTTTCTCTTATTCACACTATCCAATTTCTGTTATATGAACTTGCTATCACAACTTTGCCTATTACCGCCCACAGTTTCTCCACAGAATCATTGAAACACCAAATTGTTTCCTTTCCTCCATCCTCTTCGGCGTCCTGATGCAACAACTGGCAATTTACCCGCTTCTCATCTTGAAGAACTCGAAGATACTATCACTCCCCGCTCTTCTCAGTAGTCTTATAAATAGAAGACTACCGCAATCGTTTTCTTATTGATATATGGAATAAAGATGACATCAGACCCATTTACTGGAGGAGAAGTTGATTCATTGAACAAGACACAGGAAAAGTGGCCTCCAAAAACGTGCAAAATGACATCCTGAACTTTCAGGAAACCACTCATTCACTCTCTGATGATTTTCAGCAAGGTTGCTTTGGTGACCCAGCATGCATTGAGAGGAGCACACACTGGACAAAGCTAGATAACTTTGATACTAAAGCAATTTCAATGGAAATCAACATGGAGGATTGGAAAGTGCCGGAGATGAAATTTACTAGCCCTTGTGTTGACGTCTCAATCAGTTCTATTTAAGGCTACGCTTACGAGATTTGTCTGTACCTCCCGGATACTAACACAGCCTGTGTGCTATGATGAAAAGAATACGGTTTATTTTTCAACCATCTTGAAGAATTCTTGTTTGTTATAAACATGCATCTTGATATAACATGCCATTGACAGGCAAGTATAGTAATTATAGATCTGAATACCATAAGTAAATCCACGATAATGACATGAATGCTTAAGGTACGATTGGTTCCAGGAAATGAAAAGGTAAGAAAAGAAGAGAATTTACCTAATCCTGCTAATGTAAACTTTTAAATATAAATTGGATAATATTCTCACTAACCACAAAAAGGAGTAAGGATAGACTAGTCCTAGAGGAATACTGTCGATACCGCCAAGGATTTCCATGACGGATGTCAAAAAGGAATTGAAATTATTATAGAATATATAGAAACCACAATAAAACCTTGAATAAAATATAAATTGTTCCAACAATAGCTACTATTGATAGTATAGTAAGCAAATGAATTTGGTGCAGAGGAAGTTAAGACATTCTTGATTTTCAAGAACACTATAATGTTAGGTAGCTAAATTGTGTAGGTAATTCTGAGATCATAATCTCTATGCCACTTCGTTTTTAAAATGGGAAACAGTAATTTATTTCAGATCAAAATGTCACAAGTGGAAATTTTGGAGAAGGAATATACTGTAAGAATAAAAAACGTAATTTCATGATGATTTACAGTTAATTGATGTAGGTTACATTCACCGTCATGGAATAAAAAGTTCAGATGGAGAAGAGAGTTCTTTTATATATACTTACGGTATTATTGTAAAAATAGATTGCATGGTTTACATTTAGATGAAGACTGGAACTGTGTCACGAACCAAAGCGACTGTTCAAATGCAGAACGTAACCTGGTTTCGAAATCCTTAGAACATTCAAAGAATACTCTGCCTTACATTACCTTATTGCCTTATTTTCCTTATTGCCTTATTTTTGTTTGGGTTCCCCCAGGTCCCTCAGTGTGAGGCACCTCGTATATCCACCAGAGAGTTGCTAATGCATCTTCCGGTGTATTTTGCATCTTCCAGTCTTGGATAGTCTGGGATGCATCTTAGGTATTTATCGAGCTTATTCTTAAACACATCTACGCTCACTCCTGATATGTTTCTTAGATGAGCTTGCAACACATTAAATAGTCGCTGCATTATCGATGCTGGTGCGTAGTGGATTAAAGCTGAAAGATGTCGAAATCCCCTGATAAATCAAAAGAAAAAAACACCTACGCCAAAAAAAAAGACATCGAATCTCGATGAGAGAAGGTTTGCTATAAAGACTTTTTTGGGCTCAAGCCATGTCGTCCTGATGGAAGGTTCCTTCAGTAGCTTCCTTTGGATATATATAACTACAGTGGTTATATATATCCAAAGGAAGCTACTGAAGGAACCTTCCATCAGGACGACATGGCCATCTCACTCAAAAATAGATTTTTCGCCTCGCTCAAAATCCGTTGTTTTGTTTTGTAAAACAATCTAAAAACAATATCAGTTGCGCGGTCAGACAATACGTCTGTTAAAACAGAAATACTGTTGATTAATGGGTTATAGAGCTGAATGATTCTGGAGGCTAAAATACAATACTTTATGGCATTCTACAGTAATTGATAAACTTGAGCTAATGGGAAAGTATGTAAAGCAAATAAACATGCTATAGTACCCTTTAAAAAGGAAATATAAATTGCATTCAGATAGTTGTGATGTCTTTGAGGCAGTGAATATAATAACAGAGAGAATAGCAATTCAAGAGGATGAGATTTGTGATGTAATCTGCATTAAAGCTAAAGTAGACGGAAAGATTAAATGGGAAAAGCTTTCGCACTGATTTTCAGGTAAATAACAGAAATATCGTTAAGGTACAAGTAGAAAATTGAAAAAAAAATTAACAAGTAAAAAAGAAATGTATACGATAAGCATCACTAACGATAAGAAATATTAGAAATTTCTGAATCCCTTTGAAATATTTAAAGGTGAAAAGGAGAAAAAAATTTTCAGGTAAATAACAGAAATATCGTTAAGGTACAAGTAGAAAATTGAACAAATTTTAACAAGTAAAAAAGAAATGTATACGATAAGCATCACTAACGATAAGAAATATTGGAAATTTCTGAATCCCTTTGAAATATTTAAAGGTGAAAAGGAGAACAAAAATTTTAACCGAGAAAGTTACAGAAAAAAAAGAGTTATGGAAAGTAAATCCTGTAAGATGTGGGGTACAACCAGTACCCCATAATTATAAAGTACGGATTAGATTTTGATTGGTTTTATAAATTTGGGCAATGTAACCAGCATTGGAGCCTATGAGACATCTCTTGCCTAAATACAATATGGGGAAATCTTCCAGCTATTGCAATCTGTAGCAAAAGTTGAAAATAGGTTGGACAGCAAAAAGGAAAAAAGTAAGAAGGGACGGAACTAAAGTTAATCACGTATTTAATTCATTATTATTATTATTATTATTACTATCCAAGCTACAACCCTAGTTGGAAAAGCAAGATGCTATAAGCCCAGAGGCTCCAACAGGGAAAAATAGCCCAGTGAGGAAAGGAAATCAGGAAATAAATAAATGAAGAGAACAAATTAACAATAAATCATTCTAAAAAAAAAGTAACAACGTCAAAACAGACATGTCATATATAAATATTAACAACATAAAAAACAAATATGTCATAAATAAACTATAAAAAGACTCATGTCCGCCTGGTCAACAAAAAAGCATTTGCTCCAACTTTGAACTTTTGAAGTTCTACGGATTCAACTACCCGATTAGGAAGATCATTCCACATGCAATGATTTGTGGGAATATAAAAAAAAATGAATGTGATAAGTTAGTCTTTAAAAGTGGCAAAAAAGAGATATCAACAATTGGAGATCAATAACCGTGCATAATGGAGATCATAAGATAATTGTAGCATTGAAAGCCAACATAATAGGGAAAGCACTAATGATATTCATATCAGAGAAGAAATATTATCTTTTGCCTGTCTATCAATAAATAGTCATACTATGCTTTTGAGATATATAATTCTGTTTTTAAAGTGTTAAGGAAATGGGGATTCCTAAGTTGATTTGCAAACTTTATGAATGTTTAATCATAAAACAAAATAATTAAGAAGGATATTAAAGATGGAAAACTATTCAGTTATAAATTCTTAAACCATTTAGTACTTTTTGCCAGAAGAGAAAAGTTTCAAATCAAACGTTGGGGAGCAAAACACTTTATTTTTGAATGACAACCAATATCGAAAAATGTAAACAAAAATGAGAGCTGCACATATGCTGGGTAATTTGTTTAAAAACGCTCAAGAGGTTCTAGCAAAGAGGAAGGTTATATATATGATAGATATCTCGAATAATAGACTTTAGAGATATTACAAAGAACCAGAAAATGGACGCATTTTCGATACCTTTGTAAAGATAACAAAATATGGTTAACATGATTTTCCAGTCTGCTAAATGATTTGAGCAAAATAAAATGAAAAGAATATTATCGATTTTCAAGATAGGTCTTAGAGCCTACTCAATAAACTAGATAAGCATAGTTGTATAACTAATTACTGATCGGGTTACTGGATCTTGGCTGCCTTATAAAACAGAGATACAAAAGGAAAGCGACGTGATAAGGTTTATAAAAACAAGGATGATAAGAAATACTCTTGTATTGGGAAATCCTTGCAAGTGTAACAACAAAAATGTTGCAAATTTTTTTTTTAGATCTGGATTACACGTACAATCACAAACATCAAATGTCCATGTTTAATCAGGGATGATTGTATACTTTTTCATTGTGTATATTTTTCAATAAGATCTCTAAAAACATTGAGAGAGAGAGAGAGAGAGAGAGAGAGAGAGAGAGAGAGAGAGAGAGAGAGAGAGAGAGAGAGAGAGAGAGAGAGAGAGAGAGAATTGAATTACCGGTGAACTAGGACTGTCATGAGTCCTATGCAAAAACAATGAAAATTCGGAAATAGACTGGCATAGAAAGACCATAATCAGATGTATGTGAAAGCAAATATCTGAAGGCTTTTCCTGCAGTGAATTAGCGATGGCTGATGATGATGATAATGATGAGATATATGTTATGGTGAGATTGTGAAACTAGGGATTTAGTGAAATCTCTAAAACTTTCAGGGAATTCGTGAAATTACTGTTTCACTTAGTGACTTCATGAAATTACTAGAATATCTAGGGATTTCATGTATTTACTGGAAAATTTCTTGTTAAATTTGATATGATGATAAATATGTTAAAATTTTATGTGGACGTGTAACTTTGTGATGACGTGGTGATGTATATATGACACGTCCCTGGTGAACCGATGAGGTAGTTAAATACAGGGACAGTAGAGCACGCCAAATCAATCTATTGGTGACATGTCACATATGGGGTGATATTTCACTGGTGAACTGAGGAGGTGATTAAATACGGGGACGGTAGAGTTGCTGAATAAGTCTATTCTTGAATTGCAAAACAGCACAGCCTACAGAATCTAGATTTGAGACAGAATTCAAGAAAACGTTATTTGATGAATATGCAGTGTCAGAAATATCTTATTCCTAAAGTGGATTATTACAAAACCATTGAGGATTTGAAAGCAGTAGCTGAAGTTTCCACTACCAAGTCACGTCACTAATACTACATTCTTAACAAGTATGAAGTACTTTTGTGGTGATGTGGAGAAATTTATCAAGAAGAGAAAGTCACCAGAAGATCGTCCAATCTACTATGTCACTATAGAAGATATCTATAACATAACCAACAAAGCTCACATTGAAACTGGCCATGACGATAGTGACAGATTGTTGAAGCACCTCAGGCTGAAATATCCCAGCATAACAACTGATGCTGTTGAACTTTTTAAGTCATAATGCATTGTGTGTCAAGAGAAGAAGAAATGTCCCTAGACTACTGATGTTGTTGTAATGCCTATTCTGTCTTGTGAGTTTAACTCCCGAAGTCAAGTTGATCTGGTTGATAGGCAGTCATCCCCCCAAGACCAGATCAAGTGGCTAATGGTTCATCAGTGTCACCTTACAAAGCTTGTCATACTAAGACCTCAGACTTTTAAGAGAGCTGCAAAAATGGCATTTCAACTTTTGGAGATATTCGTCCTCTTTGTAGCACCAGCCATCCTCCAGAGTAACTATGTCTCAGAATTTAAAGCTCAGGTTATCACAGAACTAGAGCAGTTGTGACCTCAGCTCAAACTAGTCCATAACAAACCCGAATATCTGCAAAGCCAGGGCTTTGTGGAAAGAGCAAATGCTGATATCAGAGACATTCTAGTGGCATGCATTAGTGAATATGACACAGGACTGGACAGTTGGATGTATGTATGAATATACACGCATGTACATTTATACAAATATATGTATAATTTGCAAATATATATACATAGATATGTACTATATAAGCACTATACATAGATGAATATATATATATATATATATATATATATATATATATATATATATATATATATATATAAAATCAGAGATGAAAATTTCTCTCATTTTAGTTTTAATAATTACTTTTCATACCAACAGCCAACAGGGCAACATGTTTTATTCGGAAAGATACGAAGAGGGTAGTTTTTACATCTTAGGTAAGAAGAGGTTTTTTATAAGCTTCTTTATTTGATCACAAGAAAAACGTGTATCACAATGACCTTTGTTGGAATTGCATAGGTTACACAACATGTTATTGCCATCCCTGTTAGATGCTTCTCAGGATGGCCATTAAAATTTCTGTTATCTAAGTTAAGACTGTGCGCTTCATCACAAAAAACCCGGAACCTGCAGCACATGATTTTCTCTCCCTAGAAAACGTTTCGGGATATCAAGAGACAGTATAGACTTTCTAGAGGAATATAAGTCCAAATCCACCAGAAGACAATATGAGTCATCATGGAGGAAGTGGGTGTCCTTTGTCAAGGCGAAGAATCCACAAAAGATCTCGACAGACTTCTGCTTATTCTTCATCCACCTCCATGGTCAAGGTTTAGCAGCCAACACAATATCAACGTGTAAGGCCGCCTTGACAAGACCTATTCTATATGCCTTCCAGGTCGACCTCTCTAACGACATTTTTAACAAAATTCCGAAGGTCTGTGCTAGGCTCAGATCATCAGCACCTCCGAAACCCATTTCATGGTCTCTGTATAAGGTTCTTCATTTCAGCTTTAATGCTCATTTCTTCAACCACAGGTAATTCCGTTTTGTTCTGTTTATCTGCTCAATTTTTGTTTTATAGATTCCTTTTGGAGAAATTATAGGCCTATTTCTGTTTCTATAAAAATCATTTGAAAAAATAAACTAATTATTACACACAGAGGTCAACTACTTTATGATATTAAGATCTATATTTACCATTGCTCCCTTTACTTGATATGTCGTATTGCCATCAAACAAAAAACTTTTAATTATGGCAGTAGAGATTCTCAATATTAATTATGACCATTAGAGCAATCAACGCCATTAAATCTAATTAGACTAATTAGTTTCTAGCTAGATTCGTGCTTTCAAGCACCAAAAAAAAAAAAAAAAAAAAAAAAAAAACACGTTTCCTGGTAATATGATCAAACATACAGGTTAGGGTGAATTCAGAGGAAATGTGTAATCACCCCAGAATATTAACGGAACATATAAACTTCATTTCCGCCATGTCTGTGAGAAAATGCCATATTTCAAAGGGATATTTGACTAAGGGAAACTAAGTATATCTTCTATATAAAAAAGAAAATGTTGACGGAAATATGATTAACCGATTCCATTAGAGATAAGAGTATGATTAACAAACTTTCCTATTGGCAGCAAAATTCTATTTTTTCTCCGTCGCTTCAAAATTCTTTCATTCAGATAAAATCTCAAATAACAAAATGAACATGTTTTTTTTTTTTTTTTTTTTTTTTTTTTTTTTTTTTTTTTATAAAATTCTCGCTATATAGAAAGAATTTTGACGAAAATATGATTAACTGATTCCATTAGAGATAAGAGTATGATTAAAAAACTTTCCTATTGGCAGCAAAATTCCATCTGTTCTCCGTCGCTTCAAAATTCTTTCATTCAGATGAAATCTCAAATAACAAATGAACATTTTTTTTTTTTTTTTTTTTTATAAAATTCTCGCTATATAGAAAGAATTTTGACGAAAATATGATTAACTGATTCCATTAGAGATAAGAGTATGATTAACAAACTTTCCTATTGGCAGCAAAATTCCATTTGTACTACGTCGCTTCAAAATTCTTTCATTCAGATGAAATCTCAAATAACAAATGAACATTTTTTTTTTTTTTTTTTTTTTTTTTTTTTTTTTTTTATAAAATTCTCGCTATATAGAAAGAATTTTGACGAAAATATGATTAACTGATTCCATTAGAGATAAGAGTATGATTAACAAACTTTCCTATTGGCAGCAAAATTCCATTTGTACTACGTCGCTTCAAAATTCTTTCATTCAGATGAAATCTCAAATAACAAATGAACATTTTTTTTTTTTTTTTTTTTTATAAAATTCTCGCTATATAGAAAGAATTTTGACGAAAATATGATTAACTGATTCCATTAGAGATAAGAGTATGATTAACAAACTTTCCTATTGGCAGCAAAATTCCATCTGTTCTCCGTCGCTTCAAAATTCTTTCATTCAGATGAAATGTCAGATAACAAATGAACATGTTTTTTTTTTTTTTTTTTTTTTTTTTTTTTTTTTTTTTTTTTTTTTTTATAAAATTCTCGCTATATAGAAAGAATTTTGACGAAAATATGATTAACTGATTCCATTAGAGATAAGAGTATGATTAACAAACTTTCCTATTGGCAGCAAAATTCCATCTGTTCTCCGTCGCTTCAAAATTCTTTCATTCAGATGAAATCTCAAATAACAAATGAACATTTTTTTTTTTTTTTTTTTTTATAAAATTCTCGCTATATAGAAAGAATTTTGACGAAAATATGATTAACTGATTCCATTAGAGATAAGAGTATGATTAACAAACTTTCCTATTGGCAGCAAAATTCCATTTGTTCTCCGTCGCTTCAAAATTCTTTCATTCAGATGAAATGTCAGATAACAAATGAACATGGTTTTTTTTTTTTTTTTTTTTTTTTTTTTTTTTTTTTTTTTTTTTTTTTTTTAAATTCTCGCTATATAGAAAGAATTTTGACGAAAATATGATTAACTGATTCCATTAGAGATAAGAGTATGATTAACAAACTTTCCTATTGGCAGCAAAATTCCATCTGTTCTCCGTCGCTTCAAAATTCTTTCATTCAGATGAAATCTCAAATAACAAATGAACATTTTTTTTTTTTTTTTTTTTTTTTATAAAATTCTCGCTATATAGAAAGAATTTTGACGAAAATATGATTAACTGATTCCATTAGAGATAAGAGTATGATTAACAAACTTTCCTATTGGCAGCAAAATTCCATTTGTACTACGTCGCTTCAAAATTCTTTCATTCAGATAAAATCTCAAATAACAAATGAACATTTTTTTTTTCTTTATAAAATTCACGCCATACATCAATAATTGAAGCTCTCATGTTCTGGCTTCCACGGGAACATAATCATTAATAAGAGACTTTAGAAACTTTAGACAAATAGCAAATGGAAAGACAAGGACCAGATATTGAAATTTCATACGGAGAAATTTAGGCTATAAATGCAAACAGGACCAGATATTGAAATTTCATGCGGAGAAATTTAGGCTATAAATGCAAACAGGACCAGATATTGAAATTTCATGCGGAGAAACTTAGGCTATAAATGCAAACAGGACCAGATATTGAAATTTCATGCGGAGAAATTTAGGCTATAAATGCAAACAGGACCAGATATTGAAATTTCATGCGGAGAAATTTAGGCTATAAATGCAAACAGGACCAGATATTGAAATTTCATGCGGAGAAATTTAGGCTATAAATGCAAACAGGACCAGATATTGAAATTTCATGCGGAGAAATTTAGGCTATAAATGCAAACAGGACCAGATATTGAAATTTCATACGGAGAAATTTAGGCTATAAATGCAAACAGGACCAGATATTGAAATTTCATACGGTGAAATTTAGGCTATAAATGCAAGCAGGACCAGATATTGAAATTTCATACGGTGAAATTTAGGCTATAAATGCAAGCAGGACCAGATATTGAAATTTCATACGGTGAAATTTAGGCTATAAATGCAAGCAGGACCAGATATTGAAATTTCATACGGAGAAATTTAAGCTATAAATGCAAACAGGACCAGATATTGAAATTTCATACGGAGAACTTTAGGCTATAAATGCAAACAGGACCAGATATTGAAATTTCATACGGAGAACTTTAGGCTATAAATGCAAACAGGACCAGATATTGAAATTTCATACGGAGAACTTTAGGCTATAAATGCAAACAGGACCAGATATTGAAATTTCATACGGAGAACTTTAGGCTATAAATGCAAACAGGACCAGATATTGAAATTTCATGCGGAGAACTTTAGGCTATAAATGCAAACAGGACCCGATATTGAAATTTCATGCGGAGAACTTTAGGCTATAAATGCAAACAGGACCCGATATTGAAATTTCATGCGGAGAACTTTAGGCTATAAATGCAAACAGGACCCGATATTGAAATTTCATGCGGAGAACTTTAGGCTATAAATGCAAGCAGGACCCGATATTGAAATTTCATACGGAGAAATTTAGGCTATAAATGCAAGCAGGACCCGATATTGAAATTTCATACGGAGAAATTTAGGCTATAAATGCAAGCAGGACCCGATATTGAAATTTCATACGGAGAAATTTAGGCTATAAATGCAAGCAGGACCCGATATTGAAATTTCATGCGGAGAACTTTAGGCTATAAATGCAAGCAGGACCCGATATTGAAATTTCATGCGGAGAACTTTAGGCTATAAATGCAAACAGGACCCGATATTGAAATTTCATGCGGAGAACTTTAGGCTATAAATGCAAACAGGACCCGATATTGAAATTTCATGCGGAGAACTTTAGGCTATAAATGCAAACAGGACCCGATATTGAAATTTCATGCGGAGAACTTTAGGCTATAAATGCAAACAGGACCCGATATTGAAATTTCATGCGGAGAACTTTAGGCTATAAATGCAAACAGGACCCGATATTGAAATTTCATGCGGAGAACTTTAGGCTATAAATGCAAACAGGACCCGATATTGAAATTTCATGCGGAGAACTTTAGGCTATAAATGCAAACAGGACCCGATATTGAAATTTCATGCGGAGAACTTTAGGCTA
>NC_090725.1:77493950-77501450 GCF_036898095.1 Palaemon carinicauda
TAGTCACACTATTCTTGGTCTTCTTCCACTGTCTTGGGGTAGAGTTCTCTGGCTTAATTAAGGGTCCAATTAGTCACACTATTCTTGGTCTTGTTCCACTGTCTTGGGGTAGAGTTCTCTGGCTTAATTAAGGGTCCAATTAGTCACACTATTCTTGGTCTTGTTCCACTGTCTTGGGGTAGAGTTCTCTGGCTTAATTAAGGGTCCAATTAGTCACACTATTCTTGGTCTTCTTCCACTGTCTTGGGGTAGAGTTCTCTGGCTTAAGTGTCCAATTAGTCACACTATTCTTGGTCTTCTTCCACTGTCTTGGGGTAGAGTTCTCTGGCTTAAGGGCCCAATTAGTCACACTATTCTTGGTCTTCTTCCACTGTCTTGGGGTAGAGTTCTCTGGCTTAAGTGTCCAATTAGTCACACTATTCTTGGTCTTCTTCCACTGTCTTGGGGTAGAGTTCTCTGGCTTAATTAAGGGTCCAATTAGTCACACTATTCTTGGTCTTGTTCCACTGTCTTGGGGTAGAGTTCTCTGGCTTAATTAAGGGTCCAATTAGTCACACTATTCTTGGTCTTGTTCCACTGTCTTGGGGTAGAGTTCTCTGGCTTAATTAAGGGTCCAATTAGTCACACTATTCTTGGTCTTGTTCCACTGTCTTGGGGTAGAGTTCTCTGGCTTAAGGGTCCAATTAGTCACACTATTCTTGGTCTTCTTCCACTGTCTTGGGGTAGAGTTCTCTGGCTTAAGGGTCCAATTAGTCACACTACTCTATCTTACTTTGTTTCCTCTTTTTTTTTCTTGAAGTTTGAATAGATTATATATGAAAGATCTATTTTAATATTTTTATTGTTCTTTAAATGTTTTATTTTAATTATTCATTACTTCTCTTGTAGTTTATTTATTTTCTTGTTTCCTTTCCTCACTGGGCTATTTTTCCATGTCGGAGCCCTTGGGCTTATAGCATCCTGCTTTTCCAACTAGAGTTGTAGCTTAGCCTGTAATAATAATAATAATAATAATAATAATAATAATAATAATAATAAAAATAATAATAATAATAACCAGAGGGGCACTCAGTTGAGCGCAGACCTTCGCCGCGGCAGCTTATTTCTCGACCTTTTGCTCGACCTTGACCTTTCACCTTAACATTTATCAACTGGCGTGGATTTCCATACTCTCAAATATGAACCAAGATTGAAGTCTCTGTGACAAGGATGTCCAAACTTATGGTTGATTACGTGAATTGGACGTATTGCCCGTCCGTCCCCTTGACATTTGACCTTCGAACATTTAATCCTTTTCAGCTCTTTAAATAACAGTTTAAAATCCTTGCAAGTTTCATTACTTTACGATAAAAGTTGGGGCTGAATGGTTGATTACCAGAATTTCACCTTGGGGCTGTATGGTTGATTACCAGAATTTCACCTTGGGGCTGTATGGTTGATTACCAGAATTTCACCAGAATTTCACCTTGGGGCTGTATGGTTGATTACCAGAATTTCACCTTGGGGCTGTATGGTTGATTACCAGAATTTCACTTTGAGGCTGTATGGTTGGTTACCAGAATTTCACCTTGGGGCTGTATGGTTGATTACCAGAATTTCACCTTGGGGCTGTATGGTTGATTACCAGAATTTCACCTTGGGGCTGTATGGTTGATTACCAGAATTTCACCTTGGGGCTGTATGGTTGATTACCAGAATTTCACCTTGGGGCTGTATGGTTGGTTACCAGAATTTCACCTTGGGGCTGTATGGTTGATTACCAGAATTTCACCTTGGGGCTGTATGGTTGATTACCAGAATTTCACCTTGGGGCTGTATGGTTGATTACCAGAATTTCACTTTGAGGCTGTATGGTTGGTTACCAGAATTTCACCTTGGGGCTGTATGGTTGATTACCAGAATTTCACTTTTTGCTTGACCTTGACCTTGGACCCTACCTTGACTCTAACATGCATTAATTTGCGTGGATTTTCAAAAACTCTAATATGTACGAAGTTTGATGAGTCTGTGACAAGAAGGTCCAAACTTAAGCTGATTACCTGAACTGGATATTTTGCTCACCCGTGCCCTTGAACTTCCTAAATCCATTCATTTCTAGCTCTTTACATAGCAATTTAAAATCTCTGCAAGTTTCATTACTTTACAACTTAAATTGTGGGTGTATGATTGATGACCAAAATTTGACATTTTGCTTGACCTTGACCTTCGACCTTAACATGCGTTAAATGGTGTGGATTTTATACACTAAAATATGAACCATGTTTGAAGCCTCTGAGACAATGATGTCCAAACTTATGGCTGATTACGTGAATTGGACATTTTTCTTTACCGTGACCTTGACCTTTGACCTTGACCTTCCAAAATGTTCACCAACAAATACACACACAAACACACAAACAGGGGATAAAACATATCCTTCTTCCAACTTGGTTGGCAGAGGTGATAAGTTTATAAACTACCTCTCCATTTAATAGTCCATAGTTGTAGATACATTTAGATTTTGATTTACTTTCTTTGATAGAAATTGTAAATTGAATGATGATAGTTATTCTACTCTAAGTCAATGTATATACCAAGGGCTTGAAAATATACAAGATTTTCAATAGACATCTTAATGAAGCAGTTGTGTATTTTCTTTATCTTAAAAAATACAATGAAAATTTAGTCTCTATTTAATGTTAGCATTTATTGAACGATGAAAATATCATTGAAATCTTTGAGACTAGATCTGCTATGGTAATTCTACCCTGGACAGCTATGAAAATGCATCTGAGAGAATTAACCAATATTTACGTCCCCTTTCGCAAATACGTTACGTTGAATGACAAGTGACGTGAGGCCAGTTCCGGCTCAAGTGTGTGTTGAATATCTATGATATTATCCTATCACTTGCCTCTTCTACCTTTAAACCTTGAAATGTTTAACTTCTGCTAGTCTCTTTCTCCATTCCCACAAACAGCATCTCCATTCCAGTGTCTGGGTCAGAAGGAATGTTCAACTTCTGCTAGTCTCTCTCTCCATTCCCACAAACAGCATCTCCATTCCAGGGTCTGGGTCAGAAGGAATGTTCAACTTCTGCTAGTCTCTCTCTCCATTCCCACAAACAGCATCTCCATTCCAGGGTCTGGGTCAGAAGGAATGTTCAACTTCTGCTAGTCTCTTTCTCCATTCCCACAAACAGCCTCTCCATTCCAGTGTCTGGGTCAGAAGGAATGTTTAACTTCTGCTAGTCTCTTTCTCCATTCCCACAAACAGCAACTCCATTCCAGGGTCTGGGTCAGAAGGAATGTTCAACTTCTGCTAGTCTCTCTCTCCATTCCCACAAACAGCATCTCCATTCCAGGGTCTGGGTCAGAAGGAATGTTCAACTTCTGCTAGTCTCTCTCTCCATTCCCACAAACAGCATCTCCATTCCAGGGTCTGGGTCAGAAGGAATGTTCAACTTCTGCTAGTCTCTCTCTCCATTCCCACAAACAGCATCTCCATTCCAGGGTCTGGGTCAGAAGGAATGTTCAACTTCTGCTAGTCTCTCTCTCCATTCCCACAAACAGCCTCTCCATTCCAGTGTCTGGGTCAGAAGGAATGTTTAACTTCTTCTAGTCTCTTTCTCCATTCCCACAAACAGCCTCTCCATTCCAGTGTCTGGGTCAGAAGGAATGTTTAACTTCTTCTAGTCTCTTTCTCCATTCCCACAAACAGCAACTCCATTCCAGGGTCTGGGTCAGAAGGAATGTTCAACTTCTTCTAGTCTCTTTCTCCATTCCCACAAACAGCCTCTCCATTCCAGGGTCTGGGTCAGAAGGAATGTTCAACTTCTTCTAGTCTCTTTCTCCATTCCCACAAACAGCCTCTCCATTCCAGTGTCTGGGTCAGAAGGAATGTTTAACTTCTTCTAGTCTCTTTCTCCATTCCCACAAACAGCCTCTCCATTCCAGTGTCTGGGTCAGAAGGAATGTTTAACTTCTTCTAGTCTCTTTCTCCATTCCCACAAACAGCCTCTCCATTCCAGGGTCTGGGTCAGAAGGAATGTTTAACTTCTTCTAGTCTCTTTCTCCATTCCCACAAACAGCATCTCCATTCCAGGGTCTGGGTCAGAAGGAATGTTCAACTTCTGCTAGTCTCTCTCTCCATTCCCACAAACAGCATCTCCATTCCAGGGTCTGGGTCAGAAGGAATGTTCAACTTCTGCTAGTCTCTCTCTCCATTCCCACAAACAGCATCTCCATTCCAGGGTCTGGGTCAGAAGGAATGTTCAACTTCTGCTAGTCTCTCTCTCCATTCCCACAAACAGCCTCTCCATTCCAGTGTCTGGGTCAGAAGGAATGTTTAACTTCTTCTAGTCTCTTTCTCCATTCCCACAAACAGCATCTCCATTCCAGTGTCTGGGTCAGAAGGAATGTTTAACTTCTTCTAGTCTCTTTCTCCATTCCCACAAACAGCATCTCCATTCCAGTGTCTGGGTCAGAAGGACTGAATTGCTCTTAGGGCGAAAGTTGTTGGGAAGTTGTTTTTCTAGGATGTCGTAATGAAGGTTTTATTGAAGGAAAGTCAATGGATGAGAAAACTACTATAAACATATCCAGTAAAAAAAAAATATATATATATATAGAAATAAAATTAAAATATTCGTTTGTCGTAATTTGAAGATCCTTATGTCGTAATGAAGATTTTATTGAAGGAAAGTCAAGGGATGAGAAAACTACGATAAACATATCCAGTAAAAAAAAAATATAGAAATAAAATTAAAATTTTCGTTTGTCGTAATTTGAAGATCCTTATGTCGTAATGAAGATTTTATTGAAGGAAAGTCAAGGGATGAGAAAACTACGATAAACTTATCCAGGAAAAAAAAATTATAGAAATAAAATTAAAATTTTCGTTTGTCGTAATTTGAAGATCCTTATGTCGTAATGAAGATTTTATTGAAGGAAAGTCAGTGGATGAGAAGACTACGATAAAAATATCCAGTAAAAAAAAAAATTATAGAAATAAAATTAAAATTTTCGTTTGTCGTGATTTGAAGATCCTTATCAATGAATCCTTATGTACATATTAGTTATAGATTTATATAAGAAAATAAACAGAAGTTACGATAAAAGGAAACTGATTTTATGAATTATAAAGAAAATATCCATTTTTTTCATGTGTAAACATCAAAATGATGAAATACGCAGGTCTCCTTTGATTCCATCTTTCAAAAATAAACATAAATAGGATTCAAATTTACTGTGATTATACTGAAATATGTTACCAATAGACATCAATTAATCTCCAGGAAGAGAGAGAGAGAGAGAGAGAGAGAGAGAGAGAGAGAGAGAGAGAGAGAGAGAGAGAGAGAGAGAGAGAGAGAGAGAGAGTCTTGAAAAGTTTTTCCGGTTGAGGACGAAAAGGAAAATTAAAATATTATTATAGGGCAGAAATAACTACAAAAACTGCACTTTTTGGCATTGAGAGAGAGAGAGAGAGAGAGAGAGAGAGAGAGAGAGAGAGAGAGAGAGAGAGAGAGAGAGAGAGAGAGAGAGAGAGAGAGAGAATGAAGCTCTAAATATCTTCAAAAAGTAAATCCAATCAGATGCTATATTAAGCTGAAATCAAAGAGAGAGAGAGAGAGAGAGAGAGAGAGAGAGAGAGAGAGAGAGAGAGAGAGAGAGAGAGAGAGAGAGAGAGAGAAAGAGTCTTGAAAAGTTTTTCCGGTTGAAGACGAAAAGGAAATTTTAAATTTTATTATAGGGCAGAAATAACTACAAACAATGTACTTTTTGGCATTGAAAAATTAAAAGAATATAACTTGCCAAAATTTAACCAAAGATGTTTGCTCTGAAAATATATTTCAATTATTTATTTTTCGATATATCTTTAATATTGTAAGTCTATTTCCTTTGAAGGAAACTGGACACAAGACATCTACTTTATCGTAGACGTATGTCAAGACTGACTGACCTTTCTGAAAAATGTGAAATGTCAATAAGTATAAATTTTCTTATCTCTAACTATAGTCCATTTCTTTTAGCGATGCATATTTGCACCGACTCGCGGCGGTGCCCTTTTAGCTCGGAAAAGGTTCCGGATTGCTGATTGGTTAGAATTATCTTGTCCAACCAGTCAGCGATCCGGAAACTTTTCCGAGCTAAAAGGGCACCGCTGCGAGTCGGTGCAAATATGCATCGCTAAAAGAAATGGACTATAGATACTTAATTTAACACCCTTTGGAATGAGGTGATTTACATATTTTTGCATCTCGGGTTTGACAATAAAAGAAATCAATAAGAATTAGGTCTAACATTTTCTAGGAATAAAAATAAAGACAATTATAACGTATACAATAAAAACTGGAAGTTGGAAAGGCAAGACAGCAAAACTGAAATAGTCCCGCTCAGACTTGTTAGAGCCATTAGTATCTACAACCTTACCATCCTTGTGAGCTAAGGTTGGGGGTTTTGGGGGAGCCTATAGGTATATCTGCTGAGTCATTAGCAGCCACTGCCTAGCCCTCCCTGGTCCTAGCTTGAAATTGTCATTCTCATTCCAATTATTGGAAAAAAAATATTCCAGTGGATAATGTTAGGTAGATAGAATAAGTAGAGAGAAACTGAACTCGGTCGTTCAAATCGCAAAATATACTCATCGCATTTAAAGTACAAAATATTTGCATTCAAATCAATTTTTGGCTTCTGAATAATGTAAAAAATAAACAAGCTAAAAGTCACATAAACATTTTAAGGTCAAAGAGCAATATTCCTCCCTGAAGTGAAAGACGTTTGATGTATAACTATACAGTATCTGATTAATGAGATAATAATACCAATTCCCTAATATCGCAAGATTGGTCTGCCCCTCTCTTTTATTCTTCTCCTGTACTTCTCTTTCTCCCTATTTCCTTAATCTTTCCCATCCCGAGTACCTGCCTTTGAGCTATAAACCGGATTGTATCCAGGGGGACTCTTCCTTTCCCCATATTCCCCACTTCCCTATTATTATTATTATTATTATTATTATTATTATTATTATTATTATTATTATTATTATTATTATTATTATTATTATTATCTATACGGTAATGCATCGTCACCCTCATAAACTAACTGCCTAAGTCATTTTCTCCACTTGTTGGGAAATAAAAAAACCTTCTCTTTTCCTAATTCTTTATATCATTGTATTGAGCTTCAGTTAACAAATTCTAATTCACAAATTCTTCTGTTAAGAATTTGTGAATTGAAACTCAAGACAATGATATAAAGAATTAGGAAATGAGAAGGTTTTTTTTGAGTTCCCAACAAGTGGAGAAAATGACTTAGGCAATTAGTTTATGAGGGTGACGATATTGCATTTTTGTGACGTTAACGAAATTCTTAATACAAGTAAATATTTTTTGCTTCTCCCTACAAGAAAATGCATTGTACATTTCATCACAACTAAACTAAACAGAAAGGCTGTTTCATTATAAACAGGGAATATGATGAACGAATATCAATAATTTGTCTTATTATGACTGATAATACC
>NC_090725.1:77506450-77513950 GCF_036898095.1 Palaemon carinicauda
ACATAGCCATTGTCTGATTTGCTTCTTTCAATCTTTCTCTAAACTTTAATTCTAAAGACACTATATTAGAGATCATAGTTCCTAGATACTTAAACGATTCTACGTCATTAATCCTTTCTTCTTCCAATGATTTTTCATCTTTCATTGCATACTCTATTCTCATCATCTCTGTCTTTCTTCTTTTTCCCTTGAGTCTAACCTCATGTAATATTGCATGCATTCTGGTAAGCAAGCATTGCAAATCCTGTAGTGTTCTGCCAATAAGGGCAGCATCATAAGCATACTCTAAGTCTTCTAATTTCCGATTACCAATCCAGTCCAATCCTTCGCCACCATCTCCGACTGTTCTACACATTACAAAATCCATGAAGAGGATAAGCAACATAGGTGACAACGCATTCTCTTGGAGTACTCCACTGTTCACTGGAAATTCATTTAATAGGACTACATTACCATTAACTTTGCACTTGCTATACTCATGAACAGAGTTAATCAAATTCACTTATTTAGGAGGAATTCCATAATAACGCAGGACACTCCACAAAATTGGCTGAGCACAATATCAAAAGCTTTTTCATTGTCCAAAAATACCATCAAAAGTGGGTTTATATATTCTACGCATTGCTGTACGAAGTGACTTAAAATTAATATTTGGTCAATACAACCTCTACCTTTTTGAAATCCTGCTTGTTTATCTCTCAGCTTTTCATCAATCTTTCTCCCCAGTCTCTTTGGGATAAGTATACCATATAATTTCATAACAACTAACGTAAGTGTGATGCCTCTGTAATTATTGCTATCAGTTAGGTCTCCTGCTTTGCTATTTTCACCAACACTCCTAACTCCCATTCATCAGGTTTTGCTTCTTCGTGTCACATTCTACAAAATAATTTTGTAAGTATTCTGGGGGTCATTTCATTTTCAGTTATCATCTAAGCAGTTATTCCATTGTATGCAGGGGCTGTCTTGAGCATTTTAATGATAGATTCGACTTCAAACACACTGAATTCATTCATGGGCACATCAAGGTCTTCATCAGCTTCAGGTAAATCAATCAAATTATTCTCTTTATATCTCCTATTCATGACCTCACTAAAGTGTTCTATCCGACGTTGGCTTTCTCAATTTTCTATTGTTATAAGAGATCCATCTCTCTTTTTGATGGGTATATGCTTCTTTTTCTTTGCCCCAGTAGAGATTTCATTAAAACTTCTATGAGCAATTCTTACTCCATATCCACTCTATGAATTCATGGCGTCGTCAGCCTCATCTGCTTCACTGTCTAGATATTCTCTCTACTGATTCCTGGCTTTTCTTTTGACCTCACTATCAATACTGGAATACTTAGCCTGCTATAATCTTGTAAGTATTCTGGGTGTCACTTCATTTTAAGTTAGTATCATCTCAGCAGTTATTTCTTCGTATCCAGGGGCTTTCCATCTCTTGAGTTTCTTAATGATAGCTTCGACTTCTAACACACTGAATTCATTCATAACCACAACAAGGTCTTCATCAGCTTCAGGTAAATCAATCAAATTATTTTTTTTATATCCCCTCTCCATAACTTCACTAAATTGTTCTATCCAACGTTATCTTTATTCATTTTCTGTTGTTATAACAGATCCATCCTATTTTTGATGGGTATATGCTTCTTTTTCTTTGCCCCAGTAGAGATTTCATTATTAATTCTATGAGCAGTTATTACACTATAGCTACTCCCTGAATTCATAGCTTTGTTAGTATCATCTGCTTCTCTGTCTAGACATTCGCTCCACGGATTCCTGGCTTTAATTTTGACCTCATTATCAATGCTGGAGTAATTAGTATGCTCTACCTTGTAATTTTCCTTACTTCCTCGACAACATTCAACAACCAATTTCTGTCTTTGTCTCGTTTTCATAGTATCCCAAGTATCATTTGATATCCATGGCTTTCTCCTTGTAACTGCATGTCCCAAAACTTCACCACCAACTTACTGATATATGTTCTTAATATCACATATTTTTTCATTAATTGTCTGCTCTTCGTCTCTTAAAGTCTCCAAGACTGCAAATCAGTTCCTACATTCAGTTGCAAATGCCCTCAGTGCACTTCTTCTAGAAGCTTAGTTGTATCAAACATAGGCACTATCTACCTTTTTGTTGGGTGTTTTCAGTTTTAATTTGAGTGTGGCAATGAGCAGCTGGTGATCACTACCAATATCTGCGCCTCTATATCTTTTTACATTTCTCAGAGTCCTCATTATCTGTATTAATTAATGGTTATGTGATCTATTTGATTTTTTTATCTATTTGATTGCCACATGGTGAAGCTCATGTATATTTCTGGATGTCCTTGTGTTGGAAAAGAGTACCTCTAATGACAAGATTGTTTGTTGAACAGAAATCTGCTCTATTATCATTTGCAACTTCGCCAAGACCCTCGACACCCATTATCTATCCCTTGATTATCCCTTCCAACTTTGGTATTGAAGTCACTAATTACAATTATTGAGAAAGTCTTTCAAGATTTTCGGTGATCAATCTATTCTGAAGAAGTGTTTTAATTCTTTCATTCTACCTTGTTTTGAGTATTGTTCTCCTGTCTGGTCTTCAGCTGCTGATTCACATCTTAATTTGTTGGACAGAAACTTACGGTCTATTAAATTTCTTATTCCTGATCTAGATATTAATCTCTGGCACCGTCGTTCAATTAGTTCATTATGCATGTTGCATAAGATTTTTCACAACTCTGACCATCCTTTACATTCAGATCTCCCTGGACAATTCTATCCTGTTCGTAATACTAGGCAGGCAGTTAATTCTAATAGCCAGGCCTTCTCCATCACGAGGCTCAATACTACGCAGTACTCTAGAAGTTTTATTCCAGCTGTGACTAAGTTGTGGAATGATCTTCCTAATCGGGTGGTTGAATCGGTAGAACTTCAAAAGTTCAAAGTTGGAGCAAATGCTTTTTTGTTGACCAGGCGGACATAGTCTTTTTATAGTTTATTTATGACATATTTGTTTTTGATGTTGTTGATAGTTTATTATATGACATGTCTGTTTTGACAATGTTTCTTATTTTAGAATGATATATTGTTAATTTGTTCTCTTCATTTATTTATTTCCTTATTTCCTTTCCTCACTGGGCTATTTTTCCCTGTTGGAGCCCCTGGGCTTATAGCATCTTGCTTTTCCAACTAGGGTTGTAGCTTGGATAGTAATAATAATAATAATAATAATAATATTACACTGCTGTTCTTCATAGCATTCATCTTTCCTTTCATCAGGTGAATCATTTTATGGTGCATAGAAAACTATAGTACACATATTTCACTGCTTTGATTTAAACTTTGCAAGTAACAATCTACTATTTACAGCTCTCCACTCCGTTATTACCTTTTCTGCTCTTGGTATCATCATCATTCTTAGCCCTTCTCTTCCTGAATAGATATATGTATATTGCCTTCGTATAAAGCTTCCTTACCAATCCCCTTACAACGTTTTTCACTTAGGGCCAAGATATTCAAACTATATTTCATAAATTCACTCTCCACTTGCTATAACTTCCCAATCTGATTCATTACCAATTTTCAAATTTATTTTAGTATTTAGAAAACTGGAGATTCCAAGCTCCGTGCTACGCCCGGGACTGGGGACCCATTCGGTCATCTTTCTATTGACTGACTAAATCCATAGAGGATTCATTGGCTAGATTCATCAAAGGATAGCCAATTCCTTGTAATGCGTAATGTGTATCTAATTAAAGCAAGTAACCCTTACTAATTCTAGTAAGTCAATTCCTTGTAATGCGTAATGTCTATCTAATTAAAGCAAGTAACCTTTACTAATTCCAGTAAGTCAATTCCTTATAATGCGTAATGTCTATCTAATTAAAGCAAGTAACCCTTACTAATTCCAGTAAGTCAATTCCTTGTAATGCGTAATGTCTACCTAATTAAAGCAAGTAACCCTTACTAATTCCAGTGAGTCAATTCCTTGTAATGCGTAATGTCTACCTAGTAATGCGTAATGTCTATCTAATTAAAGCAAGTAACCCTTACTAATTCCAGTAAGTCAGTTCCTTGTAATGCGTAATGTCTACCTAATTAAAGCAAGTAACCCTTACTAATTCCAGTAAGTCAATTCCTTGTAATGCGTAATGTCAATCTAATTAAAGCAAGTAACCCTTACTAATTCCAGTAAGTTCAACTACCAGGCATCAGAAGTAAAAGCCATACAGACAGTTTGTCTATCACCTTAAACCAAGCCCATCCCCCTTGCTGCCAGTGACTTCCTCGAGATTTAGGAGGCCTTTCATCCACACCAAAAGTTCTCATTACTCCACCGGGTTGCTCATCCGCTTATACGAGTATAGTCGTTGGCAAACATTATGGCAAAATAGTTTTTTTAACCTCGGGTCGTATACAACCCACCACACCTATCCAGGGCATAGTTCACAATTACGAGAATGTACATTCATCCTGGTTATGATAAAATAAAAAAAACCAAACCACCTCACATCCCTCAAGATTTAATTCAAGTTGTATTGTGACCGATTTTGTCATTCACAATTATTTTTAAAGAAACAAGGTGGGGATCCTACAGCATTGCTTCATGGGAGGCAAATCACACAACCGGCTAAAAGATAAATCAGTAAAAGGCAATGGATTACTTAGATTTACTGCCTAGAGCAGTTTATAACCCCCTAGCAGGGTATATACAGCCTAGCACGGTAATATACTGCCTTGCATGGTAGTATACCACCTATTATTATTATTATCACTTGCTAAGCTACAAACCCAGTTGGAAAAGCAGGAAGCTATAAGCCAAGGGACTCCAACAGGATAATAGCCCAGTGAGGAAAGGAAAAAAGGAAAAATAGAATATTTTAAGAGTAACATCATTAAAATAAGCTACAAACCCAGTTGGAAAAGCAGGAAGCTATAACCCAAGGGACTCCAGCAGGAAAATAGCCTAGTGAGGAAAGGAAAAAAAGGAAAAATAGAATATTTTAAGAGTAACATCATTAAAATAAATATCTTCTATATAAACTATAAAAACTTCAACAAAACAAAAGGAAGAAAAATAAGATAGAATAGCGTGCCAGAGTGTACCCTCAAGCAAGAGAACTCTAACTGAGGACAGTGGAAGACCATGGTACAGAGGCTATGGCATTACCCAAGACTAGAGAATTATGGTTTGATTTTGGAGTGTCCTTCTCCTAGAAGAGCTACTCACCCTAGCTAAAGAGTCTCTTCTACCCTTACCAAGAGGAAAGTGGCCACTGAACAATTACAGTGCAGTAACCCCTTGGGTGAAGAAGAATTGTTTGGTAATCTCAGTGTTATGATTATTATTATTATTATTATTATTATTATTATTATTATTATTATTATTATTAATACTTGCTAAGCTATAAGCCCCAAACAGGGAAAATAGCCCAGGAGGAAAGAAAACTAGGAAAAATGAAATACGGTAACAACATTAAAATAAATATTTCCTATATGAACTATAAAAACTTTAACAAAACAAGAAGAAGGGAAATAAGATAGAATGGTGTGCCCGAGTGCAACCTCAAGCAAGAGAACACTAACCCAAGTCAGTGGAAGGCCATGGTACAGAGGCTATAACACTACCTAATACTAGAGAACAATGGTTTGATTTTGGAGTGCCCTTCTCCTAGAAGAGCTACTTACCATAGCTAAAGAGTCTCTTCTGCCCTTGCCAAGAGGAAAGTAGCCACTGAACAATTACAGTGCAGTAGTTAACCCCTTAGGTGAAGAAGAATTGTTTTGTGATCTTAATGTTGTCAGTTGTATGAGGAAAAAGGAAAATATGTAAAGAATAGACCAGACTATTCAGTGTATGTGTAGGCAAAGGGAAAATGAACCGTAACCAGAGAGAAGGATCCAATGTAGTACTGTCTGGCCAGTCAAAAAGACCCTATAACTCTCTAGCGATAGTATCTCAATGGGTGGGTGGTGCCCTGGCCCACCTACGTTATATACTGCCCAGCACGGCAATATACCGCTTAACACAGTAATATATCACCTACCAAGGTAATATACAGTGCTAGATTTTAACTGTGTTCACTGTTCTTAAAATATCTTTATTTTAATTGTTAATTAATTATCTTTTAGTTTCCTTATTTCCTCTCCTCACTGGGCTTTTTTCACGGTTGGAGCCTTCGTGCTTATAGCAGTCTACTTTCCCAACTAGAGTTGTAGCCTAGCAACTAATAATAATAATAATAATAATAATAATTAATAAAGATAATGTAAGGTGAAAGTTAATCGGATACACAACAACATTAAAACAAGATGTTGCATAAGAATTTCAATTTCAGTAAACAGGAGCCCAATACTTTCGTCAGTTAAGATATAAAATCCTTGAATTAGTATTTCCGTTTTGGTAGTATATTTTACAGATATAAAATTATCATTTATTCAGTTTAAGTTCACGAACGAAGTAACCTACAATATTCAACCAAAAACGAAAACTAATAGGGGAATTGCAGGATCTATGTATATAAGAGCAATCCAGTCAGTCGCGTATCAGACGAAAACAGAAATAGGAATAGAATTCCTTTCTTCGAAAACTTAAAATGATCCTTGAACATTAGTTATGGTATAACCATGAAATAATATCTAATATATTTTGTAGATATGATAATAAACCCCTCTAAAGAATATTGGGAGTTAAATGGCAAGTTAAAATTTGAAATAAAACTATAAAGAGAGATTATTCGAGTGCCTTATGCACATGAGATCATGGTGAAGGATAGATGGAGATGGTTTGGGCATGCTCTTTGCACTCCCCCAAGAGAGATTAGTCCACCAAACTTTCTACTGGGCTCCGCAAGGCACTAGAAAAGTTGTAATATCCAGGCCTACATTGCTGAGGACTATGAAACGTGAAGTAGATGATGAATGGAGAAGTAGTGATTTAAAAGCACAAGATAGAGACGACTGGCAAAATCTAACCGAGATGATGATGATAAGGATTAGAAAAATATGACTATAAAATTCTTTAAAATAATGCACATAATTAAAAAATAGAAAACCTAGAATAGAAATGTAAACTAAAGTAAATTACAGTAAGAAGACATATCCGTCAAGGCCAATCAAGTAATGAACAAAGGAATCTGTATCATTAAATGATTGAATTCAATCATCAAAACCTCACGCAAATTATAAAAGTATTCAGCAAATTGTGAAGTATTGATTTTATCAAAATTTATTGAAAACTACAATTTATTCTTTTATCAGTAAACCACTACCATGGTAAATAGAAATATCATAGTTATGGTTAAATGACAGGATATACTTCAAAGTTACATTAACTATTGAGAGAGAGAGAGAGAGAGAGAGAGAGAGAGAGAGAGAGAGAGAGAGAGAGAGAGAGAGAGAGAGTCGTCACTGCTGCACGACATTATCACTCTTCTAATTAGTTCGTTTTCTCTTTGTAGCCATGAGACTCTATTCAAGAGAGGCCGTCTTTAATACCAAATCGAAAA
>NC_090725.1:77518950-77546450 GCF_036898095.1 Palaemon carinicauda
TATTTTTCTTACTCGCAAGTCCTAGTATTCAAGCTCGATGTCTGTTTGATAAAGTTCATCGCTTCTCGGCCTTTTGGCTAAGATCAAAGTGTAGTATCTGTTCTTATCAGCTTAATATCTGATACGATCCCCATGTGGGATCTACGATATTAAACTGATTTTTGGGTCTTGGCGAAGTGCTAGGGGCTTGCTCCATCTTTGCCGCGGATCGGCCCGGTATTGCAGTACCTCCGGGATCGGTCCACTCCCCTCGGGGAGAAATAAAAAAAAAAATTGATAAAGTTCAGTTGTATTCACCTCGCCTTTCAATCACAACCTAACATTTCTCCCACACCATACAATCGACCAATGATAGACTCAGTGAGTATCAGATTTTCTGATCTAACTATAACACAACTAAAAAAAACAATATAAAAAATCTCTTCCCATGATAATCAGTACTAAATACTGGACCAGCAAAATGTATACTGTACCTGCAAATTATTATTATTATTAAGTGCCAAGCTACAACCCTAGTTGGAAAAGCAAGATGCTATAAACCCAAGGGCTCCAACAGGGAAAAATAGCCCAGTGAGGAAAGGAAATAAGGAAATAGATAAACTACAAGAGAATAGATAATCAAAATAAAATATGGTAAGAACAGTAATGGCATTAAATTAGATCTTTTATATATAAACTATTAAAAACTTAAAAACAAACAAGAGGAAGAGAAATAAGATAGAACAGCGTGCCCAAGCATACCTTCAAGCAAGAGAACTCCAATCCAAGACAGTGAAAGGCTATGGTACAGAGGCTATGGCACTACTAAAGACTGGAGATTAATGGTTTGATTTTGGAGTGTCTTTCTCTTTTACCCTTACCAAGAGGAAAGTAGCCACTGAACAATGACATCGCAGTAGTTAACCCCTTGGGCAAAGAAAAATGTTTGGTATTCCCAGTGTTGCAAGGTGTGTGAGGGCAGAGGAGAATGTCGAAAGAATAGGCTAGACTATTCGGTGTATGTGTAGGCAAAGACAAAATGAGCCGTAACCAAAGAGAGGGATCCAATGTAGTACTGCGTGGCCAGTTAATGGACCCAATAACTCTCTAGCGGTAGTATCTCAATGGGTGGCTGATGCCCTGGACATACAAAGGTTGATGCTGAAGTAACCCTCAGATCAGTAGGGTGCTTGCAACAATTTTAACACTCTTGACCATTCTTCTCACATCATTTACATAAAAACTATATCTCTATAGCGAATCCATGCTGTTTACATCAGCAGGCCTTAGAAACTTTTATTGACACTGTAGAAATGTCCTTTAGGAAGAATGACTGGGTGTTTTGATTCATCTAGTCAGAAATTGAAGTCTAACCTTTACCTCACAATGCCATCATAATCAATAAATGGATCTAGTTTTCTTAGCCTAGAATTCTTAGGAATGAACTTTTGATTAGGAAAAGTCTGGATTTTAATGGGGAGGGTTTCTCTTTCTACTAAATATTTTAGCATTATCTAATTCTTCAGTAGCAAAAGCACTATTATTCACACAAAATCCTACCTTTCTTGTCTTACGATTGCTTATAAACCTCTGAACATACCCAACAACTCCCAATAACTTGAAAAGATTATAGTAGTTTTGCAACATTAAATATGGGAGTTGCAGTCTGGACACTTAAACATACTTCGTTGTTTTCAAATTCATAATCTAGTCTCATTAACAGTAGTAGAGCTATCATCATCATGACTTCTAAATGTAGAATCCAACAGATTACAAGGATTACTAAACCAAAAGTTATTTCAAACTAGTTTTTGTTTCTGCCAGTAATCCTCTAGTCATCAACTTGACGGAATTATTTGGTCCACAACAGTGTTACTAGTGACTGGGAGGGATCAAATGCTGAATTTACACATCTCTTATTACTGAGTGTT
Source organism: Palaemon carinicauda (assembly GCF_036898095.1). Lineage (NCBI taxonomy): Eukaryota > Metazoa > Arthropoda > Malacostraca > Decapoda > Palaemonidae > Palaemon > Palaemon carinicauda. The sequence goes on from NC_090725.1 coordinate 77,520,861, forward strand.
TTCTTCAGAAATCAGAATAACTTTATTCTTATTATCCAAGACCTTTAATTTCTATGTATTACATTCTATATCCCTACCAGTGCTATAACCATCAAAACTACTATAAGGGATTTTAGTTCTAATAACCTGCTAAGGTTTACAAATTTCTAGAAACTTTCTACTAACTTATGAGCAATCACAACCACTATCAAGCAACTACTTAGCAGTGACAAAGCCTCCATTATTGTTCAATAACTCTACTTTAATCTTATTTCTATGTTAGGCTGAAAATATTCTAGCTGCAGGAGGCACAGTATGGTTACCATTTCTGCATTTATTTGGGGCTCTATATTCAGCTTGATACCACACATCGTTGGAATATGACCACTTTGACACTTGAAACACCGTACCTTACACATACTAGGAATATGGTCCGTATTTAAGCATTTAAAGCAAACTCCTAATTCTCTTAATTTATCATACCGCTTCTGTCTATCCAATGCTAAAGATTTATAACACTTGTTTCCGATCTACAAAGCACACAAATTGAACCCTCTGTGTGAACAATCGTATGTAAAGCAAAGTCTATGAACAAAGTTTCCCTGCTTACTTTACTAAAAACCTTTCTTTCCTCATATTTAGCATAAGAACCAAGAGCTGGGTTTTTGTTCTTGTACATTCAACTTCATTCTAACACTTCAACTTTCCTTTTAAGGGGACTGCCTCGCTTGGAGGAGAGGGTATTGAAAAATTGCTTACATCAATTTACCCTTTTTTGGTACACTTAAAGGGGAGTTGCTACAGTAAGTTTAAAAAAGTTTTGATAATTTTTTAAATTGTTGTTGATTATTTTACTAGTTTTTAGATGCATTGCTTCAAAACCTAAAGGTTCCCTTAGTTTTCAACTAAATTTTGAAAACTAAAGCAATATATACTCACAGCATGGTGGTGTATCAGAAACCAATCAATATCATTTATAGGGCTACTACACTCTCTGGACTAAAGTAGCCTTAATTCTATTGGAAGCTGTGACACAATCAATGGTGTCTAGAGAATTTCACACTACTTGCCTATTACCCCAAGGTCATCTAATCTTTTTGTGTTTTATGACTTCATCACAGTCTCCAAAGTTTGTAAATGTAGATTTTACCTTAGTTTACTATTACCCTCAGACAAAGATGAGCACGGATTTTTGTATAAAAAATTCACTCAGACTTGCTAAATGTTTCCTTCAGTAGGTCAACGACCGGTATATAGCTGGCACTGGTGTGTGGCGCATTTTGCACCACTTCCTTAGCAGGATGTCTAAGGGTGGTAATAAATAAGCTAACCTACTAGTGACTGACAACTCTGTGATATCTATGTGGCAGGAAAACTGATCCCAGAAACTATGCAGCTGGATTACTTTGCCATCAAATCTTGGATTCTACTTTAGACAGTCTTGCATGAATGAATGCTGCACTACTTGCAGCACCTTCAGGTAATTGTTGTTTTCCGCAACCAAAACACCCTTTAGTTTATTTGTAAATCACAACTTGGACCTATGTCGTGCAGCAACTACTTGTTAAAAGGAATTTTCTAATTTCTAAGATCCAACCTCCAGTTTTAAGTTATCCCGAACTTCTCGTTTAAAAATTCTATCATTAATTTTTTTCTGAAACTTCTACTAACTCACTTGAGATGAGAGGTATATTCTAGACTAGTAGCATATCTATCTTATCACTATGTTACCCACCCCTCAGCTACTGCTTTTTCACTCTCTTTGCTCCATTATACCTTTTTCACTGGACGCTGCTTCTAAAAAGTTACTGATTGTTCTTTCCAGGTACTAATAGTCGTATTCCCGGGTTTAGTTACCAAATGTCCGCTATGGGGACATTACTAATTTAAGAATCCCTAATTAACCAGAAACTTTTGAGGGGTTTATATTCAAATGCAGCATTCTTTATTTTCTCTCAAATAATACAGACTTTACAAACATAACACAGAAGTTCAACATTTAGAAAGATAACCTTCATTGATCATCAATAAACTAAGAATAATGTTCTTAGAAATTATCAAAACTATCAGAAATTAGTTAAGGATTAACTAATAAGATATAATTATTATATGGAAGCAAGCTTTTCCAAGTGAAATAATTTTGGAACGGAATAAACTTTGATTCTTTAAAGAAAACGTTGATCAGCGAAAATTTATATCGAAAGTGAGTTACTAATTTTTTACGACATACCATAGAACGACAACCACTAGATGCCACGTGACCCCAGCCCAAATGCGTCAAGATGACTGCCATCTTGGGAAGGTATACTTGTCAAGTTGCTGGGCATAGATCCAGTTTTTCACAGGTCGAGAATTCACCCGTGTTTATCGTCAGCATTTCGCAGGAGTCAAGACAACAACGAATAACTTTTCATGAGTAAGTTTTTATTTTTAGAACGTTTATTCGGTGACAGCCGAATGCAAGCCGAATCACAAGAGAATGGCAGTTCCTACCTTGCTATGCTTATTGCTGTCCCTCGAATCAAAGACGACTTCTGCTTCGCTGTGATGGGGATGAAGTTAGATCTGTTGTCGTTGGTGCCATCTTGCATGGCTGTGAAGACCAATTCTGGATCCACACACTCTGCCACACAACTGGCAAGTCAGGTCTGGGTTGACCGGGGGTATCCGATCTCGACGGTTTTGTCTTTTCTCCCTGTGCTGTTGTCTTGCCTGGTTCCGGGTGTCTTCAAGTTGATTGACTCCAGCTTTACAGAGTGAGCGCCATAGTGGTCTGTCAGAGGTGTTCATTTCTAGTTGTTCAGGTTGTAAGTTGCACTTCTTGAGCATAGCTTTGATGTTGTCCTTGTACCTCTTTCTGACCCCCCCCCCCGTGCTATATACTACATAGGCATCCTGTCTGTGTCCTGGGCTATAAACATTTGTATACATTAAAGTTTGGCTCTTGGCAATGATTTCGTTAATATTAACCAGAGGACACTTGAGAGTCTCATTTTACTATAGCCAGTTATATGTGCCTTTTAACACTATGGGTAACTTTTCCATCTGAGAATTTCTGAATGAATTTCTCTTTGACTATAAGAAATTGTATGTAGAATTTAGTTTTCTCTTAATTCCTGCGCTTAGTTATATATAAAACGGTAAACACATAGAAATAAGCTCACACAACGTATATATATATATATATATATATATATATATATATATATATACTGTATATATATACATTATATAAATATATATATATATATATATATATATATATATATTTATATGCTGTATATATACATTATATAAATATATATATATATACATAATATATTTATTTATATACTTTATATATATATATACTGTGTATATATATACAGTATATATATATATATATATATATATATATATATATATATATATATATGTATGTATTTTACATATATATATTAATACAAATAAATGTATAAGCACACACACACACACACACACACACACATATATATATATATATATATATATATATATATATATATATATATTCATATATATATGTGTATATATATATGTATGTATATATTTAGAGATACTAGTATTACCTGAAACATGGCTAAATAACTTTGACAAGGCAAAGATCACTGAAATGACGCCCCCCACACATGGCCTCTTTCACATACCGAGAGAAGGTAGGTCTGGCGGGGGTGTCGGACTCTTTATTCATGAAAGTTACTCAAATCTCAAAACTTTAAAAAGAATTAGTGTAACAAGCTTTGAATATATAGAAATAAAATTTACGCCAAAAAATAGAATAATATCCTTTGTAACAATCGATAAATCTCCTAGAACAAACTCTAGTATCTTTTTTGAAGAATTCGGTGCTTTCATTGTGAAGATTTTCATGGAAAAAAACGAATTAGTTATCTGTGGAGACTTCAATTTTTGGATGGATGACGCATCAAATCCTGACGCTTTGGCATTTAGTGAGTTACTAGAATCATATCGACTAGTGAATAAGGTGGACTGCACAACTACTTTAGCTGGTCATACGTTAGACGTAATTATAAATGATGACATGAATAATATTGTATCTGTTATAAAAGTCGAAGAGAAATGTACCATCTCCCCGGTATACAAACTTATTACGTTTTGTCTACCTCTACAGAAACATGGATCAGTAAAGAAAATAAACTTTGAACATAAATAAATTTTTTCTCCTACCGTATTTATTGAAGAAGTTACAAAGAAAATAAATGATGCTATCAACATTCCCTGTGATCATGATGACCAACGTCTGTTAGGAGCTAAAGCGTGCTAACTGTCTTATGACCACTTATAATAGAGTGAGTAAAAGTGAATATGATACCATGTGCCCACCGATGGGAAAGACTATAACCGTAAAAGACCAATCTCCTTGGTTTGATGGAGAGACTTTGGTAAAAAAAAAAAAAAGACAAAGAGAGAAAGTGGAACAGGTTAAAAACTGAAAGTACTTGGGTAGAATACAAAACTGCTGCGTGTCAATATACCTACCAAGAAGGAAAAAAAGTGAATACTATAAGAGAAAGATCCTTGAAGCAGCAACAGACATAAATAAGTTATATCGTCTCTTGAATGGTATAATGGGAAATGTATAAGAAAAGAAGCTACCTGATGGATACAGTGACCAGGAACTAGCAAATAATTTTCTAGTATTCTTTATAAACAAAAATTGAAAACATAACCAGATCAATTGTAAATACTCAACATCAGATTAATGATACACCAGGCACACAGACAAAATTAATACGATTTAACAACATAACACAAGATGACATCACCAGAATTATCAAAAGAGCAAAGAAAACAAACTGCGCGATCGATCCTATGCCAATATCTGAAGTAATTGGAGAGAGAAACTTTTCTAGTCTAGCCGAAATAATAATGAGAATAGCAAATGCAAGCATTGATGAATGTAAGTATCCTAAACCTGAGAAAATGGCTATAGTCACACCAGTTCTGAAAAATGCACTGGACTACGAGGAATTAAGCTCATGTAGACCTATTTCAAATCTATACTTTGTCTCAAAAGTGCTTGAATATGTAATTCTTGAACAACTAGTCAGCCACTTAGAAGTAATAGAAGCTTTGCCTGACAACCAATCTGCTTACAGAAAACTATACTCTACGGAGACAGCCATCTGCTCTGTTGTAAATGATATGGTAGAAATGATGGATGAAAATAAATGTGGTATTTTAAAATTGCTCGATCTCAGTGCTGCTTTTGATACAGTTGTGCATGAACTGCTACTAAACGATCTATGGTCCATCGGCGTTGAAGATCAAGCTTTTGAATACCTAAAAGACTACTTGGTTGGTAGAAATTACTGTGTACAAATTGGAAACTCTTATTCATCATATGAACCCTTAAACAGAGGGGTACCCTAGGGGAGTGTACTTGGCCCAATCTTATTCTGCATCTATACTATTGGTCTATCGAAAATGTTACAAAGGCATGGCATGAAGTTTAAACTATTTGCAGATGACACACAATTTTACTTCTCCATAAATGACATACATGACACTACTGAAACTCTAAACCGAATCCTTGATAGTGCTAGAGAATGGATGACATTTAAACAACTAAAATTAAATGAGAACAAAACTGAATTCATGATGGTGGGCAAGAGAAACAGTGTGAGAAACTTATGTGATATTCAAATGAACATAGATAATGACTCGGTGCCGATATCTAGTAAAGTTCGAGATCTAGGTGTATTTCTTGACTGTAACCTGTCTCTAAATACCCAAATAGATAATGTAATAAAAAGTATTGGTTATCATCTAAGAAATATTGCGTTTATAAAAAAGTACCTGGACAAAAATTCTGTTAAGAAACTTGTGATAAACTGTATTATTACCAGGATTGACTACTGCAACTCTATCTACTACAATTTACCAAAAGTCCAACTTAAGAAATTACAAAACATACTAAACAGAGGAGCAAGACTGATAAAAGGTGTCCCAACTAGAGAAAGGATCACCCCTATACTAATTGATTTACACTGGCTGCCGATTAAAGCGAGAATTGAATTTAAAATATGTACAATAACCCACCAAGTTATCAGAACCGATTGTCCAAAATACTTGAGAGAATTGCTACATATTGTGCAGCCAACAAATCGTGTTGACACGAGAATCGTTACAGATGGGTTCAAACTGTTGGAACCTATATTTGTGTCTACTTAAGGCTCCAGAGCCTTTAAATGTGCGGCCCCGAGTCTATATAATAAGCTCCCACGAAACATTCGACTGATTGAAGACATTAAGGCTTTCAAGAGGAAACTGAAGACTTTCTTATTTCATGAGTCTTTTGACAGTGACGATTTAACAGTAAATGAACTATATGTGACCCTAAAAAATAAATACTGTGAACGAACAAGGTAAAACGACATTGGAGGTCCTGTAGAGAGTGGGGTTCCCCTGTTGTATGGGACCGGAAAAGCAGCCATCAAAGTAAAGTAAAGTAAGTAAAGTGTATGTGTGCGTCTAGGGGAAATGTACCGGGCCCCCGTCGAGATGCCATCGCTAGAGAGTTATTGGGTCCTTTGACTTGCCAGAAAATACTATATTGAATCTTTCTCTAGTTACGGCCCATTTTTTCTTTGCCTATACACACACCAAATAGTCTAGCCTATTCTTTATACATTCTCCTCTCTCTTCATACACATGGCAGCTCTGAGCTAACCAAACAATTCTTCACTAAAGGTGTTAACTATTGCACTGTAATTGTTCATTAGCTACTTTCCACTTGACAGGCGTCGAGACTCTTTAGCTATGGCAATCAGCTCTTCTAAGAGAAGGGTACTCCAAAATCAAACCATTCTTTTCTAGTCTTGGTTAGTGTCATAGGCTCTGTACCATGGTCTTCCACTGCCTTGGGTTAGAAGTGCACCTAACACTTGACGCTTAACACTAGAACGCCTCACAGCTGTAGCAGAAATGGTGTGTTGCACATCATGAATAGAGTCAATGGACCAATGAAACTTTATAAGAACGTTATTATACATAAGAAAAGTTAGCATCAGCAACTGCTGGTCACTATGCTCTCACCTGCAAAAAAATTAAAATAACAAAGAAGACACGGGTACTAATCTTTCTTCAGAAATACAAGTTACCCCACTGAATGATGACAACGAATGTAATGCACCACCTGAGGAAGTGCCTGCTGATTTGGTGCTTTCAGAAGGTCTGCCAGCAATGCTCTTGGCGTCCTCATCATCTATATCAGGCATGGCCAATGTGACGGGCCGAGAGAAGGTTGTGAACTCAAAGGCAGTGTGAAAGCAACTGAGTTAATTTATTATAGAACACTCTCCTTTCTATACAAAACCTCCAGGCAACAGGAAATTACATGTTCGAGAAACAGACAATGTTACATAGGAGAAACGCAGACATGTTTATTCTGGTTCTTTTTAGTGCGAGGGAAGAGCGAAGATACAAGCATAATATATACAAAATGAATTATGTATGATCGTGTGACACACGGTTGGTACACCAACCTGCGGCCCGCGGGCTACATTTGGCCCCCGATATGTTGTGCGGCCTCCGGAGACTTTTTAGGTTACTGAAACTATATTTATCTATGTAAGTAATCATCATAAGAAAATAATGAAAGAGATTTCACTTACATGTAAACTTTAATAGTAAAACAAGGAAGAATTGCAAAAAAAAAAAAAAAAAAAAAATCCTTACATATTGGGCTAGTAATATTTCTTGCACATGTGTATTATCATGTAGCCCTCACGCACTCATATATAATAAAATGTGTCCCTCAGGTGACTTACAATTGCCCATTCCTGATCTAAATAATTTAGCATTTCACAGATTATTATTATCATTAATCTAGTTAACGTATCTTCACTGGTCAGCGTCATGAGCTTTTTATGTAACCTACTGTATATGTAAGAATGTATATACAGTAAAAATAAGTTTTGTCTTGAAATGTGTTCAAGAGTTTTCAAGAATGTTGGGAGAGTTTTTAAATCTTAAAGATAATAAGGTTAATAAATAATATAATAAACCATAAAAATACTGAAAAAAATAAAACACTGTCGAAATCTATCGCAATTTTACTTATTTATTTATCAATTCCTTTTAATAAAAAAGAAAAATTCTATTTGTTGAAGTTTTGTCGAAATTATAAGTATGCTTTCGGGGACACCATGATCACATCATCTTCTTATAAATATGATTATCATTACAAAAACCACACACAAAGGAATAATGAAGATTCAAAATATATTCACTTAAACTAAAAATTAGAAAACATATTTTAACCATTTGTGTATAGTAGTGTTTTAAAGAAGTCATTTGATACAATGTTACACTAATAACTAATAATTAACGAATAAACCAATTATTTAAAAGATTTTTAAATCTTTCAAAATTACCAGGTGTTTTAATACTTGCAATTTGACTTTCATGAGCAGAACCCTCGAAGAAGCACCAGAGGAAGGCAATGTTGCATAATGTATCAGCTTCCTTTACTTATGCAATCATCACCAAGTGCGACTTTATACATAATTCTGTCAGCAGAGGATATTAGCATTTAATGAAACCCAGTATAATGTGGGAATTACTCGAATAACAGAGTTAAAGGCGTATTGTTTGAGAAGACTCGAGTTACTTCCGTCGGAACAAAAAGGGTGATGCTGCTGGGACTCGAAAATATGCATATGTGTAAGCGGTTGAAATAACTTTTGTATTGTGAAAATTAGCACTGTTATCCAAGACCACGTGCATGAGCTAGCATGGTGATGCTCGATGGTTCTGTGACGCAACATTTTATGAATTAGATTTATAAATTTTTGTTTTTTGATCATTGTCCGGGTTCAGTGAGGCCAGTTAGCTATACGCTTTTTCATTATGAAGTCAAAGTTAGGTTAGGCCGCGAGGTTGAAAAATTTAAGTACAGAAGGAAGTACAGTACAGTAAAAGGTTAAAATTTGTTATAGCCAGGGGACAATAAGACGTTGCAAAAAAATGCATGCATTGCACCACGAAAAATGTACCTTCGGCACTAACTCTATTGGGGCCAATATTGTATATGGAGTCAAAGCGTAATCCTATATTGCCTCCAGGAGTAATAAATTCAGCTTTCTGTCTCTTGTTTATTTGCAGCATCTTACAGTGGCTTCTCCCTGCCAATTCAATTACATATTTATTCTTAAGTGTAAAAGAGATTATCCATTCTAACAGCCGTGTTCTGCTAATGGGAGTAATCAATATTTACCTTTTCTTTCTTTAACTGGTAGAGGTTTTAGAGATTCTCTGAATCCTGAACTTCCAGGCAACAAAAAGAAATTATCTAGTTACTAAAACTACTGCCCACTCTTTCAAAAAGAAATAAATTTGCAATGATCTACAATAACCCTCGCTTTTACCAGCTTTAAAGCACGGTAAATGTCTACTCTCAACAAATAACATGGCCTACAAACTCTCATCTTATTTGGTTTCATTCCCAGAGCTATTTTTGCTGAAGGAAAGGTCTACCATTTATCTAATGAATGTTGCTATTCTTGACAACTTGATACCAACCTATTCAATCTAATCTTTAGTTTATTGTTCTCTTGTTCCTTCTTGTAGTATGTTTTGTCCACAAGGTTGTCGTAATACTTTTGTGATGCGACTCTTAACATACTACAAGAAGGAACAAGAGAACAATAAACTAAAGATTAGATTGAATAGGTTGGTAATAAGTTGTCAAGAATAGTAACGATGTTACTATTCTTGACAACTTAATACGAACCTATTCAATCTAATCTTTAGTTTATTGTTCTCTTGTTCCTTCTTGTAGTATGTTAAGAGTCGCATCACAAAAGCGTTACGACAACCTTGTGGACAATGGTGAAGCATTCTAGACATAAAATAAAATGTCAATAGTAGGCATTAAGCAAGGTGTTAACAGGAGCCCCTGTCAATGCCTATATCTAATAGGCGTATACCATCCGAGATTATTATTTTTTGTCTTCTTTTTTTCGTGAGAGTTACGTAATAAATAAAAAATAAACACAATTGAGGCTAAAAATGTGTTTATTCAAACATAATAACTATCAAGTATCTTTAGATTTCATCAAAAAGCAAGTATAATTCACTACAACTTATATATTTGATAACCATACAGAAATGGGGCTGAGGAAGATGTAAACGTCATGGGGCCCTACGTCATGGGCGACACACGTTATTCTGTGGTAGTTGTCAGGTCTTAACTTCCGTTCTCACCGTGGCCACAAAATTGAGATGACATTTCTCGATATAAAGTAAGACAATAAAGCGGGGTAAATTCTTAAATCTATTTTTCTTAAATAGGTCGGTGCCTCAAACTCTGGTGATTTCGGTTTCAGGTTAATCAGCAGCCTAGTTCATTTGTTAATATAAAAAAGGATGGTGTCATGACCCTTGAAATAGATAGTAATGAAGTCTCTCTCTCTCTCTCTCTCTCTCTCTCTCTCTCTCTCTCTCTCTCTCTCTCTCTCTCTCTCTTGTGAAATTCAACAGTATTTTCGTTTGATCTTTATTGTCTAAATAAAATGTGTAAATAACGATCCATCTACTTCTCTTCTGTCATACTACGAGCAAAGAACACTATTTCCCTGTGTGTGTGTGGGTTATTTTTTTTTTTTTTTCCTTTTTTTTTTTTTTTTTTTTTTTTAAGATCCAATCTTTTATCGCTGGAAGCTTCAGGATGAACCCAGGTGGCGAAGTGAAGTCTGACAATGGCATTTGAGTGACCGCACCAGACGACCAAATGGTCCTGTTATTTTTTTCGTTGATCTGCAGAGGATTTTTTCATTCTTACCTATAGTTTCTGCTCTTGCAGTATATCTAAGCTTAGAATATTGGGGTGTTGTAAGTCAACTAAACATTTATCTTTATATACTAAGCCACTCCTTATACGGTTCTTCTTGTGTTTTAGTTTTTCAAGTATGCAATTATGTTCTTCACCCTGGGTAGTATCAATAGCATTTAGCAATTTACTGACGTTCGCTTATCCAATCTTCATATTCTGTTTTATTAATTTAGCTACTATTATTAACTACTTATGTATAAGTGAAATCTAATTGACATTACATATACTTCATGCGTCCTTTTCATAAACATATATAAAGAGAATGACAGATAATAGATGTACATTGATGAGAATAACAGCTGAATGGGTCCCAAGAGATTGTTTAAAAAAAAAAAAGAAAAAAAAAGGCAAGAGAAGAAGAGAAACCTGGCAAGTAGAACAAAAAGAAGAATATTGATACTCCATTTTTTGTCCACGCGTAAAAATTTTTTTGCATAAGACAATAGATGAATTATCACTTTGAGATGTAAGTATCTTACTTATACAAATTTAGATTTTTTCTACCATTTAGTATATACTATCTAATGCTTAAACTGGCGAGGCACAATCTATATTCTTTAGTACACCCCTGCTTATCTAATGCATCAGCAACATCATTAAAATATTTACCACTATGTGAGGGAATCCACACGAATTTTCTACTGTTGCCTAACGCTTCTACAATAGAAATGTACTTCTTACATTTTGAAAACTATTTCATCATCAGAAGGTACTTTGGCATTTACACTGTTAATTACGTTTTTACTTATTTTTGATAATTTTATGAGAAACTTCAGGCATTTTCCAAAAGAATGAGACCAACCTGACCTCTCTAGGACAACAATTAAGCCTGTTAGGGCAATTTAAAAAAAAATATATATAGCAAAATGTGCTCGAAATTTAACCTTATGGTGGGGGTAAAAGGGTTAAAGCCAAAACAACACTGACTGTCAACAAACTCTATTGCAGATTTTCCCATATTTATTATGATTTTCAAACACTCTTTAGTAGAAAACAGCTCAGTAGTGGTAGATTAGCTGTGATCACCAATACGTTTAGACATTCTCTCCTCTGTGCTAATACCAAATTAAAAATATTCTGTAATTACAACACCGAGTCTAGCTCGACATACGGTGACAGAATCATCACAATACGCATGAATCACTGTATTCATTGAGTACTGAGCTATCTCCTCCAAAGACGTCTGTTTACGTTCATGTGGATTGCGGTCTTTTTCTCAAATCATGTTGTTCTATACTCATATCTACTTTCTCATCAATCCAAGGTTTTATGGGACGTAAATTAGTCAAAGGTACACAGAAATCAAAAACATCATAGTCATTCAATATTTTACAAAGTTTTCGTGACTATTCATTCAGTCTGAAGAATCCTCGAACACCTGTCACATATCTATTTATAATAGTTTTTAGAAGCCTATCACTTTGTCACTTCAGTCTTATAGTTGAAGAGACTGTTAACTCTTACTCTTTGAGCGACACTTGGAAAATTCAGCTCCATTCACATTACTTCAATCCTTGCAGTTCAAGGGTAACCTAATATTACTCTCTTAGCTTCATTTAATTAGGGGCAGAAGATCTTTATCTGTATAACAACATAAGACTGGAGCTAAGTAATCTACGATACTTCTAATGGTGGTAAGATATACAGACCTTAATTTTGGAATACCAACACCTTTACCAAAATTAGACAAAACACGTAATGGCTTAAGCCGGGATGTACATATGTTCTTCACATAGGTAATTTGATCCCTTATCTTACCAAAACCAATATACATACCCAAATTCTTGTAGCTTGTTACTCTTTCTAATTTTACTTCATTCAGCCAGAATTCTTTATCACTCACCATTTGTGATTGATATTTTGTTTTACTCTCATTCACCACAAGACCAAAAGATATACAAAGATCGGATATATTAGCTAACACAATAATAATAATAATAATAATAATAATAATAATAATAATAATAATAATAATAATAATAGTTTATTGGACAAAAAAATATTTGCATACAAAAGATTTACAAAAAAGACTTGGTCCTAGCCTATATGCTTTTTTGTTCTTTAGTCTTTTATAATGTTGATTTCTTCAAGCGGAGAAGACGGGGTCAGATAGATAGACTGCTGATTTGAGGCAAATAGGAATGAAAATCTAAATGATTATTTTGAGGCAGGGCATCTCAGAGTGATGCTGATTGTAGAGAAATGAAGATTAAAAGCATTTGCAATTTGTCTAGTGTCAGTAATGGCTTTGCCATTACGACAGATGAATTTTCTCAGTGACATACGCTTTTTCTTGCCAGGCCTGAGAGACAAGTTCATAAGATCCCAGGATTTTTTAGCATCCTTTCGGAATTGATGCAAGGTACTCTCATAATGTTTTTCCTTTGCCGCACGAATTAACGTAAGTAACATATTACAATGATTACTATAGCGTTGGGCACTACAAGCATCAATTTCATTCTTCGATATAGATTATGTCTAACGTAATTGATTTAAGTAGTTCTTTGGAGAGCCACTTATTCACCAATCTTTCAACACTTACATATTTTGTTTTCAGAGGATAGCATTCATTAAAAAAAAAAATTAGATGAGGATCTAATGAGGCTTGGCCATATTCAGACCAGTTTTTACCCCAGAGGAGTTCCGTGAAATTCCTTTCATTTTCTTCGCTCATATCTCTAAATAGAATTTATATTTTGCTGTCTGCGTTGTTTAATACAGGCATTAAAAGACTACATAAAACTGGGAAATGATCTGTGATATCTGCTCAAAATCTCCCACTATTACTTACAAGATTATTATTAGCCCAAATATGGTCCAAAGGAGACAGCGAATCATGCGAACCGACTCTCGTTGGTCTAGTTCAGGATTAATAGAGACACTATTACTCCTGGTCTAGTTATAGCCGGGTGGCAGTCAAAATATTGCAGTGTGTTTGTCAGTCTCCGGGTGGTCTCGCTCTCCCCTTCTCTCATTATGCAGATGTTAAAGTCCCGAGTGACAATTTTATTCACAAGGGAGATACCTGGATTTCTGAGTACAGAGTACCGCCTTTAGCGAGTCGAAAAACATATTTCCGGCACCTCCTGGACGTCTATAGATAACTAAGGTGACTGATGAATGAGATGAATTTGGTATAGAAACCGTTACACCGGCACTTTCAAAATTGTCAGTAGAAATGTTGAAGAACTCACCAAGAGGTTGAAAATCAAGAGAGTCTTTAACGGAAATGCTTACAACGCCACCCCTCCGACCTTCCCGATAATTGAGAAGGCTGGGTGTTCGCGTCACCCCACCAATGTGACGAGCCAAGAGTAGGTTATGACTCAGAAGGCAAGATGAAAGCAACTGAGTAACTTTTATTGTTGTTGTTGTTGTTGGGGGTATTAAAGCCAACACCTGTTGTTGGCACGGGCCTTTCCCTTGGTTGGCCCGTAGGTGATCTGTAAAAATTTATAAGGTAGTTGCATTAATGGAAATTTGAAAGGTTTTTAGTAGTAGAAAAAGATGTGGATAGGGTAAGGATGATGGTGGTAGTGGTAGAGGGCCATCATTTCTCGGATAGTGGTAGTTTGAAAAGTGGGGGTGTAAGGCTTTTGAAGATTAGAGAAAAATTGTGCAGGTGGGGTTGTCCAACCCTTTACTCCCTAGGGTCCCTGCAGAGAGATTTTTAAGTGGTAGATTAGTTGACAAGTGAAAGGGGGTGATGTGAATAGAGCCTTACAATGAGGGGATGAGATGGTGCATGGAATGAGGAGGTCTTACCTTGGTGGAGGTAGTGTTGAAAGCAACTGTGCATGTGTGTCTATGCTTTCGACAATTGCTTTTGCCAGTGTGGCTGCCTCTTTCATGGCATGTGGTGTGTTGATGTCTACAAGTAGATCACCTCGTAGCTGTGCTGTTTCTCTGCATTCTAGTAGGTAGTGCAGGAGAGGTTGTTGTGGTATGACATCACAGTGTTCACACCTTGTCTGGATGTCATCTAGGAGTTCCCAGTTTGCTTTGTAACCCAGCCGGAGTCTGTGTATGCATACTGCCAGTTTTCTTGGGGTGTATCTGTCTATGGGAGGGGGTTCTAGTTCCGATGCCCATTTGTACCATGTTGCAGAGGGAGAGCCATTCTCTATCCTCATATGTAGTTCCTTGATTAGGTTGTTCTTGAGCTGTGTCTTTATTTTGCTTTTGATTTGTTGCAGTGCAGGCTGTATGTGCACCTGTACATTGTGAATGTGTTTGGTGCTTTTGGCTAGCTCATCAGCCTTTTCATTCCCTGGTATCCCGATGTGACTGGGGATCCAGTTTATAGTTACTAGTCTGTTTCTTTCATTATGTTGATGTAAGAGGATTTTAATGTCCGCTATCAGGGATTTGTTTTCTTTGTTTTTGTCCTGCTGTAGGACCTGCACTGAGGATCGTGAGTCAGTATGGATGACTACTGGTCCTTCCTCATTTTCAATAGAGTATTTTAATGCTTGCTGTATTGCGACAAGCTCTGTCTGCAGGGTGGAGACATTGTTGGATGTTCTCCAGCAAGCTGTGAACTTGCAGGAGTGAACTGCCGCTCCTGCTGTTTGGGTTCCAGGATCTACTGTACCATCAGTATAGTAGATCTGTGCCCCTGTTGTTTCTACTGACGTTATAGCTGCTTCTGCTGCGTTTCTGAGTTCTTCTATTGTGCAGTTTTCTTTTGCCCTTGGGAGTTTGGTGTAGTTGAATTTAGCAACTTGTTTTTTCCATGGTGGAATGTGTATAGTACTTTGTGCTGTGTCAGGTTTTAATTGTAGGATTGTTTCTGTAAGGCCAAGTCTTTTGATGTTATCGCTATGGTCTTTGCCATAAGAATCTGGGGTTTGTACTTCAGGATGTTTGGATAGTTCCTCTCTTACTCGTCTTTTGGTGATTGAGTCTCTGTCTGACAGGAACATCTTTGCAACTATGCTTGCATTTCTTAGTGCAATTCTGTCTTCGAGGGTTGGTAGTCCGGTTTCCAACCTTAGGTTGCAAAGTCTTGTCCACATTGGGGCACCCAACATGAGCCTCATGGCATTGTTTTGAATCACTTCAATTGTGCTTGTTTGTAGATCTGTTAGTCCCAGGAGTGTTGGGGCGGCATAGTCTACTAGTGATCTGGAACAGGCTAGATAGTATTTCTTTTGGATGTGTTCATTTGCTCCATCCTTGAGCCTGCACATATATCTCATAGCTGCATTTCTGGCATTTGTTCTTTCCTTGAGATTTTTTATCTCTTGCTTGAAAGTGAGCTGTTTGTCTATTATTACCCCGAGGTATGTGTATCGGTCCACCCATTCTAGGGGTTCCATTCCTATTGTGAGTGGTTGTACGGGGTTTGGGGCTTTGATTGTCATTGCTTTGGTTTTGGCAATGTTAATTTTTAGTCCAAGCTCATTGGATTTGTGGCTGATGGCATTGAGTGCTCTTTGCATTTTTATTGTCCTGACTGGCCCTCGAGCTATTACACATACATCATCTGCATAGATAAATATATTAACTCCTTCAGGTAGCTGAAGTGAGGCTATATTTTCCATGAGGATGTTGAAAAGGAGGGGGCTTAGAATTCCTCCTTGTGGCGTACCATTTTCCAATTCATGATATGTGGATATCACTCCTTGAAATTTGACTCTGGCTTGCCTTCCTAGCATGTAGTTTTTAGTCCATGCTAGTAGGTGTCCTTTGACTCCTTTTTTGGCTACTGATTGCAGCACTGCAACTGGGCTTGCAAGCTCGAAGGCTTTTTCAAAGTCTATGAAGACTATTGTTGCCTTGTTCTGATTTATGCAGCTTAATACATCTGTGATGCATTCAGAGGTTCCAATTCCCTCCTGATATGCATATAGCTGCTTGTTCAGGGGGCCAATTTTGTACTTTAATCTGTTTAAGACCATTTTTTCTCCTGTTTTTTCTATACAGGATACCAAGGCTATTGGCCTGGGATTTGTTGGATCCTTTGGCTTGGGGATTGGCTGTGTATCTTGTTGTCTCCAGGTTTGAGGCCTTATGTGCTCTAGGTGTGTTTTGTTTAGTAATCTTAGGAATGCAGTTTCTCCTGCTGGACCCATGTGTTTGATCATTGTGTAGGTGATTTTGTCAGCTCCAGGTGCAGTGTCTTTCCCTGTCTTTTGTACTGCTCTTAGCTCCTCAACTGTGTATGGGGTGTCTGTGTCATCCTGCTGAAGGCAGGCTGTGTTGATCTCTTCCCATCTTGATGGTGCCAGTTGCTCTTGTTGCATTCTGGTTTCGGGGGAGAGATTGATTGACAGTGTTCTGTTTGCAAAGGATGTTGCAATTCTTTCAGCCTCCTCATGTGGGTGTGGGTGTGTGGCAATTGGTGTCTTTCTCTTTTTTCCGGCTACTCTGCCTAGCCATTTCCAAAGCTGAGTTAGATTGGTGTATCCTGACAGGCTTGAACACCATTCCATCCATTTTTCAATTCTGATTTCATGGATTCTTTCATTTGTTTCAGTTTTGACTGTTTGTAGTAGCTCTCTGTTTTCTACTGTGGATCTTCTTCTGTATATTTTTGTGACTCTGTTTAGTCTGGTTTTTAGTCTTCTGACTTCTGGGCAGTAGTACCAGGAGTCTTTGTAAGTGTAACTACCTTGTGTTGTTTTTAGTGGCATAGCTCTGTTGGCTGCATTGTGAAAGGCCTCAACTAGGTCTTTTTCTAGTTGGTCTATGTCCTCTGGAGGAGCGTAGCTGATTGCCCATTCCTCTATGGTTGTTTGAAAGCAGACCCAGTCTGCTAGGTCCTGGTTCCATCTTGGTGGGGGTGGTGGGATTGGAGGTAGTTGTTGTAGGTCCAATTCTGTCACTGTGGCAAAGTGATCACTTATCAGGGTTGAGTGTACTTGCCACTTGGTTAGGTGTCTAATGGCTGTTGTGGCAAAAGTCAGATCTAGTCTTCCACCTCTTATGTGTGTAGGTTGCCCTGTGTTTAGGAGGGAGACTCCCTCAAATTCATCCAGGGCGAAAGCTATGTGTTCCCCTGAGGGGTTTGTCCTTGATGGGGATGATAGTATGGGGTGATGTGCATTAAAATCCCCGCAGATAATTGTTGGTGTTCTTTCTGTGTGAGCAAAGAGTTGAGTTAGTTGTAACTCTCCTGTATCCTCCCTATGTAATTTTCTGTATATGTTGTATATGTCTATTTTTTGATTCAGTAATGTTATTGTTACTGCTAGTGTCTCTATGTTGGTGCCACAGGGAATAGGGTTGTGTAACCTTGTTGTTGGTATGCTAGTTTTAACTAATGTAGCTAGTCCTCTGTCTGTGCCTATCTGTGGTGCGATGTAGGCATTGTAGCCTGGGATTTTTAGTTTCTTTCCTGCTGGAAGATTGGTTTCTTGTAGCAGGATGACATCTACATTCTCAGTTTTGCATATTGCAATTAGGGAGGAGATCTTTGATCTAACACCGGCTGAGTTCCAGTTCAGAACTCTTACTCCATGGTGTAGGTTGAAGAGTATTGTCTTGGGTCCCTAGGGGCAAAGGCAATTGCCTTGACCTCGGAGGATGAAGTGGATGAGGTGGATGGGGTGAGAGTGGATGATGGGATGATGGATGGGGTGAGTGGTATGATAGGTGCGGGGACTGAAGTGGAGGATGTGGAAGGTACGGGTGATTGAGGTGATGGAATGGTAGGTGTGGTTGATGAGGAGTGAGAAGTGATCTCCTGGATAGCAAGAGAGGGGGATTGGGAGGACTTATTCCTGGAGAGCAAGTCTTTTAGGACTTGTTCAATGCTGGTAGCAATTGTTGCAGCATTGATTTTTCCAGTCACGGCCTGAGTGACTAGTTCGGTCAATTTATCCCTTAGGACCGTGGTCTTTATGAAGATGGTCCTAGGCAGTGGTTTCGGACCTTCGGTTGGAGCCTTGGAGGTAGATCTGGCTCTGGGTTTAGATACTGACCTGGTTCTTGTTCTGGAGTTGGAGTGCCTGTTTAGCTCCTCCTGGGTATAAAATCTCCTTCTGGGTAGAGGTTTGGGGGCCGCTCTTCCTCTAGATGGGTCCCTTTTGTCTTTGGGGAGGGCAGCAATTACTCTTGCTACCCTTTCAGGGCATCCCCAGGCCATTGCAGTATGCCCTTTCTTGCAGTTTGAACACTTTTTGACTGTGGGTATTCCAGCAGCCTTCTTGTCAATGCACTCCTGTGTGGGGTGCTTAAGGCTGCAGACAGCACAGGTTGGGACCTTTGCTTGGCATTGGTCCTTGTGATGCCCATACTTCTGGCAGTTGTAACATCTGAGGGGATCTGGGTAGTATTTGTTGACCCTGAAGCTGCCAAAGATGCCTAGGTCGACTCTTCGTGGGTGTGGACCCTTAAACGTCACCAGTATGGCTTTTGTAAGGAAGCCTGCCTTGTTCTTCATCCTTTCTGCTGCAGTGATATTGGGTAATTTAACCAGGTGGCTTTCCATCATATCAGTTGGGTAGCCAACCACAACTGCTTTTTTTAATTTTTCCTCTTCTTTAAGCTCCAATAGCTTAATATCTGAGGTGCTTCGCAAGGTTATCAGTGCTCTTGCGTCCTTGGTGGATATGGTCCACTGTCCTTGCCTGTTCGGTTTGGCAATCATCTGAATGTTTTTGTGTTTGCTTTCAAAGGCAGCAATAGCCTTGAAGGCCTCTGATGGGTTACCAGCTAAGACCCTAAAAAAATAGGTCTTGTTTTCTCTAGCAGGCTGGTTGCTGCTTCCTGCGGTGAGGTTTCCTTGTTGGGTGGGTACATCATTCCCTGGTTGGCTCCTTCTAGGAAGTTTCTTTTTTCTCCTTACTTCCTGCCAAGGTAGGTTTCCTTCTCCATCAGAGTCGTTGTCGTTGGTCCTCTTCCGGTTTGTTTGGTCTTGGTCCTGTTCCATTCGTTTTTGTTCATTGTCCATGAGTTCCTGTTCGGCTTCCTTATCAAGTTCAGTTAGAAGGGGTTGCAGGTCGGGGTCCATCTCCATTTCACCAGTTGCTAGAGCTTCTAGTACGATCTCATGAAGTTCATTCCAGGATAAGTCCTTTTTTTCAAGATGTAGGAGTATATGATCAGAGACCATATAGAGAGACAGACAGTGTGCCAGGTGGGGTTGTCCAACCCTTTAAGCCCTAGGGCCCCAAGCAAAGTTATAGTAGAAGTTATAAGAATGAATTACAGAATCTGAAAATGAAACACAAATTCGTTAGTTATATGGGGGTTATGCTAACTAACCTATTGCTAGAGCAGTGCTGAAACTAACTCTTTTTAGCTAAGTACTAGCCTACACAAATAGCTGTTGGGGAGCCTTCTTACTGCGTTCACGCACTAAGACGGCCCAGCAGTCTATTCCTGCAGGTAGGGAGGTTTGGGGTAAAAAGCAAAACTCAGTGTAAAACCTAAAAGTTTTTATTTGAGCTGATTCCTGACCCTATTTGAATACTGGCTTATTTCGCCAGTTACCAAGAATAACAACCTATTATTTATCAAACAACTTGGCTTATAGGCGCCAAGCCTAACAGCCCTATGCCACTTGCCACAGACAGCGAGAGTGGGAGTTTTTGACCCTTTGGCCCTGCTTCTACTGGAGTTTTAAGACCACAACGGCTACCAGATTTTCCACAGGAGGATCTATTAGTAAGGTAAAATTATGTAGATGGAGGCAAAGCTTAGCCTATATTGTCAATTTAATTTTCTTTATATGAGGGGGCTGATTACAGCCAATTCAGGGGCAAGGCCCTTGTCAGTACAGCAAAAACTGCAACAGAAATTGTCGAGAAAACGGCGAAAATCGGCGACGAATTCGGCAAGAAATCGGCGAAAAACGTCGGCGAAATCGGCGGAGGCGGCGGTCTCTTCAGGAAGCTGAATGTATCAGCCAAGTGAAGAGGGAGCAGGCAACAGCAGTAACGGCGGCGGAAGATGTCGGCAGTCAGCAGGCAGGAGCAGCAGTGATGGTCCTCTCTCAGTGGGATCTGAGTGAGAACTGAACTTTTATTACAGAACATCAGTTTATATATACATTAATTGCGGGTAAAAAGGCCATAACATATAACAGGCTGTTTCATGTTCAACCAACAACGGTGAGAAAAACAGACAAGTTGATTCAGGTCGTTATCAGTGCGAGGGAAGAGCGAAGATACAAAGGAGACCATATAATACCTGCAGATTGGAATATTCTTATCATTATGCGAATTCACGAAAAGGGAGACACAAAAGACCTGAAAAATTGCTGCCCAATGAGTTTACTCTCAGTAATATATAAAATATTTAAGACGAACATATTAGGCTAAATAGAAAGACAGCTAGACTTTAATCAACCAAGCGAGCTGGTAGACTTTAGAAGCGGGTATTCAAAATTGATCAAATCAATGTAATTAACCGGCTAAAGAGAAAATCAACAGAGTTTGACAAACTACTATGTATGGCATTTACCGATTATGAGAAAGCTTTTCATTTTGTCCAAACTACTGATTACAACCCAGTCAATGGAAAGATGGAACTTTACTACAGTACCTTCAAAACCACTTTGATACCCAGCTGCAAGGAATCCAGCTGGTTTTCAAAACTTCCCTGGGTCCTCCTTGGACTGAGGACCACTTCCAAGAACACCATAAACGTCTCAGTGGGTTGAATAGTATATGGTGAAACGTTGGTTGTCCCTGAAAAATTTTCTTATGTCTGCCACCTACGATAATTTCCAGCGCGTACGTCACATAATCACATTATGGGGAAATTTATCCCTCCGCCCTTCAGACTACAAGCTCTCTGCAAAGCAGCACATACGTAAAGACCTACAGACCGTAGCACACGTCTTTGTGCGTACCGACGCTTGCAAGCCATCATCATACTCCAAAAGCAAGTCACCGGTTACACTCCAATAGAGGAGCCTATTGCATGTCTGTTGCACTTCTTAAGCTTTCCCCTTCAACGTTCGTGGTATAGAGGACTGGATCACCATTGACCGCTTAAAACCTGCAATACAACACGCCAAAAGTACAACTCTCTTGAGCTGGACGGCTAATTTCACATGCATGACTGATTCAAGAGAGAGCCATGTAATGCATGTGCTGTAAGTAATGCACGTGGAAATAAAGAGGCATGCCCTGTATACGTTTTCTTCCACTCTACAATCATCATCGAACTCCAAGTCAAAAAGTCGTTGAATGCAACGAGCTAATTTAAAATGTCTTATCATTCCGATTAATACTATCAATTTCTGTTCCAATGTCAACCTAATTGACAAAGATTTTTGTATATAAATATGCAATTATCACCCTCATAAGATCTCTGAGTTCCTTTAACAGCTGTGATTTCTCTAAATAAAGTTGGTTGTTCCGGAGATGTCTTCATATCAATTCATCCTCCACTTCTGTCGCAGCATCTTTTTTTTTAATCCTGCTGTGCAAGGGGGAAACGTTGAACAATGCAAAGAATGGATGGATCGTTGAGAATATTTTCTGTATTTGTAAAACCTTTTCAGTTTGCTGTAGAATTTCCTTTCCGAAAACAAATACTGTAAATATATTTGTATAAAACTTTTATGGTCATATTTCTTTGAAACCGTATGCAAAGTCTAAACCTATTTCATAATACGAGAGAGAGAGAGAGAGAGAGAGAGAGAGAGAGAGAGAGAGAGAGAGAGAGAGAGAGTTTATATTACGTAATCACACAATTTTTATGGTCATATTTCTTTGAAACCGTATGCAAAGTCTAAACCTATTTCATAATGAGAGAGAGAGAGAGAGAGAGAGAGAGAGAGAGAGAGAGAGAGAGAGAGAGAGAGAGAGAGAGAGAGAGAGAGAGTTTATATTACGTAATCACACAATTTTTATGGTCATATTTCTTTGAAACCGTATGCAAAGTCTAAACCTATTTCATAATACGAGAGAGAGAGAGAGAGAGAGAGAGAGAGAGAGAGAGAGAGAGAGAGAGAGAGAGAGAGAGAGAGTTTATATTACGTAATCACACAAGTATCTGGTGAATGTAATTCCCTCTTAATAACCTTGCAAATTTATTTTGCTCATCTGTATTGCTAAATGTGGCCAGCATTATTTTATGGTATTAATGACAGGACAAACAAGACACGCCATTACTCCAGCATTTACGTGGAAAACAAGTTTTTAACTCATTACCCTCTTAAAGGCTTCGAAAATCCCTGTCAGGCAGCCTCTATCATGGGATGAATACCAAAATTATATAACTTGTTGAATATCGTATAATGTCATCTTCATCATCATCATCTCCTCCCACGCCCATTGACGCAATGGACCGCAATGAGCTTCAATACTTCTCCATCATCATCTACTTCACGTCTTATAGTCCTCAGGTATGTAGGCATGGGTCTTCCAACTCTTCTAGTGCCTTGTTGAGCCTAATGTATATGTATATATATATATATATATATATATATATATATATATATATATATATATGATAAATTTTTGCACTGGCATACAGATATTTTGGACCAGGGTTCAAATCCCGGCCGGTCTGATATTATAGTCTTTGGGTGATTACGCCCGGGGCTCTGATCCCGAGGTCGTTAAGAGAATCCAGACTTTGATGTATTAATATATATGGCTTATTTGAAATATATGTATATATATATATATATATATATATATATATATATATGTATGTATGTATGTGTTTGTGTATGTGTGTATGTATATATATATATATATATATATATATATATATATATATATATATATATATATATGTATATGCGTGGGGGCGAGCGCGCGTGTGTATGTACACATAGCTTCAAAAGTTCCTCGACACTCAGGAGAAATCCTTCGTCAGAGGTCTCTATTGTTTCCATGACAAAACAAATAAACGGTTGCATTTCTTACTACTTAGGAAATGAGCATTGTCCAACCTCAGCGAATCCTTCAAAATATTACAAATCGAGTTGCTATTTTTCATAGTTTGATATCATTTATGTCTCGAGCTTCCATTACAAATACACAGCACACATAATGTGTGTATATATATATATATATATATATATATATATATATATATATATATATATATATATATATATATATATCATTATTTTACTATCTTTTCTTGGGAGGAGCCCGGCAGACACTTTCTATGGAAGTATGGGGGGGGGGGGGGGGCTGGAATTTCCCTTTCCCGAGCAGTCTGGCAATCAGAATACAAGGAACAAGCAAGATATTTGTATTTTAGGAGCTGTGGACAGAGGTTAAATGGAGATTCTTGATCCATCTTGTAAGATATTGTATTATTGCCTAGATCTAATTTGATAAATGTTAATACTCTTGCAAATATTTCTTACAAATTCATTATTAGTTCATTTGCAGTTGCAATAGAATAAAGAAGCTGTTGGAAGTTTAATTAGTAATGAAAGTTAAGTATTAACTTTGCATAACCGATAATCAATGAGGGATACAGTAAATAATGATAACGACATAGCACTTTGAATACAATCAGAGTTTAGTTAATCGAGTCGAAAATGAGTTATATTGCGGTAAATGAGATCACTATTACATTCTAACTAAAATTTGTTTTATTGATATATGATATATAAAGAAAAGTTTATTTTTCTCAGAACGACGTAAAAATTGGAAATTTTATTATGGAAGTAGGATATACTAATTTTTCCTTAATGTACTCTCTAATTTTCCGGAAAATATAAGTGTAGATGGCATACGCACAAAATGATTCCCTATACTAATACCCTGCCTGTAAGTTATCAATTATCTTATAATTACAATTAGCTTTATCTTAAGAAAATTGTATAGCTTGGAGAACAAGTTGATTTCTTATCAATTTCAAATAGGCGTAGGTCCAAATGATATAGTATATTTGTGTTCCTTTCATTCATTCTTCAGTCATTTACTCATCATACATTTGCTCCGGTGTTTGTCTTATACCGTCAATTTTAGCTCCTAGTTTCTCACTATCCCTCCAGATAAGAAATCTCTCCCTAGCGGCAGCATGAAACACCTTCACTTGACCATTCCAACCTGGAACCATTAGAATTTTTTTGTGAAGCCAAGGCAAGACATTCCTTTATAACTATTCCAGTTACCAAAAATATCTTGACTGATTTTGAAGCACAGGTAAATTATCCTACCGAGCACTTTCGTAATAAGCTTATTAACTGGAAAACTTGTGGTATGGGGAGGACATGATGATCTGCATTAGCTAATTGGTATAACTTGGAGACGGGCATATGTAGGTATAAGGATCCTTACTAACAAATCCTCCGAACACTCAAAAGACAATGACTCACTAATCATAGCTATTCTTTTCAAAATCACCCATTACTTGGATTAATATTTAAATTCAACAAAATAATCCCGTTATCTACAGTATACTCTGTGAGAACTATCTCCAATTTTGCCGTAAGGCCTCGGTCATCATCAAGAGAATTAAAGCGCCCGTGATAAAGATTGAATTAACATTATAGCAATGATTTAACTGTATATGTTTAAAATTTTAGTTTAAATGTCAATGCTAACCGTTCTTGACATACAGAAGATGAGACGGCCAAGCTCACCGGAAAGGGAAAGTGAAAACATTGATGAATGAAGGGCAAGTGGCTCAGGAACTAAAACTGAGATGGCACATTCCCTCGAATCTAAATGACTTGGAAAATATTTTGCATTAAAATATCCTTATGTATCACAAAATGTTGCCATCTATGAATATCTAAAGACCGATGAAACTCTTTAGCAGTCAACCTAGCATTTTGAAAATGCTACAATGCAATTATTTTT
>NC_090725.1:77553950-77561450 GCF_036898095.1 Palaemon carinicauda
CCAGAAAAAGTGTTTCATAATCTTCTCCGTCGTCTTCCCTATTCCCATGTGTCCCGTCTCATGCGCTACAGCGATCACGTGTCTTCTCAATGCTGCGGGAATCAATATCTGACGGTATAACTCCCATTCGGCATTCCCAGGGGTATCGGCGGGTCTAGGCTTTCTCATAAACAATTCGTTCTTAAGGTAATAACAGGTGGGAGACTGCTGCATCTCTGCCTCATCCACCACAATGTACAATAACTCTGTTAACGTTGTATCCTTCCGTTGCAATCCTATTAGCCTTTTCCGACTAACTTGTCCTACTTCTAACGCTGAACTCTTTATTTCTTCCACATACATTGCTTCCTTATCTTCGTGTTCATTTTTCTGTTGTTCCTCTTCTCTCAGGCTCTCTCGGGAGCTCTCATCTTGCGTACCATCATTGGAATCCTCTTCTTCTGTAAATAAATCCTTCAAGTTCATCGCTCCTTCGATTTCTCTGTCTTCTTCTGCACCCACTTTCTTCTTCAAACACCTAACCATCACACAACTAGGAAACAGATATGGGTAGTCCTTCTCAAGTTTAATTGTAGGACTATACTTCAGTGGTTTCTCTGTTATAATAGGACAAGGCACAAACGGTGCTCCACCAACTTCATTACCCAGTAGGACTTCCACTCCTTCAACAGCCAATGAATCCTTTAATGTGTTGATAGGATGTTTCTATTAACCATAATAATTACCTGGAACATAGATGAAGAATTGTTAGTAATTATTTCTCAGCTGATCCCATCTTTGGTCGTCAATTTTTCTTGGTGGGATTTAATGATACGTTGGTATTCTTAGAATACACTTTAATAACTCTTGTGACTACATTGCTCTATGACAGCTGACTCCTAAGTGTGTGTGGAGCGTCATACACAATCTGACAAAAGAGCATCGCTCTGAAAAGACTTAAATCCTACTCCAGTACAAAACTATAAAGAATTACATCCTATCTTTGAGGTAATCAACTAATGTTTGAATCCTAATACCAAAATAAATCATTATACTTATGCACAAAGCATAACATGCTTTATTCATGCAATATGATGCAATGTTGCGCAATACCTATAACACTTGAAATAATATAGTACATTATTACAATAATACATAACATCCTTTACCACAAAATCAAAATGACATGTCACCAACTCACATGACAGTTTCAAACGGCAAATGGGAATAACCTTCTCACCTCCTATTCCCTTCAAAATGACCGAATCTCTTGTGAGAGACTATTCCACCAACGGGTATTCACCTTGTGTCACCACGCTATGATTATATCCTGTGTCACGCAATATCTTGACTGGGATCTACTCGTTCCCATCCAGAGTGGCTTACATACCTTCATAAATATATGGTTTAAAGATATCCATGCTATTTGGGGTTGTCCTGTTCGCTGTGCAAACGTTAGCTGGATTATTTTCCTCGTCGACCCTTCCCGTTTGATTCTTCGTCTTCGCATACCGTGAAGTTGAATTATCCTTAAGCACTTGGACGACTGCTTTCAGTTGGTTAGACCAACATTCCTTACTGATATGGGCTTTCTTGTCCCACTTATAACAGACTATATTAATCTTCTGTACGTCTTTCATGATACCTGACGGAAGACAATTCGACGATTGTTGCTGTGGTACTGTCGCATTCTGCTTTGGAACAGTACCAGTGGTACTTCCACTGTAACTATTGAACCTGTACCCATAGTTATTACTGAACTGGTTTCCATGGTTCGCCGAATACTTGACACTCGGTCGGAACGACAGTCGAAACTTCATACCTGAGGAGGGTTATGACTGATAATATAATAATCTTGACTCAACGAAGCGGCTTTGTCAAGTTTCTTCACCTCTCTCTCTCTCAAGTACGTTCGAATATGTTCAGGAATTCCTCGTACATATTGTTCCAGCACTATCAGCTCTTCTAAATCTGCCATCTCTCCCACTTTGGCAGCCCCTATCCATTTCTTAAAACATCGTCATACCTTATAAACGTAATCCAAGAAAGCCATTTTTTCGTCCTTCTGCAAACTTCGGAATCTTTTATTATAATATTCAGTGGCCATCTGATACACTTGCAGCACGCTCCTTTTAACTTCTTGATACGCCTTCCTCTGGTCCTGAGACAAGGCAAGATGCGCACTGCCTCCTTTTCCAATACGGACACTGCAATAGCGCAGACCATTTATCTTCTGGCTATTCCATCGTCGACGCGACAGTTTCAAAATGGTCGAAGAATTTATCAGGAGCTTCTTCTGTGAATTTCAGAATTAACCTCTGTGCATTCGTCACATTAAACACGGGATCATGCATAGTAGGGGGTCATCTCTGCCTGAGTTGCCGACCTTGCACGAGCATTCATCAGTTACAATTCTTTAGCATGTCTTGCTTCTTCTCTCTCTCTCTCTCTCTCTCTCTCTCTCTCTCTCTCTCTCTCTCTCTCTCTCTCTCTCTTTCTTCCCGTCTTGCTTTCATTTCCCTCACATGTCTTGCAATTTCTCTTGCCTTCTCTCTCCTTTTTCCTGTTCTTCTATCATCTTCAACTTAATCAAATTCTCTCCCGCCGCAATTCGTCGAATCTCAGCCTCTACATTCCTTTCTGCTTTTATTCCTTCAGTTCTTAGGTCAACTGATACTTGCTTCGCTACAAATTTTGCTTCAGCCTTCTATATAAGTTTGCGAGCTGCTACAAAATCTTCTTCTGACAACTTCCCTGAGTTTATCAACGCCTCTAAGGCTAGACACTTGATTTAGGCTTTAATCAATCCACTCGTTGCATGGCCACCACATGACATTTAAATAGAGAGCCACTGAGCTGTAGATACATTAACTTCCTACAATTCCTGAACAATTGTGTTTTCCAAAAACTCTTGTACATTTAATTTGGCCATTTGTACTTTACAATAGATTATACCACTCCGAAAATATACCCTAACAATACACAAAATCCTAACGACAGTAAACTGTTCAAACCTTTAATCAAAAACATGGCCCTGTTATCACCAATATTTAAAATTGACTTGATCGATCTGTAGCTCTTGGCACCAAAAAATATATGTTACGACTAGCGAATTATGTTAAGTTCACGAGCTACAAAACTCACCTGTTTTATTTCACTTAAATCTGTTACGCTTGAAAAATGCCCGAGCTCTGAGAATATAACGCAACCACCACGCGGCAATGTATATGATCACTGAATATCCAAAGGTCTCTTTCTATAACTCAAAACTAGATGATTACTTTACGTAAACTATTCTAAAACCATCCTCTTATTTCGGTTCTTAGTCAGGGGATACGAGCAAAGTACTGAGGAAGAAGATTGGTGATTGAAATGATGAACACTGCTTAAATAGATATATTCTATAAGAAGATAACAATTCAAAATTAACACCAAAATTAAATCAATCAACTAGACCTGAGACTAAGACAAAGAAAGACACTATAATAATTATACAATCACTTGTTTCGGTAGAAATTATTTTATATGAAAATATTTAATTTTGACAATTAATTTTTAAAAAGTTGACACTTTAACACTATAGAAAGTAAATCAAATTTACACTTACATATACTTAACTGATACTCTTACGCCCTTTGGCTCACATAAGACTACCGAACGGTTAAGCAAAATAAATACATAAATAAATAAATAAGTATATATATATATATATATATATATATATATCTTTATATATATATATATATATATATATATATATATATATATATATGTATATATATATATATATATATATATATATATATTTATATATAAGTAAATATATATATATATATATATATATATATATATAATATATATATATATATATATATATATATATATTTATATATAAGTAGATATGTATATATATATATATAATATATATATATATATATATATATATATATATTTATATATAAGTAGATATGTATATATATATATGTGTAGATATATACATATATATCATTATTATCGTCAGCCATTACTAGTGCACAGTAGGACAAAGGCCTCGAACAATGTCCATCCACTCACATTTATTTATGTGCTTTCTATGCCCGTCTTTACCGCCTATTTTCTTAGTTTGTCAATCCGTCGTCTTCTCTTCCTTCCTCTGCTTCTTTTGCAATCTTTAGGGACCCATCCTGTTGCTCTTAATGTCCATCTATTATCTGTCATTTGGATTATATGTCCTAGCCATGTCCACTTCTTTTTTTTTTTACATGTTAGAATATCCTCTACTTTGGTTAGCTCACGATCCATGTTGCTCTTTTACTGTGTCTCAGTGTTATTCCCATAATTGTAACTAGCTTATGTTCTAAGGCTTTAGTAAGACTCCAAGTTTCTGATGCCTAAGTCAATATTGGTAGGACCATCTGACTAAATACTTTTCTTTTTAGAGAAAGTGGCATTTTCCTTTACATAATCTCCTTTTATTAAACAAAAGTTCTGCTTCCCGTGGTTATAATTCTTTTAATTTCGGTTTCTTGTTATAGGGAAACATGGCATGTAAATGAGAAAATTTCACATTGAATAAGGTGATATGTGTATCTGATTAAGTATTTTATGAGTTTTATTCGTTAGTTAAACGATAGAGAGACATTTATTTAAATAAATAAAGAGAGAGAGAGAGAGAGAGAGAGAGAGAGAGAGAGAGAGAGAGAGAGAGAGAGAGAGAGAGAGAGGAACTTAGAGTTAAATGGCACTCGAAAGCCAATGTTTGTGAAAAGCGCTTATGTTGTGTTTAGCTAGGCAAAACAAGCCCAAACGATGAAAACACATCGAGGCCAAATCATGAAAACATATCGTGTGACTCACGCAACAGAAACTGCCAAAACTTACAAAAACTTTTTAAATACCGGTACAAATCATGAAATATTACCTATCAGCCAACGCCCCATAAGGAACACTGTGAGTGTTAAAAGGAATTAATAAGTCTCCTTATAAATCTCCCGAGATATATTACTCAATGAGGATAGCAGTTAGACTAGTAAAGATCATCACAAGTAGAATTGAAAAATGTAGAATATAAATGAAATGTCTATCCCGATAATAGATGATGTTCGGCTCAATTATTGAGGACTAAGATAAATAGATAATATTGTAAGTAACATGGTCAAAGAATACAAGCCATTCACGGCTATTAGCATTTTTGAAGAATGTTAGAAATTAGAGTGAAGTCGACGGGCTCACCTCAGCTCCTCTAACTATTGACAGGATGATGATCTACAATTTGGAGACAGAATGAATAAGCCTATATAGAATGATGTTACTAAGTTTAGCAAGTGTATAGAGAGCCATTTAAAATAATAGAACTACTCTAGAAAGAGGGAGAATAGCAAGATAAAGAACCAGATTAAAGAGTGACCCATCCCTAGATTTGAATAGGGTAAGTAAAAAGTGTAGATAGATTTAAGATATGTAGAGAAATAAGGGTTAAAGTGGAAATATTGCCCCACTAAAATTTGACAGATGTAGAAGATTTTTTAGGAATGATAGGATCTTAGGGAATAATAAGCAGCATTTGCTAATTAAGCCAAGCCTTAAAATAAAGTTAACCTAAAAATATGTAATGTGCAAATGAAATAGAAGGCTATAAATAATGAAGAGAAATGAATTTTTGATCCTACATTAATTTAACCAGATCTCTTACCAAGGAGTTTTAAAAATAATGTGTGAAGCCTCATAAAGATAAAAAGAAATGTCTCATTGAAAAGGTGAAACCCGAAGAAGGGAAGTGTATCATGAAAGTAGTCTTAAAAATGATTGAAAAATAACCGAGTAGGATAGATTATCCAAATAATGGTCTAGAGAAGTTTAGAAATTTGTTAAGG
The DNA here is from genome assembly GCF_036898095.1 of Palaemon carinicauda. NCBI lineage: Eukaryota > Metazoa > Arthropoda > Malacostraca > Decapoda > Palaemonidae > Palaemon > Palaemon carinicauda. The sequence goes on from NC_090725.1 coordinate 77,559,803, forward strand.
GCATAGAGTATATGTACTTATTAATCATAAAAAGGATTGTGATTTTACTGTCCAAGAAGGACTCTTGTTGAGGAATGAATAAAAGGAATCTTAGGATCCTTAGAGTACTGGATGTTTGTCCAGGATAAATCACTTTATCAGTATGTTTATGATGGTAAAAAAAGAAAAGGAAAAAAAAAGATTATTTAAAAGCACAGTAATATGTTAAAAGAAATATAACTACCAATATTTTGTTTCAGTTGTCAGGTAAGAAACTTAGATTTGGGAAGAATTAAAATAAAACAAGAGAAACCAAAAGTTAATAGAAATGTTGTAGGCGAATTACTCCCAAAATAGGAATCATATAACAGAATTGCATATTGCTTAAAAGAATACATACAAAGAATAGGGAGAAATACTTGTTCATGAATAGAAATGCCTGACATACTAACAAAGTACTAACAAAAATCATGCTCAAGTTAGTAGGACATCGAGTAATCCAAGACTGCATTTGATGATGAATTAATATTTGACCTAACACAGATGTTTGAGAATGTAAAATTAAAGCCTACATACAAGAAGTATAAAGGTCGTGTAAAGGTAAGAATCCTTTAGAAATTACGATTGCATTTTCTCAATCCCATATTGAAGCGATGCTTAATAAGGAAATAGATTTTGCCCCATAACGCATCACACATACAGTATACATACACCAGTTTTGTTCCATGACTGCAGACATAAATGACGCCTTTGAACTTTTCCACACCTTAATAGAAAAGATATTTGTACACTTAGCACAATGAGGATACCCTTTGTCGGACTACGAGTGTAGGGGCACAAAACGATACTGCCTTCTCTATTGAGCAAGTAAAACAGTGTTGATCCCTTGATATACCGAATGAAATAAGTTTATGAAAATCTTCTTTTTGAAGGAAATATACAGTTGACTGCATTTTCTAAAGTCGTGATACCTTCAAGAGAGTCCAATGATCTCGCTGAACCTTTTCTATAAGCCATAGTACTCCTAAGAGACAAATGATCTCACTGCACAAAACCAAATTATCACGTAATGTCTATATAGTATTCTGGATAGGTTTGAGACACAAGTACACACACACACACACACACACATATATATATATATATATACATATATATGTATATATAGATATGTATTTATATATACATATATATATATATTTATATACATATATATATATATGTATATATATATATATATATATACTGCACACATACATGTATATATATATATATATATATATATATATATATATATATATATATACTGCACACACACACATATATATATACTCACGCATATATATATATATATATATATATATAAATAATCTGTCATCCAGAAAAAATCATATAATAAAACAGAAAATAACAATGTTATGAAGGTCCCCTATTGAGCAAACAAATATATTTTAACAGCAAAACAAACCTCCATATTAGAATAGGGCTTTATCTTTTATAGGCCTACAGCTATTTCGGTGGGTCCACACTTTGTTAGGGGACAGGGCCTAATGTTTATAAGATATATGTAAATGGTTCATCTTCTTGTTAATTCTTATGAGCAAAATATTCATTTACATCTGTTTCATTTCTGTTAAACTAGGACCATGGGTATCGCTGAAATTAACAT
>NC_090725.1:77568950-77606450 GCF_036898095.1 Palaemon carinicauda
TATTCGTATGTGCGTTATTTGTTGCACCTTCTCTCGATCTTGGATAGGGCATCCTTCTTTATTCGTATGTGCGTTACTTGCTGCACGTTCTCTCGATCTTGGATAGGGGTGTGTTATTTGTTGCACGTTCTCTCGATCTTGGATAGGGGTGTGTTATTTGTTGCACGTTCTCTCGATCTTAGATAGGGCATCCTTCTTTATTCGTATGAGCGTTACTTGTTGCACGTTCTCTCGATCTTGGATAGGGCATCCTTCTTTATTCGTATGTGCGTTACTTGCTGCACCTTCTCTCGATCTTGGATAGGGCATCCTTCTTTATTCGTATGTGCGTTACTTGCTGCACGTTCTTTCGATCTTGGATAGGGCATCCTTCTTTATTCGTATGTGCGTTATTTGTTGCACGTTCTCTCGATCTTGGATAGGGCATCCTTCTTTATTCGTATGTGCGTTATTTGTTGCACGTTCTCTCGATCTTGGATAGGGCATCCTTCTTTATTCGTATGTGCGTTACTTGTTGCACGTTCTCTCGATCTTGGATAGGGGTGCGTTATTTGTTGCACGTTCTCTCGATCTTGGATAGGGCATCCTTCTTTATTCATATGTGCGTTATTTGTTGCACGTTCTCTCGATCTTGGATAGGGCATCCTTCTTTGTTCGTATGTGCGTTACTTGTTGCACGTTCTCTCGATCTTGGATAGGACATCCTTCTTTATTCGTATGTGCGTTACTTTTTACACGTTCTCTCGATCTTGGATAGGGGTGCGTTATTTGTTGCACGTTCTCTCGATCTTGGATAGGGCATCCTTCTTTATTCGTATGTGCGTTACTTGTTGCACGTTCTCTCGATCTTTGATAGGGGTGCGTTATTTGTTGCACGTTCTCTCGATCTTGGATAGGGCATCCTTCTTTGTTCGTATGTGCGTTACTTGCTGCACGTTCTCTCGATCTTGGATAGGGCATCCTTCTTTGTTCGTATGTGCGTTACTTGCTGCACGTTCTCTCGATCTTGGATAGGGCATCCTTCTTTGTTCGTAAGTGCGTTACTTGCTGCACGTTCTCTCGATCTTGGAGAGGGCATCCTTCTTTGTTCGTATGTGCGTTACTTGCTGCACGTTCTCTCGATCTTGGAGAGGGCATCCTTCTTTGTTCGTATGTGCGTTACTTGCTGCACGTTCTCTCGATCTTGGAGAGGGCATCCTTCTTTGTTCGTATGTGCGTTACTTGCTGCACGTTCTCTCGATCTTGGAGAGGGCATCCTTCTTTGTTCGTATGTGCGTTACTTGCTGCACGTTCTCTCGATCTTGGAGAGGGCATCCTTCTTTGTTCGTATGTGCGTTACTTGCTGCACGTTCTCTCGATCTTGGATAGGGCATCCTTCTTTGTTCGTATGTGCGTTACTTGCTGCACGTTCTCTCGATCTTGGATAGGGCATCCTTCTTTGTTCGTATGTGCGTTACTTGCTGCACGTTCTCTCGATCTTGGATAGGGCATCCTTCTTTGTTCGTATGTGCGTTACTTGCTGCACGTTCTCTCGATCTTGGATAGGGCATCCTTCTTTGTTCGTATGTGCGTTACTTGCTGCACGTTCTCTCGATCTTGGATAGGGCATCCTTCTTTGTTCGTATGTGCGTTACTTGCTGCACGTTCTCTCGATCTTGGATAGGGCATCCTTCTTTGTTCGTATGTGCGTTACTTGCTGCACGTTCTCTCGATCTTGGATAGGGCATCCTTCTTTGTTCGTATGTGCGTTACTTGCTGCACGTTCTCTCGATCTTGGATAGGGCATCCTTCTTTGTTCGTATGTGCGTTACTTGCTGCACGTTCTCTCGATCTTGGATAGGGCATCCTTCTTTGTTCGTATGTGCGTTACTTGCTGCACGTTCTCTCGATCTTGGATAGGGCATCCTTCTTTGTTCGTATGTGCGTTACTTGCTGCACGTTCTCTCGATCTTGGATAGGGCATCCTTCTTTGTTCGTATGTGCGTTACTTGCTGCACGTTCTCTCGATCTTGGATAGGGCATCCTTCTTTGTTCGTATGTGCGTTACTTGCTGCACGTTCTCTCGATCTTGGATAGGGCATCCTTCTTTGTTCGTATGTGCGTTACTTGTTGCACGTTCTCTCGATCTGGGATAGGGCATCCTTCTTTATTCGTATGTGCGTTACTTGTTGCACGTTCTCTCGATCTGGGATAGGGCATCCTTCTTTATTCGTATGTGCGTTACTTGTTGCACGTTCTCTCGATCTGGGATAGGGCATCCTTCTTTATTCGTATGTGCGTTACTTGTTGCACGTTCTCTCGATCTGGGATAGGGCATCCTTCTTTATTCGTATGTGCGTTATTTGTTGCACGTTCTCTCGATCTTGGATAGGGCATCCTTCTTTATTCGTATGTGCGTTACTTGCTGCACGTTCTCTCGATCTTGGATAGGGCATCCTTCTTTATTCGTATGTGCGTTACTTGCTGCACGTTCTCTCGATCTTGGATAGGGCATCCTTCTTTATTCGTATGTGCGTTACTTGTTGCACGTTCTCTCGATCTTGGATAGGGGTGCGTTATTTGTTGCACATTCTCTCGATCTTGGATAGGGCATCCTTCTTTATTCATATGTGCGTTATTTGTTGCACGTTCTCTCGATCTTGGATAGGGCATCCTTCTTTGTTCGTATGTGCGTTACTTGTTGCACGTTCTCTCGATCTTGGATAGGACATCCTTCTTTATTCGTATGTGCGTTACTTTTTACACGTTCTCTCGATCTTGGATAGGGGTGCGTTATTTGTTGCACGTTCTCTCGATCTTGGATAGGGCATCCTTCTTTGTTCGTATGTGCGTTATTTGCTGCACGTTCTCTCGATCTTGGATAGGGCATCCTTCTTTGTTCGTATGTGCGTTATTTGCTGCACGTTCTCTCGATCTTGGATAGGGCATCCTTCTTTGTTCGTATGTGCGTTATTTGCTGCACGTTCTCTCGATCTTGGATAGGGCATCCTTCTTTGTTCGTATGTGCGTTACTTGCTGCACGTTCTCTCGATCTTGGATAGGGCATCCTTCTTTGTTCGTATGTGCGTTACTTGCTGCACGTTCTCTCGATCTAGGATAGGGCATCCTTCTTTGTTCGTATGTGCGTTACTTGCTGCACGTTCTCTCGATCTTGGATAGGGCATCCTTCTTTGTTCGTATGTGCGTTACTTGCTGCACGTTCTCTCGATCTTGGATAGGGCATCCTTCTTTATTCGTATGTGTGTTAACTTCTCTCGATCTTGGATAAGGCATCCTTCTTTATTCGTATGTGCGTTACTTGTTGCACGTTCTCTCGATCTTGGATAGGGCATCCTTCTTTATTCGTATGTGCGTTATTTGTTGCACGTTCTCTCGATCTTGGATAGGGCATCCTTCTTTATTCGTATGTGCGTTACTTGTTGCACGTTCTCTCGATCTTGGATAGGGCATCCTTCTTTATTCGTATGTGCGTTACTTGTTGCACGTTCTCTCGATCTTGGATAGGGCATCCTTCTTTATTCGTATGTGCGTTATTTGTTGCACGTTCTCTCGATCTTGGATAGGGCATCCTCCTTTATTCGTATGTGCGTTACTTGTTGCACGTTCTCTCGATCTTGGATGGGCATCCTTCTTTATTCGTATGTGCGTTATTTGTTGCACGTTCTCTCGATCTTGGATAGGGCATCCTTCTTTATTCCTATGTGCGTTATTTGTTGCACGTTCTCTCGATCTTGGATAGGGCATCCTCCTTTATTCGTATGTGCGTTACTTGTTGCACGTTCTCTCGATCTTGGATGGGCATCCTTCTTTATTCGTATGTGCGTTACTTGTTGCACGTTCTCTCGATCTTGGATGGGCATCCTTCTTTATTCGTATGTGCGTTACTTGTTGCACGTTCTCTCGATCTTGGATGGGCATCCTTCTTTATTCGTATGTGCGTTACTTGTTGCACGTTCTCTCGATCTTGGATGGGCATCCTTCTTTATTCGTATGTGCGTTACTTGTTGCACGTTCTCTCGATCTTGGATGGGGCATCCTTCTTTATTCGTATGTGCGTTATTTGTTGCACGTGCGTTACTTGTTGCACGCACATTGAATATGTAAAAAATTTACCAGCATTGTACAGTATCAGTAAACTGTCATGAATTTTATTTTTTATGATGAGATACAAGGCTAGAATAAAAAAAAAATCGATGTGACGTGAAAATCTAATCTTATAGTCTTGCAATACAAAATAAAAGAATCGTTGATAATGAATCATAATTTTTTTTTTCATCACAAGAAACACCTTGTTAAAAAAAAAGAATATGTTGGAATACTGCAGTTGGTAAAATATGCAAAGTATAGAATAAAAAAAATCGATATGATATGAAAATCTAATCTTATAGTCTTGGAATACAAAATAAAAGAATCGTTGATAATGAAACATTTTTTTTATATCACGAGAAACCCCTTGTTGGAATACTGCAGTTGGTAAAATTGGCAAAGCATAACACCGCCTGAAATATCAGTTGTGCAAAAATGATGTAATCTAAATAGTGTAGCTCATTCGGTGAACGAGTAAAACCTGTTGTTTCCCACGGAGACAGTATTTTCTCAATTCATATTGTTCCAGCATTGAAAAACGAGGATTATGCTGTTAGGGTGAGAGATAAGCATATTCACAAAACGATGAAAATGTGATAGTTAGCTGGGATTTTGGATGATTCTCTAATACCTTATGTAACAAATCAGGGTCAAAGAAATAGAGTTGGAATATATAAAATTGGAGATACAAACAAATGTAAGTTCTAAGAAATCGTCTTCACTTACGTTCTGGAAATTTGTAATTTATGCATCATTGATATAACTGATAGTGAAAAATGCTGAGAGAGAGAGAGAGAGAGAGAGAGAGAGAGAGAGAGAGAGAGAGAGAGAGAGAGAGAGAGAGAGAGAGAGAGAGAGAGATTGGAATATATAAAATTGGAGATACAAACACATGTAACTTCTAAGAAATCGTCTTCACTTACGTTCTGGAAATTTGTAATTTATGCATCATTGATATAACTGATAGTGACAAATGCTGAGAGAGAGAGAGAGAGAGAGAGAGAGAGAGAGAGAGAGAGAGAGAGAGAGAGAGAGAGAGAGAGAGAGAGAGAGAGGGGGGGGGGGGAGGGGGGGAAATCATGATAGCAGCAGAATACTCTTTTAGATTATTTTCAAAACACTTCAACAGCAATAGAGGAAAGCTGCAAAAAATCACAGATCAACTCGAACCTTGCTTTTTATAAGCTTTTGTTTATAAAAAATAAGAATCGGTAATCCGGACTTTTTCATATTTCTTTCAATGCACAGAATCCTGTTGAATGTATTATCATTTCCTACTGGATGGAGTAAATTCATATTATCCAGCTTAGCACGAAATATTTCGTTTAGTTTAGATAATGATTAAGCGTGATAATTTTATACATAAAAAACCAAAATACAATAAAGTAAACCAAAGAATAATCATAACAGGTAAATAAAAAACATGAAATATTAAACATGACAGGTGAAACTGCACAAATAAATTCATTTCTTTGGCTTCAGTCGATAAAACCAGTGCAAAATAATAGGTGTAGTTGTTTTCACGACTAATTATTACATGAAACAACTGATGCTGATGATAAGGAAAGGATTTTTTTGGGGAGATAAGATAATCACAGAGAAACAGCAATGGAGAAAAATCATTTCTAATAATACAAGGGAAAAAAGAGATGGAGAGAACTATAACTGATGCCATATAGAGATTGGATTTTCCTAGAAAAAAAAAAGACTTAAAGGATTTCAATAGGGGAATTATTCACATTGATACAAAGAATTTCGTCCTTGAAATAGCTAAATTTTCAGTAGACTAAAAAAAATGAAATATTAATGCCAAAAGCTGACGCGAGATAATATATAATCTTATTAACAAAATGAATGGAGTACTAAACACATTTAATATAAAAACTTATTTTGAGTATTGTAATATATATTTTTTTTTATGATGAGGCCAGGTGAAAATGGAAGGTTGAAAAATCAGTGAAAGAAGAAAATACGTGTGCGTATATATATATATGTATATATATATATATATATATATATATATATATATATATATATATATATATATATATATATATATAAATGTATGTATATATATACATATATATATATATAGATATATATATTTATATATAAGTATATATATAAGTGTATATATATATACAGTATATATATATATATATATATATATATATATATATATATATATATATATATATATATATATATATATATATATATATATATACTGTATATATATATATATATATATATATATATATATATATATATATATATATATATATATATATATACATATATAATATATATATGTGTGTGAAAGAGATAAATTTTGCCTATTTGGGCGTATTTTTCATATTTGAATAAGCCATATATTTTAATTCCTTCATGTCTGGATTCTCCTAAGGACCTCAGGATCAGATTCCCCAGGCGGAACCACTCAAAGACAATAGATTCTGACCTGCCGGGAATCAAACCCTGGTCCAGGAAGCAAGCATGAACTTACTATTTAGCCACAAAGAAAGATAAGAGTCATGACAATTCTTCTGTATTTATACCAGTCTAATTCAGGTTTTTTTAATACATATTCTTGAAATGAGCCCATCTTTACCATCGTAGTTAATTGATATGTTTGTACTAGGCATTTGATTAATGATAAATTTTACACATTTATGACGTGTTGTTAATGTCTCGATTCTCTTATCGAACTCAGGATCAGAGACCAAAGGCGGAACCACTCAAAGATAATAGCTTCTGACCTGCCGGGAATCGAACCCTGGACCAGGAAGCAAGCTTGAACAGTGACTTACCATTTAGCCACAAAGAAAGATAAAAGACAATGACAATTCTTCTGTATTTATACCTGTCTAATTCAGGTTTTTTGTACTTAAAATTGTAATCAATCATTCACCACCATAGCTGACTGGTATGTTTGTACATGGCAATCGATTAATGATAAATTTTGCACATTTAGACGTTTTTTTTTTGTTTTGTTTTTTTTGTATTCAAATAAGCAATATATTTTAATACCTTAATGTCTGGATTCTCTTATCGAACTCAGGATCAGAGACCAAAGGCGCAACCACTCAAAGACAATAGTTTCTGACCGGCCGGGAATCGAACCCTGGTCCAGGAAGCAAGCATGAACACTGACTTACCATTTAGCCAAGAAGAAAGATAAAAGACAATGGCAATTCTTCTGTGTTTATACCTGTCGAATTCAGGTTTTTTTTTATACATATTCTTGAAATGAGCCCATCTTTACCATCGTAGTTAATTGATATGTTTGTACATGGCATTCGATTAATGGTAAATTTTGCACATTTAGACGTGTTGTTAATGTCTCGATTCTCTTATCGAACTCAAGATCAGAGACCAAAGGCGGAACCACTCAAAGACAATAGCTTCTGACCGGCCGGGAATCGAACCCTGCTCCAGGAAGCTAGCATAAACAGTGTCTTACCATTTAGCCACGAAGAAAGATAAAAGACAATGACATTTCTTCTGTGTTTATACCTGTTGAATTCAGGTTTTTTGTACTTAGAATTGAAATCAACCCATATTCACCATCATAGCTGACTGGTATGCTTGTACATGGCATTCGATTAATGATAAATTTTGCATATTTAGACGTGTTTTTTATGTTCAAATAAGCCATATATTTTAATACCTTAATGTCTGGATTCTCTTATCGACCTCGGGATCAGAGTCCAAAGGCATAACCACTCAAAAGGAAATAGCTTTTGACCGACCGGGAATCGAACCCTGATCCAGGAAGCTAGCATGAACAGTGTCTTACCATTTTACCATGAGGAGAGATAAAAGCCAATGACAATTCTTCTGTATTTATACCTGTCGAATTCAGGTTTTTTGTACTTATAATTGAAATCGACCCATATTCACCATCATAGCTGACTGGTATGTTTGTACATGGCATTCGATTAATGGTAAATTTTACACAATTAGTTTTTTTTTATATATATTCAAATAAGCCATATATTTTAATACCTTAATGTCTGGATTCTTTATCGACCTCGGGATCAGAGTCCCAAGGGGTAACCACTCAAAGGCAATAGCTTCGGACTCACCGGGAATCAAACCCTGGTCCAGGAAGCAAGCATGAACAGTGACTTACCAATTAGCCACGAAGAAAGATAAAAGACAATGACAAGTCTTCTGTGTTTATACCTGTCGAATTCAGGTTTTTTGTACTTAGAATTGAAATCAACCCATCTTCACCATCATAGCTAATTGGTATGCTTTTACTTAGCATTCGATTAATGATAAATTTTTCATATTTAGACGTGTTTTTTTTTTCATATTCAAATAAGCCATATGTTTTAATACCTTAATGTCTGGATTCTCCTATCAACCTTGGGATCAGAGTCCCAAGGGGTAACCACTCAAAGACAATAGCTTCGGACTCACCGGGAATCAAACCCTGGTCCAGGGAGCTGGCATGAACAGTGAATTACCATTTAGCCACGAAGAGAGATAAAAGTCAATGACAATTTTTTGTATATATATACCTGTCAAATTCAGATTTTTTTTTTTAATTAGAATTAAAATCAATCCATATTCACCATCATAGCTGAATGGTATGCTTTTACTTAGCATTCGGTTAATGATAAATTTTGCATATTTAGACGTGTTTCTTTTATGTTCAAATAAGCCATATATTTTAATACTTTCATGTTTCGATTCTCTTATCGACCTTGCGATCAGAGTCCAAATGCGGAACCACTCTAAGATAATAGCTTTTGACCGGCTGGAATCGAACCCTGGTCCAGGAAACTGGGATGAACAGTGACTTACTATTTAGCCACGAAGAAAGATAAAAATCAATGACAATTCTTCTGTAAATATACCTATTTAATTAAGGTTTTATGTACTTCGAATTGAAATCTACCCATCTTCACCATCGTAGCTAATTATTATTATCATTATTATTATTCCTAGCTAAGCTACAACCCTAGTTGGAAAATCAGGATACTATAAGCCCAGAAGCTCCAACAGGGAAAATAGCCCAGTGAGGACAGGAAAAAAAAATTGAATATTTTAAGAAGAGTAACAACATTAAAATAAATATCTCCTATATAAACTATAAAACCTTTAACAAAACCAGAGGAAGAGATATAAGATAGAATAGCGTGCTCGGGTGTTCCCCCAAGCAAGAGAACTCTAACCCAAGACAGTGGAAGACCATGGTACAGAGGCTATGGCACTACCCAAGACTAGAGAACAATAGTTTGATTTTGGAGTGGTTGTACTTGGCATTCGATTAATGATAAATTTTGCATATTTAGACGTTTTTTTTTTTCATATTCAAATAAGCCATATATCTTGATACCTTTATGTCTGGATTCTCTTACCAACCTCGGGATCAGAGTCCAAAGACGGAACCACTCAAAAGACAATAGCTTCAGACCGTCCGAGAATCGAACCCTGGAACAGGAAGCTGGCATGAACAGTGATTTGATATTTAGTCGCAAAGAGAGATAAAACTCAATGGAAATTCGTCTGTATTTATACCTGTCAATTTCCGGTGTTTTGCACTTAGAATTGAAATCAACCTATCTTCACCATCGTAGCTAATAGTATGTTTGTACTTGGCATTCGATTGATAATAAATTTTGCATATTTAGACAGGTTTTTTTCATATTCAGATAAGCTATATATATTAATCCCCTAATGTATGGATTCTCTTATCTACCTCAGGGTCAGAGTCCCGAGGCAGAAGCACCCAAAGGCAATAGCTTCTAACCAGCTGGGAATTGAACCCTGGTCTAGGAAGCTGGCATGAACAGTGACTTACCATTTAGCCACGAAGAAAGATAAAAGACAATGACAATTTTTCCGTATTCATTCCTGTCGAATTAGAGTTTTTTGTACTTAGAATTGAAATCAACCCATCTTCACCATCGTAGCTAATTGGTATGTTTGTACTTGGCATTCGATTAATGATAAATTTTGCCCATCTAGACGTGTTTTTTTCGTATTCAAATAAGCCATAGATTTTAATACCTTAATGTCTGGATTCTCTTATCGACCTTGGGATCAGAGTCCCAAGGCAGAACCACTCAAAAACAATGGCTTCTGATCGGCCGGGAATCGAACCCTATTAAACATAATTGTGCAGCACTTCCTTAGTACAGCAGTGTGAGTTTACTCTTTATTACCATAAAATAAAAACAAGAAGCCTCAGGATTTGTAACAGATTGACCCTAACGGACCAAGTTCTCCTTAAGGGGAGTAATAGGGTCTCCTGATATCATTGCCTTGTTGACAGATTTCACAGCACAGACTCCAGAATGACTATGATACGCCTCTAGGAGAGAATTTTATTCCCCATACAGGAAACACCATCAAATAACATATAGTTAATACTCTTAACACTGCCGTCTGACGTGATTATCTTGATCAGCCACCCACCATCATGGACTACGCATATAGGAGGCTCTCCATGTCAACAAGGGGAAGCCATAAAGCCATACTTGAATGCCAAGCATTAAGTATTCCTGCTGGCACCAATAATAAGTATGAATTTAAGAGATCATCTCACTCACTTAAGCAACTGGTATCTTCTTCATGTTGGACAGACCTGCTTCAGGCTCACACTGTGCAACTGTATAATTCTACACGGGAAACTGGAATGCCATATTATATGCTCTGCTAGTGAAAGATGAGGTACCATGTCAATAAATACAACAGCTGCTCGTGGAAGATGAAGTACCATGTCAATAAATACAACAGCTGCTAGTGAAAGATGAGGTACCATGTCAATAAATACAACAGCTGCCAGTGAAAGATGAGGTACCATGTCAATAAATACAACAGCTGCTAGTGAAAGATGAGGTACCATGTCAATAAATACAACAGCTGCTAGTGGAAAATGAGGTACCATGTCAATAAATACAACAGCTGCTAGTGAAAGATGAGGTACCATGTCAATAAAGACAACAGCCTCATCCAGTCCACCATATGTCATCTGTGTATTTAATTAAACCAATAGAGTCACCTCTCTTTTCCCTCTACTCCAAACTCACCAATTCAGATTCACAAGCAGAGATTAAGGTTGAAATTCTTCATATCAAACAATTAAGGTTGAAATTCTTCATATCAAACAAACTACATCGAATCTATCTTAAATATGTAGAATTCTCTTTCTGATTCACCAATAATTTTGCAACAGAAATACTGAAACAGTTAAAGAATTTTTGCCAGCTAGAAAATATTTAGGATCAATAAATGAAGAATAGATGAATATATGTGCTTTGCCCTATTCTAGACGGGTTTTCGTAACTCAGAAAAGCATATAATTATTCACAATCTTTTAAAGCAGCTAATTCGTTCAATAATAATAATAATAATGATGATAATAATAATAATGATAATAGTAATAATAATAATAATAATAATAATAATAATAATAATACCTTAACCAAGTTTAAGATTAAAAAAAATAAGAAACAATAAATAAAAATGTATTTATACCTTCCATGCAATACATGTCGAGGAATCTCAACATATATAAGAATTTATTACTCTTACTGGACAGGTCGAGTATTTTCAAGGAAGTATCTATTCGAACATTCTGTACAATGGAAGGAGTCTAAAGATTCAAATTGGCTGACCCCGATATGTAAACTATGGTCAGTCAAGTCAAGCTAATAAACAAATGAAAACACGTGATTTGAAAAATGAAAAATTATATCATATATCAAATAAATCTCTGATGAGAAATGAGGTTTTCATTAAGTGGGAAGCTACGTGTAAAGTAAGATTTTGCATAAATTTTCTAACAATGTAGCATCTCTCACTACAATTGTGAGACAAGCATTACAATGCATTGGACCAAGAGGTTGACACAAAGTTACAAGAGGCTGACACCAACTTCATCGTGATGTTAACTAGAGAAAGAGTTTAGGAACCCATTTTCTTACCCTTTACAACCTCCTCAATACAGCCATCATCTATGGAAAAGTTGGTGATCTGACATAATCGTCGTGTCATTACTATTCTGAGTCACAATATATTGTTAAATTAGCTTTCATTACAAATTCAAAAATAAAAAAACAATCACCATGACTGATCTTAGGAACTGACTCAAAAACTGGCAATATCATGAAAAGCCAAGGCTCATCTCTCCCCGCTATAAAGAAAAAAAAATCACCCAGCATCTAATACAAAGACCATCAGTAACCTAAGAAGAGACTATTGTTATCTACTTACAAGAACGGTCCCAGCGACGTCCCATCGTTAATTAAAAATTTCTCTTTCCCTCTTCTAATATTCTTTCCCTTAAGAAAGTAGTGTTTCAATACCTTTCAATTCTCAAGAACTGGTTCCCAACCCCTTTTCTGTCATTTTCCCCCTGCACCCAGTTCAACCATCCAGATTTCCTCCTTCATGCCCCACCCAGCCCTCATGCCCACTCGCCTGCCTCAGAAATGGGCATGATACTCCAATTCTCCCCTTGAATATCATGTCAGTGAGAACTGATATGATCATATCAAAATTGCCGCACGTACTCTGAGGACATTTTCCGCTTGTTTTAGTTAGTAGGTAGTGTAATTATTTTCCCCCTGGAAGCTTCAAATATCCCCCCAGGGGGAAATTTCCTCCAGGTTGGGAACCACTGCTCAAGAACATGTCACTGAGGAAACCAACTAGAAGCCCTTTACTCCTATTGAAATGGATCGTCTCTTACTGTAATTTCTGAAACCCGTTACTAACGTACCCAATTTCGTTCCCTTGAAGCCTCCACTATTCACCTTCTCTCAGTAAGCAGAACTTGGACAAATATACAAATTGTAATTTACTTCCTTATCTCTCTTCTTTTTTTTTCTTTCTTTCCAATTCGAGCTTTTACCACAAAATGATCAAAACTACTCATAATTTTTTCATTAGCGTCCTCATTCGATATACTCATAACATTTCCTTTTTGCTTTCAGGTCTTTGTAATAATAATAATAATAACAATAGGGAAGTGGGGAATATGGGGAAAGGAAGAGTACCCCTGGATACAATCCAGTTTATAGCTCAAAGGCAGGTACTCGGGATGGGGAAGATTAAAGAAATAGGGAGAAAGAGAAGTACAGGAGAAGAATAAAAGAGAGGGGCAGACCCTCTTGCGATATTAGGGTATTGGTATTATTCCATATTCAGGTCTTTGTTTCCCTAAAAGACTGTAGTTATATAACTGTCACTGCAGCTATCATTTGATCCTAAACATATTCTCTTTCTGTTATGTAAATTTGATAGAAATCCTTCCCCCCCTTTTTTCGTGGGGGGGGGGGTGGATGGGAGGATGCCATTGCTAATTCCATTTTGTTTCCTTTTTACAAATTACTTGACAGTTAGGAATATGGCAATGCTCTTAGATCAACTACTTGATATACTTATATGTATATACAGTATGTCAGTCATTTGGAATTGGAAACCAATCCATTCAGACTACAAATACTAAAAAAAAATTATTCTCAAAAAAAAAAAAAAAAAAGCAGCCCCACAATTTTAACTGATATATGTGCTACAAAACGCAGGTTAATTGAAATTTAAATCATGCCAATAAAATCAAGCTTAGCAATGATGTAGAACACTGTTCTGAGACAATCGAGACTTGAAGAACAAAGAGATGGTTAAATATTCACATAAATAATTATGAACAATGAAGTAAGATCACTCAGAAAATGTAGCATATAAAGAACATTTTCTTATATTGTAAATATGAATAGATAAATTACTACAGCTTCACCACTCTAATGCGTTACCAATTGCCACTCTCTATCTAATCTAAAAATCTATCAACATTCGTTCATTATTTTCCAGGCAGTGTTTGGTTTTCCTAGAATTATCAGAAATTAATGCATTTAACCAGGCTTAGAAACGTATTATTACATAAGATAATGATTTTTAGAGTTCATAAAGATTACCCTTCTTAGGAATACTTAGGATTACAGTTTCAAATGTATAATTAGGCAAAGGTTTGGTAACAAAAGATTAATTGTCATTTGTTTGAAATGCCTATAAACATGATTTCCTAATCATGAGTTTGGGTCCACAGTGTTTTTCTCCATGTTTGTTGCTTTGAACACTCTCTCGTTTCTTTATTTTATGCAGAAAGATGTACTTGATCGTGTACACATAGGCTAGAGAAGTATTCAGACTTTCGACCTTCTTTTCCTTGAGAGAGAGAGAGAGAGAGAGAGAGAGAGAGAGAGAGAGAGAGAGAGAGAGAGAGAGAGAGAGAGAGAGAGAGAGAGAGAGGAGAGAGAAATTATTTGATTTGACGGAGAGTGGAATCTCTTTTAGGACAGAGAGAGAGAGAGAGAGAGAGAGAGAGAGAGAGAGAGAGAGAGAGAGAGAGAGAGAGAGAGAGAGAGATAAATTATTTGATTTGATGATGAGGAGTGGAATCCATTAGAGAGAGAGAGAAAGAGAGAGAGAGAGAGAGAGAGAGAGAGAGAGAGAGAGAGAGAGAGAGAGAGAGAGAGAGAGAGAGAGAGAGAGAGAGAAATTATTTGATTTGATGAAGAGTGGAATCCCTTTTGGAGAGAGAGAGAGAGAGAGAGAGAGAGAGAGAGAGAGAGAGAGAGAGAGAGAGAGAGAGAGAGAGAGTTCAAATGGGAAATTCTTAAACGAATTCTGTGATATGAAGTTGAAGCTATTATTGGGAATGCATGTCATAGCATCCTTGAAGAGTTTGCTGTTAATGCAGGGCATATATGTTTAATTAGTCTATATTGGGAGCAAAGTATGTATGCATGAAAGACCATACTGTTACACCAAGTTATATTTATCATCGGTCCATATTACGTTCGTTTACATGCCTTATACATACATGTCACCCCCTTCAAGTGAAACGTCCCCAAGCCTTATACATACATGTCACCCCCTTCAAGTGAAACGTCCCCAAGCCTTATACATATATGTCACCCCCTTCAAGTGAAACGTCCCCAAGCCTTATACATACATGTCACCCCCTTCAAGTGAAACGTCCCCCAAGCCTTATACATACATGTCACCCCCTTCAAGTGAAACGTCCCCAACCCTTATACATACATGTCACCCCCTTCTAGTGAAACGTCCCCAAGCCTAATACATACATGTCACCCCATTCAAGTGAAACGTCCCCAAGCCTTATACATACATGTCACCCCCTTCAAGTGAAACGTCCCCAAGCCTTATACATACATGTCACCCCCTTCAAGTGAAACTTCCCCAAGCCTTATACATACATGTCACCCTCCTTCAAGTGCCGACTTGTATAACTTTTGAAACGTCCACAAAAAGCAGGGATCATTTATATTTATAAATTGCAACAACATAAATGAATGCTAACATTATTGACAGACTTTGGAATACAAAAATTAATATAGCTTTTAAAATTTGTCCGAAAATCAATTGATTGAGTGAAAACGTATATATTTTACGGCCAAACCCTAAGTTTATAAGCATGCTTACGCAATCAAATATAGCACCTTATAACATAAACTGAAAAGTTTCTTTAAGTATTCCAAATATTTTTGGGTATATTACGTTTACAGTCAATTACATAAGTAAACATTCTAACACACCACATTCTCATGATAATAATAATAATAATAATAATAATAATAATAATAATAATAATAATAATAATAATAATAATAATACCCATTAACAAGAAAATTGTACTTTTAGATTTATTTCACATTTAGATGGCATCATGTATCCCATATAATCTTAATGACACATAAATATTGAATTCATATTTTTGGCGTCCCTTCAAAGCACAATAGTTGCAAAAATCTATCATTTTTGTAGGTGACATTTAGGAACTAGTTTTCAGGCGGTAGGAGTTTTTTTTTTTTTTTTTTTTTTTTTTTTTTTTTTTTTTTTTATTCGTAAAGCAAATCAATGGGCCGGTAAGCTAGACATCCAACAATATGTAAATAGAATCGTGTGCTAGGTTTTGAGAAATTCTCATATCTTTAAAAAAAATAAGAAAAACAAGTTCTTAATTTCTTCCAGCATTATATTTGAAACTCCAACACTTCAATTCGATACAGTATCATAAATTCAAGATTAGCAGAGCTTTTAAAAAAAAAAAAAAATTAAAAAAAATTCAGATTCTTGCAAATTTGTATCCAAAATTCAACTCGATACAGTATCATAAATTGAAGATTAGCAGAGCTTCATATTACAAAAAAAAAAAAAAAGAAAAAAAAAAAAAAATTCAGATTCTTGCAAATTTGTATCCAGTAATGTTAATTTGATAAATGTGAATGAAATGAGAAGATAATGTGTACTCAGAAACCAATTACGCCGCAAATGCTTCTATTTTAGATATTCAAAATAATTTAAAGTGAATTGTGTCAGACCGTTTCTCATTGAGTTGTTGGAATTGGTAGGCTATTTGGTGTCATGGTTCTTTCGATACGCATTTTTCGGAAGTTATATCTTATGCCGGTGTGATGGTCTGAACGATCCCCCGGTCTCAGAATTCTCCTTGACAATCTACGCATGCGCGAACATTACCGTTTGCCAGTGCATACGAGGTTGATGTTTTATTTCCCTGTAATGTTAGCGTGCGCAGCTCAACATTACCGTTTGCCAGTGCATACGAGGTTGATGTTTTATTTCCCTGTAATGTTAGCGTGCGCAGCTCAACATTACCGTTTGCCAGTGCATACGAGGTTGATGTTTTATTTCCCTGTAATGTTAGCGTGCGCAGCTCAACATTACCGTTTGCCAGTGCATACGAGGTTGATGTTTTATTTCCCTGTAATGTTAGCGTGCGCAGCTCAACATTACCGTTTGCCAGTGCATACGAGGTTGATGTTTTATTTCCCTGTAATGTTAGCGTGCGCAGCTCAACATTACCGTTTGCCAGTGCATACGAGGTTGATGTTTTATTTCCCTGTAATGTTAGCGTGCGCAGCTCAACATTACCGTTTGCCAGTGCATACGAGGTTGATGTTTTATTTCCCTGTAATGTTAGCGTGCGCAGCTCAACATTACCGCTTGCCAGTGCATACGAGGTTGATGTTTTATTTCCCTGTAATGTTAGCGTGCGCAGCTCAACATTACCGCTTGCCAGTGCATACGAGGTTGATGTTTTATTTTCCTGTAATGTTAGCGTGCGCAGCTCAACATTACCGCTTGCCAGTACATACGAGCTTGATGTGTTATTTTCATGCGAGCGAAGCGAGCTAATGGCGGAAAGAACCATTATACAATGTCAAGGAGAATTCTGAGACCGGGGGATCGTTCAGACCGTCACACCGGTGAGCAGCCGTCTACAAAATAATAAAAAGCCACTATCTTTTATTATTCTATGTTGCTATTTTCAATTGCTATTTTTTTTTCAAACATATGGAAGTAGATAATGTTATGCTTACTCAGATATCCTTAAATCATTACAACTGCGAATGATCAATCAAAAGGCAGTTATAATTCTAACCTTCTTCTTACATATACAAATACGCCGATGGGTTTTTCTTTGAATATAGTGCTAGAATTATAATACTTGTTTTGACGTTGTTACTTTTTTTAGAATGATTTATTGTTAATTTGTTCTCTTCATTTATTTATTTCCTTATTTCCTTTCCTCACTGGGCTATTTTTCCCTGTTGGAGCCCCTGGGCTTATAGCATCTTGCTTTTCCAATTAGGGTTGTAGCTTGGATAGTAATAATAATAATAATGATAATAATATCATACCGGAAAATACTAGAGAAGCACTCTGAAAGTGCAGACCTTCGCCACGGCAGCTTTTTTTTTCTCGAAACCAGCTTGCCTTTCCCAGACTCAGTTTAGACCATATCCGTATTTGAAGCCTGTGGGACAACCATGAACGAACTTTGGGTTGACCTTGACCTTTGACCCAGGACTTTCAAAATTGAATAGCTTCCACGTTTCAACAATTAATCCCTGAAAGTTTCACTACTCTATGTGTAAAATTGTGCCCAGGAAGTTGTTCATCAACAAAAAACAGACTGACAAACCGGAGCTAAAACATAACTTACTTACTTACTTACTTGTTTTGGGTTTAAATCCAACCCTCCACTGAAGTCGAGTGAACTACTTCTCGGGCGGGTCCATATTAATCATCTAACGAAACATTTTCATTATAACTTATACAATTCTTTGATTGCAGCATCTTCCAAATCATATGATCTTGTGAAAAGTAATGTCTTTAGTTTCTTCTTAAATTCAAGTGCTCCCTTTAGGTCCTTCATTTCAGTTGGCAGTTTATTATAGTGTCTAGGCGCACAGTAGCTAAAAGCCCTTTCACCAAATTTACTATTTGTTCTTGGTTCAGATAGCCTATGTTTGTCACTCATGTGTCTTGTGTTAACATTTGTTCCTAGTTCTAGTTTATTCAGGCATTCTTTTAGATATTTTGGTTCATTTTGGTTCAGTATCTTAAACGTTAGTAAGAGTAGCTTGTATTCAATTCTCGCTTTTACCGGTAGCCAGTGTAACTTAATTAGTGCAGGGGTAATTCTTTCCCTATTGTGTAGTCCTTTTATTAATCTGGCGGCTCTGTTTTGTACTCTCTGAATTTTCTTCAGCTGATAATTTGGTAAGCCATAGAACAGTGAGTTGCAGTAATCAATTCTTGAAAATATGTGGTGATAAATGAGTATGGCAATAGATTTTTCATCTAAGTATTTACTAATAAATGCTATGTTTCTAATATGATAGTTACAATTTCTTACCATGTTATTTATATGTTCGTTCATTGTCAGTCTATTATCCATGATTACTCCAAGATTTCTGACAGATTTCTTTAGGTCAATGATCGATTGACCTATTTCAATTCTTTGGAAGCATTCGACTCTTTTTATATCTTTTTCATTTCCAAAAATAATACATTCACTTTTGTCTTCATTGAGCTTGAGCTTTTTTGTTAACATCCAAGCTTTAATGTCATTCATTATTTCATGTATCTTTCTTTTAGCTTCATCAACTGATTCTATTGGGAAATAGAATTGTGTATCATCAGCGTATATTTTAAACTTAACTCTGTGAGTTTCAAGTATATTTGCCAGTTCAATCGTGTAAATTTCAAACAGGAGAGGACCTAGTACACTGCCTTGAGGCACCCCTTTGGTTAGTTTTCTTGTCTCAGATTCAACTCCGTTGGCGGAGGTAAATACTTCCCAAATCAACTATGTATCGTGCAAGCGGGTATTAAAGTCATATAAAAAATCAATATTTATTAATCATCCTTATTTTTAATCAACTTGGCCAAAATTGTTCATTTAATGGAAAATGCAAAATTCGAAATATTTAATGAAAAAATATGACACACATATAGTCGTTATTATCACAGTTGTATTAGTAATGATCTAAAACACTTCAACACTTCTAGAAAATATGAGAGATTTTGAAACGAGTTGATACAAAAATCTTGACATTTCCAAATTTCATACTATATTCTTATTTAGTACAAAATGTGACGTGCCTGATCCCAGTGTTATGAAAATAATATGTCACTGATTATCAATGTATTTCTCAATCCATTAATAAACTCCTTTAATTGAACGTTTCTAAAACTTATTAATATATAGTATCACCAGCTGCAATAAATTTAGATAGCAGTGGACTAAATGTGTGCAGTATACATTTTCATCGAATTACTTATGTGTATTTTTATAATAATTGTTGTATATTGTACTCGACTATTTCTGACCCTGATCATAAGAAATATTAAAAATTCATAGATAAAAAAGTTATTTTACATACGATATTTACTTTGCTCATAACATCATATTTCTATTTGCTATATCATTATGTTATCATTATTCAATGCTACATCCGATCCACGTACAAGATTTAATAACTTACCTCTCCTTTCCAAAGAGCAATCCTGGACACGACTTCGCAATTAGGAAGAAGTAGTCTTTGAGATAACGATATCACATGCAGACCTGCGCATCTTTTTCTAAAGAACAATTCGTTCATCTTCCTTGGAGTTCCCCTTTCTCAATTACATCGCTGTCCAAGAGAGAGAATAACCCTGAATAGTTAACACAGTATCAAACCCATCCATACTCACCTCACGCGACCTAATCTAACACGGAAGACCCATCAGTGTGACAATGTCACCCTAAATTTGAGAGTTATGAACGTAAGAATAACGTTCACAAACTTTCACCCATTCCTAGTCTCTGCTCTTCCTTCCAAATGCTTGAATAAAACAAGTAGGGAATCATCTCACATTAGCCCGATTCATCATTTCCACTTTGTTCGTATATTATACTGTATACTTGTTAATACTTCCTCTTGGAATATATATATATATATATATATATATATATATATATATATATATATATATATATATATACATATATACACGTGTATATATATATATATGTATATATATACATATATATATATTATATATATGAATAATGTATATATATACACATATATAAATATATATATATATATATATATATATATATATATGTGTGTGTATATATATATATATATCTATATCTATATATATATATATATATATATATATATATATATATATATATATATATATATATATATATATATATATATCACATTCAGTCATATTTATAATTTTTACTTCACGTCTATCATACGGTATATCTGAGTGGAATCAACGCTTCTCTCTTCTTTCAAACATTTTGAAAATACTATAGCTCCTTCAATACTTTACTACTTTACCATTCACCATTTTTTTTTTTTATCAAAATAATATAATTTTGAGGATACCAATATGAAGTACCTCTTCAGTTGCAAAAACATCAATATAACCTCTAATTGCTGTTTCATTCTGAGTTATTTTCTTCTACAATTCATGCATAACCTATACAAGTATTCACTCCTCCTATAAAGATGAATTTTAAAGTCTCCGCAACTTCTTTGGTTATCACAAAGTAAACACGATCATATGGAATCATTTATGATCCCACAGACCTATACTATATTTTGAGTCATTTTTCCACAACACTCTACTCTAACTTAGGTCTTGGTTTTATACCGTTGTCATTGTCCAGTTATTTGTTTCTATGATAAGAGATTTGAACGGTTTCAAACGAATTAAGCAGATATATGTGTAAGAAAACACTTTTTTGATCAATGAAACTTCTCTTACGCTATTAGTCGTATTCTCATCTAATTGATTGGACCTTTTTCAACATCCTTAATGATTTTGCCATCATATTGTTTAGAGAATTGCTCTTTCATCCTTAAACTTTACAAAATAGAAATCAACTCCTCTCATCCATTTCATGAATCTTTACAGTTACTCTATAATTCAATACCAAAATATCTCACCAGTGATGTTTGGATACACTTGATTCTCCAACATCCAAATTGCCCTGTTGACATTTTATTGCATTTGTAATGATTACATAATAAAATACATGACCCAAGGGATCAATGGAGAAGTTAGGAGAGGAGTGTGGGAACGCCAAGTCATAACAGGATACGAAAGTCAAGACCAAGCTAAACCTTTGCAATGTAACATTTTGTATGAAGAGTAAACACAATACAAGCATCCCGTGAAAAACAGTTGCGTGTCTCAACGGAACAAGATGGCTTCCGGTAGTAATGTTGTGTTATCATATTTATGTAAAATGCTGAGATAACTAATGAAACGTTATCACCAAACTTGATATTTTTGTCAGTTCTTATTCAATTGTCATACGGAATGGTCATCCGACCAAACCATCCATACTCCTGTGATGGAGCTACTAATAAACTGTTTAAAAGTTAACTTACATAGACTTATTTAGAAGAAGTAACCTACAAGTCTACAACTATATATATCACATTGAAGAGACATGAGATAGAACTCTAATGTGTGTTTATAACAGTACCACACCAACACATTTACTTCCCGAAAACTCCACTTTATTCTTTTTGTAGTCCGGCAGACGACAAGCAATTTTTTACTGACCCCTTTTTGTTTTTTAAAGTTGTTTTTAATCCTGACTATTTATTTAGAGCTTGTATGTAACAATATCTGGGTGGGTGTAGCGATGTCACCTTTGGGGAAATTGAGAAAAATGAGAAAATCCAAAATGGCCACTGTGAAATCTGGAAAAATCTGTGAAACGCTCTATTTGCATGAGTACTTATGATAAAATAACAAGTGACATGTCTTTTCTATTTTTTTCAAGTATAGGGAGTCTGATGGAAGGGTTATTTTGATAATAAAAGTAAGACTAAGCGCTAAAAGATCCAAATGGCTGCCAAAATTTATGTTTTTATGAGTCAATATGGAAAAATATCAACTGGGTAGCAGATAGGTTCCGACTTCGTTTATGGCCTCTCGTGGCATGATTGGTTTCGACCTGGCCTTTCATTAGAAGGGGCCAGCGTTCGATCCCAAGTATGAGGTAGAAATTTATTTCTATTTGAACACGATGTTTTGTTGATATTTATCCATATTGACTCATTAGGGGTAATTTGAATGAATTACTACCAATTGTGTCACGTGGTGGGCCAGAAAGTCGGGGAAAACTCGCTGGTAAGAGACTGATGTCTCGCCAAGTAAATCCTGAACTGCTGGGTAGCAGTTAGGTTCCGACTTCTTTTATGGCCTCTCGTGGCATGGTTGGTTTCGACCTGGCCTTTCATTAGAAGGGGCCAGCGTTCGATCCCAAGTATGAGGTAGAAATTTATATATATATATATATATATATATATATATATATATATATATATATATATATATATATATATATATATATATAAAAGACATATATGCGTGTGTGTTCCCTATATAAATAATATACAAGAAACTTCCAGAATATTTAGTGATCGAAACTTATGTAATTTTTATCAAGAAAGCTAACGCCGCTATTTCCATTTTGACTAAGATCCACCTTGCAGGTCCACGTGCCCCATAATCACAAACCCCATAAAACTGTATTCAACAATAATGAATCAATTTCAATGAATTTCGACATAGAGATTGTATGAACATAGGAAATTATTTTTGGAATATATTGATTCGGAAATTTTTCCCAAAAAAGGTGGTCCTTGGGGGTTACCCCTCCACATACGCAGAGTCTACTTTGATTTTCTTTTCCCTGTGTCAAAATGTACCAAAGCTTACAGAATATTAAATGATTGAGTCTTAAGTAATTTTATACTTTTTAGTTTTCTACAAAGTGACATAAATCAAAATGGGATATTGCAAAAAGGCGTTCCTGTAGTGACTTGTGAACTACAGAGTGGCATCCTACAAGGGAGCTACGAGCCTTTCTATTGGAAACCAAAACCAAATGGTGCCGGGTAAGGATGAGAAAAGACAGAAAAAGGAATCATGCAGCCTTTGTGGTCATGTAGTCCCATCCTACCTCAAAGACTAATTGATCTGCTAGAGAGTGGTATTTATAAGCATGAAGAGTGTGTGGAAGATGACATGGACTATGATGAGTTTCTCGAGTATCTTCATAATAATGATGAATAGAAGCTTGCACCAACTAATAAAAATATTTCACAGTACATTAAAACAACAAACATTAAACAGTGTACTTCAATATAAAGGTTATTGCATCTGACTTCATTTTGGATATACCTATTTACCGCATTATATATCATTTCCAGTAATTAGGACTTCAACTGATATTACTGCTGTCACGTGACTATATGTAACTTGAAATTTACAGGGCATGGGGCATTTTCTGTTCGTATTTTCACATTTTACTGGCTTAGTGTTGAGTATTGAAAAACTACATCTATTCCATTTGATTCTTCGCGTTGAAAGCATGTGAAAGCATAGTATCATTTGCGTAAATATGACTGGTCTAAAAGTTATGACAATCTGTGATTTTTAGATTGGTTCAGGCACGATTCAAAATGACTGCCTAATGTACCAACCGTGTGTCACACGTTCGTACATAGTTCATTTTGTGCTTGTATCTTCGCTCTCCCCTCGCACTAAAAAGAACCTGAAAAAAACATGTCTTGTTTCTCCTCTGTAACATTGTCTGTTTTTTTAACATGAAAATTCTTGTTGCCTTGAACTTTTGTATATAAAGGAGAGTGTTCTATAATAAAGTCACTCAGTTGTTTTCAACATGCCTTTGAGTCACAACCTTCTCTCGGCCCGTCACACTAACGAACCACATGGGCCGTTCGATGGCAATGTTAAAATTTATTTCTGTCTTCTAGACATATTTAGGAATAAAAAAAGTAGGTTACGGAACAATGCCAGGAGGTTCATGGGAACCCTTTCAGGCGCCTAGACTATATAGTCAGGACGTCAGATAACCATAAGCTAACCAAACCAAACCGATCTGGAACAGATAAACCACCAGCTGGAGGTTTCTTCATTTATATGGAAAAATCACACACAACCAATGAGGTAAGATAGCTACCACCCTAAAACACACCCTATCGTAATTTTTCTCCAATTATATTCATCATTTTATCTTTTGTGTAACGGGCCGAGAGAAGGTTGTGAACTCAAAGGCAGTGTGAAAGCAACTGAGTTAATTTATTATAGAACACTCTCCTTCATATACAAAACCTCAAGGCAACAGGAAATTACACGTTCGAGAAACAGACAATGTTACATAGGAGAAACGCAGACATGTTTATTCTGGTTCTTTTTAGTGCGAGGGAAGAGCGAAGATACAAGCATAATATATACAAAATGAATTATGTACGATCGTGTGACACACGGTTGGTACATTTGTATGCCTGCTTGAAGGTCGATTTGTATCTGACATAGTTTTCAACAGAAGAGTTAGAAGTGTTGAAAAATTCGCCATGAAATGCTGGATTCGGGCTCAGTTATGTTTTGCATAATTTTTTGAAATTATGAAGGAAAGTAGGATTAAAAAAATAAGCAATATTGGGCTCAATTCCTGAGGTTTCTTTTCTTATTTCATTTATCCATCTACATACTGTTCTGATCTATCTATATGCTTACTTCATCTACATATCTAAATTTTTGGTCGATCGATGATAGCGCAATGAAAGAAAAAACTACGAACAGGTAGTGAGTGACATATAATGCAAATTTTAATTAGAAAGCGACTAAGTGCACATAACGCTTTCTTTCTATTATAAATATGATTAGCATTAGCTAGCAGCATTAAAAAATTGTGAATGGAATTATACCATTCAGCTACATCCAACTGGAATTAATTATGGTTACGATTTGGGCAATTTATATTTAATTCTCATGAGATTCTTATTCGAATAATCCCTTTTGCAAATCTCCTTAAAATTTTGTGAATGCGACGATATAAATGTAATCTTAATCCTGTTAGATTTTTTTTTCCTTTTAGTAAGATTTGTCATTGTAGCAATAGGTGAAGGATCTGAATCTTAAAAAAATTTAATTTTTACTATCAATCTCGTGTAAATACTCGGAATGGATTATTTATTTCTGGAAAGGGGGAGTTGGAATTATGTATGTATACAAGTTATGTGCTGTTGACAAACTCTAAGGGAGATGTTTCATCTTCATACCTTTTAGGCTCGAACGTGGGACTTGTTGTTAAATTCGTGTCTATTATCATCAAAGAATTGCAATATAGCATTTTAAACTGTATTGTCTCCAGAGCCTAGGTTTAAATGGAGACTGTTGGATTCCATCGGAATAAATAACCGATAACAATGGACTACTATCAACTTGATCCTATTGGCATCTGGAACGCTGGGACTTGTTGTTAAATTCGTGTCTATTAATATCAAAGAATTACAATATAGCATTTTAAACTGTATTGTCTCCAGAGCCTAGGTTTAAATGGAGACTGTTTGATTTCATCGGAATAAATAACCGATAACAATGGACTACTATCAACTTGATCCTATTGGCATCAGGAACGCTGATGGGCTGTTAAAAGAGGTATCCTACTGTCTCATTGGAATATAGAACATCGGAAGGATATAGACAATGTGGTGCGTTGGAATCTGAAATGGGAATTGGCTATCTTCGCATGGTCTAGTTTGAATCTGGAGATACGATGGGTTATGGCAGGACCGGAATGAGTTGTATACCGACGGTATTTGTGAATTGCACTTTGAACATTTATTCTTTATAGTTTGAAGGAAAATAAAAGTGATATGAGAATACACAGAACCTGATAAAATCGCAGTCTCAAAGTAAATGTGTTTAGAATACTAGTTAAATCAGAATAATTATTTAGATCCAAATTGAAAATAGAATGGTTGAATATTCGATAAAGTGGTTTAGACATGGAAATATACGAAATATGTGAAATGTAATATCAGGGATAACTGAAGGAAGATAAAATGGAATACATTGAGCCTTATAAAGTTAGATTAGTTTATTAAGTTTAAAACCATTGATGATGTGTTATTTAAGCGCAAGGAATTGAAATAAATTTCACAGAGATTTCTTTTATGGTAGATCACAAAGATATAAGTTGTGGAATTATTCACAGAGAATGGGATTTAACGGGAAAAAAAATAATATTACCATCGTGATAAAATAATGCTGCTATATTTAGATGCTGACTGAAGAAAGTTTGAAGTGTACACTTAAAGACTATAGGCATACAACGTTATAGGAGGCTAAAGACATATCTAATGGCAAATTCACCAATAAAAAAAGTAAATAGAAAATAAGGCAAATGAGAAAAAACTGTAGACTTGGATTATGGAAATGTAGGAAGGAATATTTTTAAAGGAGATGGTGTGAAGTACGAAGCTAAAGTCTCTCCCATATAAAGTATGTAAAACAGATACATAATTGGGTTAAAAATTACCTTTTTATAATGTGTACTTGTCATTCATATTGAGCATTTCATAAAGTGCTTAAAAGAGAATAAATTACATTATTCCTTTGTATTTTGTTTTTATTAGTCCACTTGCTGATATACCCGGCAATGACTCATTCTGAACTAACTCTAATAATACCAATTCTCTAATATCGCAAGAGGGTCGGCCCCTCTCTTTTATTCTTCGCCTGTACTTCTCTTTCTCCCTATTTCCTTAATCTTTCCCATCCTGAGTACTTGCCTTTGAGCTATAAATTTGATTGTATCCAGGGGTACTCTTCCTTTCCCCATATTCCCCACTTCCCTATTCTTATTATTGTTGTTGTTCATACAAACTACATGTTTTACAACTCCCAGATACTCTTACTGCCAAATATTTCATTTGTGGAAACTGCAACCGTGAAGAGGAAACCTATCCTATGATAATTTGGATATGATATTTGTAACAAAGGCAGCCCCACTTTCCTTCCACCACAACACAATCAAGGAGGTTAATTTTCCCATTTCAGAGTACCAAAGTGATTACAGTTTTGTTTCATCAAGTCAATTTGTACTATCTCTTCTGTTTCATACCGATGTCTTGGGTCATAGGTGAAGGTACCATGACGCCATTGTTTTGCATTAAATAGGCGTGCTTTAACTTTTGCACATCTGACTATTAATATGGCGATTACTCTCTTCTTCTGCCTGTGATTATTGGTTCAACTGGGCAGTCATTCTCGGTTTATTTGTTTTGAAGTCGAGTTATTCTTTAATATCTTTTCCCTGATTTTTTAGTGCTGCAATTCTTTGGCGAATATTTTCAAGGTGAGAGTTTCTTTGGTCTTTACTTCTTTACGCTTAGCTGCCCTTCTGCTGGTAATTATGTTCCTTCTACTTGAATTTCTAAGAGGATGAGGGTTCTGCCCGGCCCCTACAGTTCTCTTAATGGGCACTTAAGAGATTTCAGACCACCTCCATTGTCCTTCTCAGAAATTTTTACATAAGAAAACGCTTTTAGATTTTACATAGAATCGTATATATTTGAGGTTGAAAGTGGGCGGTGTTCTGCCAACCATAACTTCCTTAAGGGTGTTCTTAGAGATTTTAAAATACTTACATTGACTTCCTCGGAAAATATTACATAAGAATACATTTTTAGTTTTTATGTAGAGTTGGATAGGTCTATATCTGAAGTTTTAAGAGGATGGGGGATTTTGCCCTCATAGCTCCCTTTGGGAGACACTTAGAGAATCAGGAACTCTTGCTTTATCTTCCTCAGAAAATTCTACATGGGAATACACTTTTATTGTTTATGTAGATTCCCTAATCTTTCTTTCTACAGGGGACACACACACAGGCATTGCCTCTTTATATATATACATATATGTATATATATACATTTATATACATATTTGTATATATATATATATATATATATATATATATATATATATATATATATATATATATATATATGTATACATATATGTATATTTACATATATATATATATGTATATATATATGTATATATATGTATATATATAAATATATATAGATAGATAGATAGATAGATAGATAAATATAATGTCACTCTTTTTGGGTGACATTATCTTGAAGAAAACTGAAAAAGTAGAAAAATTAAATGTGACTCAACCAGTAAATATTTTGTAATTTTTTGTACACTTTATCATATGGAAAAGAAAATCAGAGTAGGCTGTGCGTGTGGGGGGAGGAACCACCAAGGACACCCTTTTTTGGGAAAACCTCCGAAATAATATAGTCTAAGAACACCCTTAAGGAAGTTATGGTTGGCAGAACACCGCCCACTTTCAACCTCAAATATATACGATTCTATGTAAAATCTAAAAGCGTTTTCTTATGTAAAAATTTCTGAGAAGGACAATGGAGGTGGTCTGAAATCTCTTAAGTGCCCATTAAGAGAACTGTAGGGGCCGGGCAGAACCCTCATCCTCTTAGAAATTCAAGTAGAAGGAACATAATTACCAGCAGAAGGGCAGCTAAGCGTAAAGAAGTAAAGACCAAAGAAACTCTCACCTTCTATGTTCGTACAATCTCTATGTCGAAATTCATGGCAATTGGTAAATTATTATTGATTAAAGTATTGGGGGGGGGGCCTGTAATTATGGGGCACGTGGACCCCAAGGTGGATCCTGATCAAGATGGAAATAGTGGAGTTAGCTTTCTTGATAAAAATTACATGAGATTCTATCATTAAATATTCTGTAAGTATATCTATATGTACAGTTTCAATGCAATTGTATCATTATTGTTGAATCCTATTTTAGCATAATAATTTGAGTGGTTATTTTAATATATCCAACATATCAAGAGAGGTATTTAAAGAAGGGTGGCTTCAATTAAACAAATCAAACATAATCAGGATTGGATTGGAGTCACCAAAAATAATAAACGATTATTTATATTGACAAGGTATATCCCTTTAAATTTAATACGTGTTTGCAGACGAAATGTTAACAATGATTAAAATAGGGGACATATTAATATCTGCAGATTTATTATCCTTATACATTTTTGGCGAAGAGGGGCTATCACCCTTCATACATGTTCACTCTAAATATGATTGCATGTGTAAAGAATATTATAGCATACTAGTTATTACAACAGCAACACCCTTTTCAACATTTTGTATCCACTTTAATATAGCACATGCCTAAAGCAGAGATAAGGAAGTTAAACCTTATGGCTCAAACTATCTAATCATACTCCAACAGCTATAAGAAATATTATATAACATTTACAAAAAAATAAATATAATGAAATGAAATGTAAAAAGAAAAAAATTGACAACCGTCTTCTATACACTATTTTAACCCATATTATTGTTATTATTATTATTATTATTATTATTATTATTATTATTTAGTTGGAAAAGCAGGATGCTATAAGCTTAAGGGGCTCCAACATGGAAAATAGCCCAGTGAGGAAAGTAAAAAAGGAAAATATTTTAAGATTAACATCATTGAAATTAATATTTCCTCTATAAACTATAAAGACTTCAACAAACAAGAGGAAGAGAAATTATATAGAATAGTGTGCTCGAGTGTACCCTCAATCAAGAGAACTCTAACCCAAGACAGAGGAACACCGTGGTACAAAAGCACTAGTACTACCAAAGACTAGAGAACAATGGTTTGATTTTGGAGTGTCCTTCTCCTAGAAGAGCTGCTTACTATAGCTAAAGAGTCTCTTCTACCCTTACCAAGAGGAAAGTAGCTACTGAACAATTGCAGTGCAGTAGTTAACCCCCCCCTTGATTGAAGAAAAATTGTTTGGTAATCTGTGTTGTCAGGTGTATATGGACAGAGGAGAATATGTAAAGAATAGGCCAGAATATTCAGTGCATGTGTATAGGTAAAGAAAATGAGCCGTAACCAGAGAGAAGGATCCAATGTAGTAATGTCTGACCAATCATAAGATCCCATAACTCTCTAGCGGTAGTATCTCAAAATATTAATTCATTCATTTCATTTACTTACTAATATTAGGTTTTTGTTTGGTTTCATATTAACCATTATTTACAGTCTTCTTTCATCAGCCCCAATAAGCTAATTTGATACGAATTCATAATCTTTAACATCTATCCTAGGATTCTGTATTCCCCCGTCGTCGTTTATTGCTATGTGTATATATATATATATATATATATATATATATATATATATATATATATATATTTATATATATATGTGTGTATATATAAATATATATATAGATATATATATATGTATATATATATATATATATATGTGTGTGTGTGTGTGTAGATTATGTCTAAGATTCTAGGAGTGTATTTTCTAATACATCGATAAAGATATATTATTTTCGATTTAATACTGCAGTCAATTTCAACCGCCCCTCTCTCTTCCCCGGTAAGAGGTACCAACGTCAGATGTATGACTTGCCAAGATTAGGCTGTGACTCAAGGCGAGATGAAAGCAGCTGAGTCCTTTATTAAAGACACATCGAGTATATATACACACTAGGTCCCGGAAAGAAGGTCACAAAATACAGCATGCTATTTCTTGTCCAACTGGCAGCCGGTTCTGTTAACGGTTAAAAATGAGAAATAGGCCGACAGGTTGATGCAGGTTTTTAATGTTATTCATGATCTGCTGTTGCGTATATTCCAGTTGTTAAATTATTCGTGATCTGCTGTTGCGTATATTCCAGTTGTTAAATTATTCGTGATCTGCCGTTGCGCATATTCCAGTTGTTAAATTATTCATGATCTGCTGTTGAGTATATTCCAGATGTTAAATTATTCATGATCTGCCGTTGCCTATATTCCAGTTGTTAAATTATTCATGATCTGCCGTTGCCTATATTCCAGTTGTTAAATTATTCATGATCTGCCGTTGCGCATATTCCAGTTGTTAAATTATTCATGATCTGCCGTTGCGCATATTCCAGTTGTTAAATTATTCATGATCTGCCGTTGCGCATATTCCAGTTGTTAAATTATTCATGATCTGCCGTTGCGCATATTCCAGTTGTTAAATTATTCATGATCTGCCGTTGCGCATATTCCAGTTGTTAAATTATTCATGATCTGCCGTTGCGCATATTCCAGTTGTTAAATTATTCATGATCTGCCGTTGCGCATATTCCAGTTGTTAAATTATTCATGATCTGCCGTTGCGCATATTCCAGTTGTTAAATTATTCATGATCTGCCGTTGTGTATATTCCAGTTGTTAAATTATTCATGATCTGCTGTTGCGTATATTCCAGTTAAATTATTCATGATCTGCCGTTGTGTATATTCCAGTTGTTAAATTATTCATGATCTGCTGTTGCGTATATTCCAGTTGTTAAATTATTCATGATCTGCCGTTGCGTATATTCCAGTTGTTAAATTATTCATGATCTGCCGTTGCGTATATTCCAGTTGTTAAATTATTCATGATCTGCCGTTGCGTATATTCCAGTTGTTAAATTATTCATGATCTGCTGGTGCGTTTATTCCAGTTGTTAAATAATTCACGATCTGCTGGTGCGTATATTCCAGTTGTTAAATAATTCACGATCTGCTGGTGCGTATATTCCAGTTGTTAAATAATTCACGATCTGCTGTTGCGCATATTCCAGTTGTTAAATTATTCATGATCTGCTGGTGCGTATATTTCAGTTGTTAAATTACTCATGATCTGCCGTTGCGTATATTCCAGTTGTTAAATTATTCATGATATGCTGTTGCGTATATTCCAGTTGTTAAATTGGGCGCTTTTGTTTAACATGCTGAATGTATTTCGATATGACCTTTTCGATATGCCGTGACAATAAAATTTTCGAGGGGGTAAGATCAATTTTCAGAAAACTGATATGGCTGTTTGATCGGTTAGGTTTTTTGTTCAGTGTCTGGGGCAAAACCTCTAGCTATTGAAAATGGAAATTTAAATCGGCTTATGATTTAATTTGATTGTTTTAGTTTGTTCAACATCATTTGTTATTCTGAAATGTGACGGCTTATAATTTAATTTGATTGCTTTATTTTGTTCAACATCATTTATTATTCTGAAATGTGACGGCTTATAATTTAATTTGATTGCTTAGTTTGTTCAACATAT
The DNA here is from genome assembly GCF_036898095.1 of Palaemon carinicauda. Lineage (NCBI taxonomy): Eukaryota > Metazoa > Arthropoda > Malacostraca > Decapoda > Palaemonidae > Palaemon > Palaemon carinicauda. The sequence continues at coordinate 77,601,369 of NC_090725.1, forward strand.
TTATTATTCTAAAATGTGACGGCTTATAATTTAATTTGATTGCTTTAGTTTGTTCAACATCATTTATTATTCTGAAATGTGACGGCTTAATTTAATTTGATTGCTTTAGTTTGTTCAACATCATTTATTATTCTGAAATGTGACGGCTTATAATTTAATTTGATTGCTTTAGTTTGTTCAACATCATTTATTATTCTGAAATGTGACGGCTTATAATATAATTTCATTGCTTTGTTTTGTTCAACATCATTTATTATTCTGAAATGTGATATTAACAAATCTACGTGGCATGAAAACGCCATAATTCTATTGCGTAATAAGTTTACCGGTTCTAAATGTAAAATTTGTTTCACACAAAGCTGAGGTTTTGATTTGCGAAGTAACTAGTATGGTGGTCTTTGTTGTTTCTATAAGAATAAACAGAAATATAACAATAGATAGGATAAAAAAACGAGAAAAAGGAAAACCTTCAAAGAAATAAAAACCAGCTTTTTCTTCAGAGAAATGTCTAATACGGATAGATTATAAAGGTTTCATGATATAACGCTTCAGTTTTACGAAAAGCTTCAAACTTTGATAAAATTAAAACAAAATAATCAACATATTTCGTTAAATAGTTCCTACAAGAAGAATGTAATAAAAAAGATTTGAAATATGGAAATCATCCTCTCTCTCTCTCTCTCTCTCTCTCTCTCTCTCTCTCTCTCTCTCTCTCTCTCTCTCTCTCTCTCTCTCTCTCACGCACAACCACACATACACGCATACTCCAAAGTGGTAAAATTCATTATATATGAACTGCAGATAAAAAGATGGTGATTTTGATATAAATCAAGTTAGAAAAAGTGGACAGACTAACCTATATTCAATCAGTCAAGAATTAATGTAGGTTGATATTTGAACCGAAGGATGCAGGCACTCCAATAATTTATAAAGATATAACTAAGAGGGACTCAGGTGATAATAGCTTCTGGAATGTAGAGTCATGTACTAAAAGTAATTGTTGAGATTCCTGCTGGAATGCTTTTTATAACTTACCGGGATGCTTTTACTACATAATGTATTTTCACCTTAAAATATTCAATCATAAGGTTAAAATGTTTTCAAAAACATAAAAAAAGCTTTTAAATAGGATGAAATTGTGCCAGCTTCCGTTTGGAAGGCTTACACCACCCCGAACTTCCAGCTGTTTTGCTCATGTTTCCAGACACCCTTTTTTTAACTTGATTATCCACAATATTCACTCACAAATAGTAATATTTTTAGAAATTCTAATATTGTGCTTATTACATCTATAAAGCTTAACTTTTATAAGTCCAAAAATGACTGTTTTGAGCACAAATTTATCTTTGACAAAAGATTACTATAGGAAAAAAATATAAAACTTATCTCCCCTCAGAAATCCACAATAGAGAGAGGACCCCACAATATAGATTTACGTTATATATATATATATATATATATATATATATATATATATATATATATATATATATATATATGTATATATATTTATATATATATATATATATATATATATATATATATATATATATATATTTGTATATATGTATACATATATATATATATATATATATATATATATATATATATATATATATATATATATATATATTGTGTGTGTGTGCTATAGGCTGATAAGTGAAAACCAGCCCACATCTGGAATCTTAGAGCCAGTTTTTCGAAGAGATGATCTAACATATCAATATGGGAATGTTGGCATTTCATTAATCAAACCATCATCAGGTTCCTGCCAAAGCCACCACAGATCCTATAATTGGTTAATAACTCCAATCTCTTCCCAATTATCCAGACAATGAAAAGAAGAATAGAGGATGGATAGCAAGGTTAAAATATGATGGATGTTGAAGCAATAATAAAAAATAGAAAACGTATTTGAGGAAAAAAGTATTCACCAGATCGTGAGCACTTACCTGTCGCAAGGCAGCAATATGGAGTAAATGCTCCGGCCGATTTTTGGGCCGAAAATTTTCCCGAAAATTATTTGGGAAATTTCGGCCGATTTTCGGGCCGGAAATATTTTTGAAAATTTTTTCGAAAATTTCGGCCGATTTTCGGGCTGAAAATTTTTTTGAAAATTTTTTTCGAAAATTTCGGCCGATTTTCGGGCCGAAACCTCCGTTTTGTTGCCGAGTGGCTTCGTCAAGGGATTCTCTTAGTAACTGGGATTGGTACGTAAAAGCACAAAATTACTCATCACACTGTTGAAAAAAAAAAATCACTGATATATTACATAAAGTACTGGTTTACACAACAGTGCAAGAAAGGCCTGAAAATAAATATTACAATGGTTAACTAAATAAAGATGTGTGATGTTGTAAATTGTTAAATTAGATGGATTTGTTTATAGAAAAATGCAATTAAATGTGATTATACTGTAAATTTGTGATTGTAAAGAATATGTAATTTAACTTTTTAATAAAAAGATAAAAAAAAATACAGATCAAAGTTAACCTGGCCACGATAAACTAGGTACATGCATTATTAACAATAATATGCATTTTTTTTTTTATAATTCTTAAGAAAATTTATTAAACAAAGTTCAATAAAACAGACTATATAGATTTCTTGATAGGATTAAATAGATGAAATGAATAATACAGTACAATCGAAAAAAAAATACAAACACTTCACTAAATAAACAGCAAATAAAACCAGATAGTTTCCATTGTTTAATTTTTCGAAGAATAAACAGATATTTCCGGAATCATTGTGTATATGTACTATCCAGTGGTTCTCAACCTGGGGGAAATTTATCCTGGGGGGAAATTTGAAGCTTCCAGGGGGGGAAATAATTACACTACCTACTAACTAAAACAAGCGGAAAATGTCCTCATAGTACGTGCGGCAATTTGTTGTTAGCCATTCAATTGTGATATGATCATATCAGTTCTCAAAGACATGATATTCAAGGGGAGAATTGGGGTGTCATGCCCATTTCTGAGGCAGGCGAGTGGTCATGAGGGCTGGGCGGGGCATGAAGGGGGAAATCTGGATGGTTGAACTGGGTGCAGGGGGGAAATGACAGGAAAAAGGTTGGGAACCACTGAAGGATAGTAAGTTGTCGCCTAAGCGGAATATACTTGAGTTTTATCTAACTTCATAAACTACTGGTAATCGCATTGACAATATTTATCTATAATTTCTTCTGAGTGAATGTGGCAACTTCTCAGGTACTGTGTGAATATCAATGTCCTGAGTTCTTGCATAATTTTATTTTATCGCTAATTATATCTTTATCAACATCAACATTTTACTCGCAGGTGGAAAGCAGTGCTTAATTATTTATATAGTTTCTGCTCCTTCCCATTATGCAAACATAATCAGTAGAACTTCAAAAGTTCAAAGTTGGAGCAAATGCTTTTTTGTTGACCAGGCGGACATGAGTCTTTTTATAGTTTATCTATGACATATTGGTTTTTGATGTTGTTAATAGTTTATATATGACATGTCTGTTTTGACGTTGTGACTTTTTTAGAATGATTTATTGTTAATTTGTTATCTTCATCTATTTATTTCCTTATTTCCTTTTCTCACTGGGCTATTTTTCCCTGTTGGAGCCCCTAGGCTTATAGCATCTTGCTTTTCCAACTAGGGTTGTAGCTTGGATAGTAATAATGATAATAATAATAATAGAATATACTTGCACAGAAACAAAAATATGCCGTCTATAACAAGGCAATTGAACATGAAGCATTAAATTGGTATTCAAGCCTCCCAAAAGATGTCAGCACCAGTGCCATTAACAATACTTGGCCGGCTATTCAACAAGAAAACACTAAAATAGAGACTTTATGTTGCTCTCACCCGAAGGTAAATTTCCATGCTCTGCAATAGCTGTAGGTAGCATAATGTCATAGATCATTGTTGTTTTTAGAGAGATATGTGAAATTTTCCCAACGATAAGAGTTTATGTAATATATCCTGTCACTGAGAGAGAGAGAGAGAGAGAGAGAGAGAGAGAGAGAGAGAGAGAGATTTTGTTAATTGTTCATGTATTCAATGTGATGCTACTAAGGAGGAAAAAATACCTCTTGAAGATTCATTATTAAAAAAGAAAAAAAATAAGGATAAATATAGGCTACATAAAATAAAGGAAAAACTTGATCTCCACTCTTTTCATTATACATATTACTAGGATGACCACATACAGTATATTCAAATGAAGGACTCAAGATGCTTTCAAAAGAAAATATATCTTTAGAATAAATAATATATATGAATGAAACTAAAAACAATCTAATCTTCAGTTTCAAGACTTGTGTTTAAAAACGTCTGTAGAAATGCATGTATAAATGGTCATTGGTCTCTTCTATACAAGGTAACGTATCGAAAAACATGGTTACGACAACTTTACCGGTGGTAGATTTATCTGTTAGTCATAGTTTCCTCAGCAGGGTATTCCCCAGAAACATTTCTACAAGAATCTTGACTGTCATTCACTCCAGGAGCGCCTCACATACCTTCAACTACACACCCTTCTCTATCACATACCTTTGCATTTAATTTCCCACACCAGATCCCACACCCCCTCCCCTTTATTGTTTTTCTAAACAACCCATGTTAACATTCCGTCTCTCCCCTCTAAGAGAAACCTTTCTATATCATTTTCTTTCATCCCTGAGCCTTCTGCGCTCAAAATCACAAATCTTACTTCTGTCGAACACATTTATAACCAATAGAGCTCACCAACGTCCATTCAAATAGATAGGTTAGTCAAGGCCACGTCTATTACATACAGATAGGCAGGCAGAGAACGAAACAGAGAGACAGGCAGACATTATTTCTAATGTATTTGCTTGTCAGTCACGAAATATATATAATGTTTAATGAATTAGCTTTTGAACACCATTTTTATTGCGATTCATAGAGCATTTCTTTTCCAGTTACACATAGCTTTTCATCGTACCTGAAATGGAGTTAGCACTCAGGTTCCGTCTAGGGGCTCTATTGATAATGATTTGACATTCCACTGGCTAGGATTAAGTCATAGAATGCCTTGATCAGAGTACAACAATCCGAGTTAATGCCACTACCCTAAAA
>NC_090725.1:77608950-77636450 GCF_036898095.1 Palaemon carinicauda
GCGAGTGCCATTGACTCCACTAAGCACACTACAGTAGCCATACTGAGGCGGCTCTCAAGACCGCCATTCTCTGGATATGGGCGCCTAGGATTAAGAATCTTATAAGTTTAATTACTGGTCATTCACACGGTAAATAGGTTTCAATTTTTCTCTAAGTAAAGTTTAGGTAACATTCTGGCATTACATTTTTCGGGCTGTATGCGTGGAATTTAATGTAAACATGTTTCCTTTGTTGGTAATCGTCTCAGGTCACTAACCACGTGTCTGGACCTCACAGTAGCCTACTTTTGAGGTTAGGATAAGATTATTTGCCATAAAATTTTTATTTTACTTATTCCGCTTAAGGGTTGATCCCATGTGTTTATTTGATTGATCATTCCCAGTGTTTATTTGTTTTGTAAATCGTGATTAACATTTCATTTGATTAGTTTCCCATTTAAATAAGCCATTATTGAGTTACTCTGCATTAAACAAACCAGTAATTTAGTGCGGGTTAGTTGTACCCGGTATATTGAAGAGAGCAACCTATTACAGGTATAGGAAAGTTGGTATAAGCAAGTGCATGCATCTTTAACTTAGTGCTTTGAAGGTGAAGATCCCCATTTAACTTTACTTTAATATTATGTAGAACTATTTATTTTATTTTTTAAGTGGAAACTTCTTCCGGGAAGGTCTCCCTACATCATACTACAAAGATCAACAGGAGAGGGTAGGAGCACTAACACTCAAGGGCACAAACACCTTGGTAAGTACTTTGGTGATGCAGTTCACAAACCTTCACTCTAAATAGAAAGGTGTTCTCTCTCCAGAGGCCTGATAACTCCACACGTGAAATAAGTAATTTGATGGCTTACTTTAACTTTGTCAATATTGGAGTCATCCCACTCTAAGGTTCTGTTTTGCACTGTCCCAGGGACCCCATTGAGATGCTGAACGGGAATTCTACTTTATGAATGGAGACAATGGCAGTGGAGGGGAGCAGGGTGTATTGCAGTAGAGTTGAAATTAAGCATTTTACCTTCGAAACACTGTGAATGAATACTAAGTCACTCGCTAACAAACTATTACCCTTAGGTTATTTAGACTTACTCTTTTCAATATTCCGGGTAGGCTGTCTTGAGATTAAATATTCATATTACAGACACAATAAATAAAGGGAGTAGAAATACGAATAGGTGTAAGTAGCCTAATCTAGTTACTTTATTACACAAAAGTTGCAACGTTTAATTGGACATCTTAATATTGGCAAATAATTAAAACCAATCTAGAAATAAAAAATAGCAATATAGACTCGAGGTCTTCTGTAATGGCAAATGATAAAAAATGAGGTTCAGCACGTGGTTTTGTGGCCCGAGACTGGATTAGTCTCTAAAAGTAAAAAATGTATACCAGAGTTTATACAATAACTCTCACATACTCAGCCCGAATTATATAAAATCCAGTTGAGACTAAATAACGAAAAATGTAAAATCTATCCTAAAGAATGGGGAAAATATACTGTGGGCTCACATAAATACCTGCAATCCCTCCAAGAACTTAATGAAGTAGTCTCTCTCTACAAAATAGCTGTTAAAGCTTGGTTGCACCATTAGCTAACTAGCCCACGCCCCGCTGTGTTCCTCCGTTCTTGTCCATTAAGGATCACTGCTTCAGGCTGCAGTTTCGTCTCTCCTATCTTTTGCTGTCATCCTCTGGTTTTTATGGATTGGAAGGAACACCTTGGGGAAGTTGGGGTGAGCCAGAGATGCGCAGATTGACCGGTGCGGTCACAACGGTTATGCGCTTGGTTGCATGCTCTCACCCGGGTCATCTTCTGACAGGTGGAGGTCGTTGAGTTTAGGTACCAAATTAGGTGTTTCGGGCAGGGCATTGTATTTGTAATCCTACCTATTCTGGCATACTAAAAATTAGTAACTTGAATGAGTAAGTAGCAATGGCTGGTGCGATGAGTATACCTATTATAATCAATTTAGACCTGAATCGGTACTGAAGAGATAAGATGAGCTGCTTATAAGTCAAAAGTACTAAAATTTTACTCAAAACCAGTATATCAATTCATCTCGACACATTCAGTTTAAGAAAGGAACCAATGTATGCAGCGTAAGGCTTTTGTCTTGCATTTCTACCCAATGACGTCACAGACATGGCATATTGTCAACAAGTTCATTTAAATGCAGTCCTCTTGTTTTCGGTAAAATAAAAAGTAGTGTGGAAGCTAAAATTTCTAGAGTAACTATTATATTGGGAGTGAGACCAAAATACTAAAGGAAGAAGAAGAGAGAAGAAAATTCTTCACAAATACACCACTGCTCCTATCCATTGCCTCTGTCTATGTTAACGTAAATGCCTGTCAAGCATTTCACTGGGGTCACTTGCACAGATTCGAAATAGGACCTAAGAATGACAAAGCTAAAGTTGACCATTAATGAATTTCTTAGTCACGTGTCAAGTTTTTAGGTCGCTGGACAGAGAACACTTCCTTATTAGAGTACAGGTTTGTGAACTGCATCACCAAAGTTATTTCCAGGGTGCTGTACCCTTGAGTGTTAGTGCTTCTATATTCCACAGTTCATCTTTGTTGTTTGTTGTTGGGAGACTAACTCGGACCAACATCCTGCTCATCTTTAACAAAAATAGATTCTCCAGACATCATGTGTGATACTGGTTGTGTCCAATCACTTATATTAAGGAAGATGTCCCTATGAAAAATCAAATTGCATTAAACTCTGACATGTCTGTTGGCTATTTTTTACAGCAGACAAAATTTAATTTACAAATAATGTTTGAATTTCAAGTGAATTAACAATCAGACCCTGGACAGGCCTCCAGTTCTATTATGATCAGCTAAATCAGAACATGTTATGTAACATCTACTTCAATATTTCAATCCCTTAATAACAGTAACAACTAAAGAAAAATATTAGCCAGCTAAAATAACAATAACTATATTTAAGAATGATAGTAATTATTTACATTTTACAAGCATCGCAAAATACTCACAGTTCACCTATTCATAACAATTTCCAGGTATCCCTCATAATGTCTCTATGAAGTAAGATTTCAGATGAAAACATTTTCAGTGGAAAATTTTGAAGGATTTCCCAGGATGTAGTTTCAAATGTAAATGGAAGTTTCAAATGTAAATGGAGATAATAAGGATACAGCTTCTGAATATATTTGATTTTCCAAGGTTTCCCTATTCCCTAAAAAAAATGAAAAAAAAAAATTAGTAGTGTTGTATAAATAACTAGTTCATCACAAGTGTTGAAAAGTGTCTCTACAAAAGTTGCCTTAACCTAACGATGGTTCTTCTGAAATATGTAACACATTCTCTTATATGCGCCAGAGACGTTTTCTCAAAAGTTCATGATTGGCCAGGGCGAACCATTGTATATTAAGCAATAAGCAAAGCTGGAGGCGACAACAAGTTTAAAAAAATATCCAGAAATACAAAGACATCTTTTAGTTACAAATCTTTACAATGTTTTAATTCTAACATTAACACCCAATATGTGAAAATAAAGCTCTTCCACAGGTCATATAACATAATATTGATAAATTTAATCTACACACACATACGCAACCACACATGCACAAACACGCACACACACACACGCATATATATATATATATGGTTCTTGGGCATGTTACTCTACGTTTATAATGAATAGACAATGTCTTATTGGTGTCTAAATATCGAAGATAGTTTCTCTTCGGGCAGAATGTCCTATAGTTTTCAGTATGACGGCAGGAATACATTTACTTTTCTCCATTTATTGTTTGGTGTCGATACGTGTTTTGGATCACTTCACGAACCTTCTTCAGGACTAGAGTTTTGGAATGACACTTTAATATATAGGTTGTGGTGAGGAAAATTTGATACAAAATTAATTGGATATTAGGAAAAACATTCAACAAAAATTGATAAATGAAAACTTTAGATTCTTTGAAATATAAATACGAAAATTTTTGATAATTTTTAAATACATGAACGGTTTTTCAAAAGGCTTTAGGAATTTCATGAAGACCCCGATTCCATTCTTTGCAGCAAGACCGACGTCGGTTCCTCACGAACGCCATCTATTGTTCAAAGTAGACCAAATTGTGAAGCTTTGTACCAACCGTGTGTCACACGATCGTACATAGTTCATTTTGTATATATATTATGCTTGTATCTTCGCTCTTCCCTCGAACTAAAAAGAACGAGAATAAACATGTCTGCTTTTCTCCTCTGTAACAGTGTCAGTATTTTTAACATGAAATTTCTTGTTGCTTTGAGCTTTTGTATATAAAGGAGAGTGTTCTATAATAAATTTACTCAGTTGCTTTCATACTGTGTTTGAGCTACAACCTTCTCTCGGCCCGTCATAGCTTACTCGCTCCTGCAGAGATTTGGTATAGATCTGCATTGATCTCGGATTCAATTCCATTTGGAGCGGCGTCTTTCTTTATGACAAATTGTGGTCATGAGGCTCCTGCATTTTCTTTGCAATGAAAAAGTTTTTGAACTGCTATCCGTTTTTCATCGTTCTCCGATGTAGCTTTCTTTCTAAATTAAGTTGCCCAAAAAGGAATATTAAGAAAAATGGCGCTGAGTTAGGTAAAGGGGATCAATATAACACGAGTTTCATTCATCACAATTACTCAGGGCCAGAATGATTTAGCAGCCAGGAATTCTTTAAAACTCGAGAGAGTATTTTCTGATAATAAAGACTTTAGAGTATTCTCAAAATATTATGGGAACATCGCTATCTGTTCGATAGTCTACCATTTATGTTCGAAGTAACAATTTTGGTGTAGATTTCAAACTATATTTGCCCTTTTTTTTTTTTTTTTTTTTTTTTTTTTTTTTTTTTTTTTTTTTTTTTTTTTTTTTATCTAATTACAATGTTATACAATTCAAAACTACTTATTTGTTTGGTGTAGATTTCAAACTATATTTGCCTATATTCTTTTATTTTGACCTAATTACAATGCCATACAATTCAAAACTACTTATTTGTCGTTCTATAATGAAACAAGCAGACTTGCCTTATTTATATGTGACAGGAGATTAATTAGTGATTACACTGTTGCAAAAGTTTTGTTCTAGATACTTGTTCCCAATTCCTAAAAAACTTAATTCCATAATTTTTTGCTCATTAATGAATAACAACAAAATCATTTTCATACAATTGCTGACACCTTCCAAAATCCATTAGTATTTAACATTAATGATGAATTAAAAAATAAAATAGAACAAATCCTCACCATTAGAGCTGTATCCCTTTTTAGAAAAATAGGTTATGTCCTCTGAAAACCCACATGATTAACGTTATCATGGACAAAGAATATCAAATGGTTAGACAATATTTCCAACTACGTAAAGATGTAATAGAAAACAATATATTGAGATCATATTTCCAACAGATGTAGATGTAGACGATATATTGTGATGCCAGTGAAATTATAACAGATTCAATTATCATAACTAAGATATTTAGAATTTTTATTAATTAATTATTATTCGTATTACTATTGTCCTTGCTCCTATCATTATAAACATTAATCAAATATTTAAATCACTCTATATATTTTACTGTATAGATTTTCATTAGACATCCTGATTATTAATGTTTACTTTAGAATACCACATCATGTATTATGTATAGGTTTTAAAACAATAGCTTAAGAAAATTACTAGTGATATGATAAATAACTGTGGTTTTCAAAAATTCTTCATAATTTAGCCTCCAAATATTTGGATAATAAATAAACGACTCTTTATCATTGTTTTATTATGCTAATACAGCTTTGAACTATTTCACTTTTCTATTATTTTAACGAGGTTTACTAAAGTATAACAAAATAGAGTGGAAAAAAGTTGAAAAGAAGAGGAAAATTATACACTGCTTGAATTTCACAAGCTATAAAATCTTCAAAATAACAAAATGAAGAAAAATAAGATAGAGTAGCGTGCCCTAGTGTACCCTCAAGCAAGATAACTTTATTATACAGCGTTGCTGAATGCGTGACCTTAGTCATTGTGACGGCAAATTTATACTACTGTATTATACAGAGTTACTGAATGCATGATCTATATGTGTGCCATTCTAGTATATGTGAAAGAGTTTTAACCCCTCACAATTATTCAGACATCCAGGTAAAATTAAATCTTTTAAAAGGAAACTTCAGAATAGCCCAAAGTCTATCATTCTTCTACTCGGGAAAATCTTATCTGAGAATGTGTGCTAGGGTGATGCATAATACGTGCATTACAATGCCCCTCTTTGGAGGAAAGGCTCACTTATATTCACACATGAAAAATACTGACACTATCTTAACCATATACTAAATGTTGCGGAGGTAACATGAGTTTCTTGAATTTTCCATGATACAAAGTCTTTGGTCTAACAATTCACGAAGAGAATTTCTATCCCGGTTACAGCACATTTAACAAAATTGGAACGAAATGTTAAAAAAAAAAGAGAGAGAATGAAGGGAGTGGTATGTATCTACAATCTGATTTTTATCATACTTTTACCTCTTTTCCATTACTGTGACTGATCAAAGAAAATCCATAAGGCCTTGACAATATCTTCTTAACAGTAATCCGAAGTAAGCCACTTTTACTAAGTTATTGTTTCGCCAAGAGGAATAAAAAAGAACAGCTTATGTCTATTCTAACACCGGCCCCCTCCTAAGAAAAATGAAAAAGAAGAAGGAAAAGTAGAGTTAAAACGGAAAAGTCCTGATTTGAAGGAAGTTATGTTTCAACAGTAATAGGAAAACCAAAGGAGGAAGAATATTCATAAACTTGGAAGTCGAGGAAATGAAAAGAAAGTAACTGAATCGTGATATCAGAGTATTACAGGGTTCCACAAAAAAAAAAAAATGTTTTATCGAAAAAGAAATAGAATGAAGTTCAAAGTAACCTTGGAGCAGACAGAAAGAAGACTATGATATAAATGTAGAGTGGTATTAAAAATTATAAGACTTGTAGAGAGAGAAGAAGTCGAGGAAATGGAAAGAAAGTAACTGAACTGTGATATCAGAGTATTACAGGGTTCCACACAAAAAAAAAATGTTTTATCGAAAAACAAATATAATGAAGTTCAAAGTAATCTTGGAGCAGACAGAAAGAAGACTAAGAGATAAATGTAGAGTGGTATTAAAAATTATAAGACTTGTAGAGAGAGAAAAAAAACAGTTCCTACAAAATGTGATAAGTATTATCTGGAGAGGAACGAATGAGTTTTATGTTTAGCTTTGCTTATTTAAATAAGAAAACTTTACGTTACGTAGATAAATAAAACAATTTTTTCAATAATCAAATTTGGTAATGTGATCAACAGCATCTTTTCCAAAATTAAATGCAACCTAAATGCTTGACATATGCAAAAAAAAGATATCATTTAAATTAATTGAATAATTGGATGGGGGATAAGATATGTACGTACATACATACATATACCAAGGCACTTTCCCCAATTTTGGGGGGTAGCCGACATCAACAAATGAAACAAAAAACAAAAAAGGGGACCTCTACTCTCTACGTTCCTCCCAGCCTAACGAGGGACTCAACCGAGTTCAGCTGGTACTGCTATGGACGTAAAAAAAAAAGAAATCTATGAAACCCGATAAGCACTCCAATAAAAGGTAAAGTCATTCGAGTTTGACTGCAATGAATATCAGAAGTCTGTAACGTGAATAAAGAAAAATTGGCTCTCCATCAATAAAAACATTTAATGATGAAGGAGAAGTTCACATCGAAGGAAATAAGAAGATACAAAAAGATTTCAAATCCGAAGGCGAGAGTACCCCTCAATGGGAAAATAACACATCTGCTTATTCCCATTTAGTCATATCACCTACTCCTCTACTAGCAGTGCATATTTTTGTGGGTCTCATTATAAAGAACATTAAGAACTCTTTTTTTAAATATATTTCACTTACTATTTACGTGATTTTCAGGGGTATCCTGAAAAAATAAGATAGTGTTTAACCCTTTCACCCCCAAAGGACGTACCGGTACGTTCTTGCAAAACACTTAATTACATGTTTTTACATATTTTTGATAATTTTATGAGAAACTTCAGGCATTTTCCAAAAGAATGAGACCAACCTGACCTCTCTAGGACAAAAATTAAGCCTGTTAGAGCAATTTAAAAGAAAATATATAGCAAAATGTGCTCGAAATTTAACCTTATAGTGGGGGTAAAAGGTAGTTGTAGTAGTGCATTTGAGCAAATTATTTCCCTTACCTTGTTTAGAAACTGCCTTATTTTCGTTATTGTATGTACAAATTTTCGCTTTATGGTAATTCATGATTAATAGCAATACCTCTTCGAATTTGCTTTGGAAATTCAAGATGAAAGACCATAATTTTTTTTCATTTCGATCATGCATACAATAAATACCCATTAAATCCATAAGTACGTGTATAATCAGGGGAATTATGTATTTATATATATATATATATATATATATATATATATATATATATATATATATATATGTATATATACATGCATATATATACACACACACACATATATATATATATATATATACATATATACACATATATATATATATACATATATATACATATATATATATATATATATATATATATATATATATATATATACATGTGTATATATATATATATATATATATATATATATATATATATATACACATGTATATATATACATATATACACACACATATATATATATATATATATATATATATATATATATATATATATATATATATGTGTGTGTGTGTGTGTGTATATATATATATACCCATGGCAAATGCTCAACGCACAAATCGATACTTGTGATAAAACCTTTTTGGAACTAAAAGAAATTATTCGTGAAAGAAAACTTTAAGTATTATTATAGTTGGAAAAGTTTTATAGTTGGAAAAGCTGGATGCTATAATCCCAAGGGCTCCAACAAGGAAGAATAACCCAGTGAGGAAAGGAAACAAGGAAATAAATAAAATACAAGAGAAGTAATGAACAGTCAAAATGAAATACTTCAAGGACAGCAACAACATTAAATTAGATATTTCATTGTAAACTATAACAACTTAAAAAAAAAGAAAAAAAAAACAAGAGGAAGAGAACCAAGATAGAATAGCATGTTAGCAAATGTACCCTCAAGAAAGGAAGAAGAAAGAGTTGGTAGAACGGTAAAGAAGCATTTTACATGGCAACGTGAAGCACATGCATTATTTTACGGCCAGTTTACAAGAAGTTTATAATCATAAAACTATACAGCTTCATTTATTATTAGTTATTCTATAGCCAATTTCAATGCTAATGTCGACTTTATGTACCTTTCTAAATGTAACGGCTTTCAAGCAGCAACCAATACCTAAATGATAAAAGATATTGAATGTACACATACTAATGTCGACTTCATTACAATTTTTGTCATGCAAATGTCACCCTTATGTGACCCATGATGGGATATAGATGCCTGTGTTTCTCGTTAGATAGAATAGTTATCTGGATGCTCCTGTATTGATCATGCCTCTCTGAGACTCGTCACAATAGCCTTCACATTGCTTGTCATACTATTCTATCTTAATCATTTACTAGACATATGTTTACCATATACAGCTTTTATTTCCTTTTCTTTCAAATGCCTCACATATTCATTACCAACAAAAAAAGTGATAGATACTCCTTCGTTGTTTGAATTCATTCTTATTTCCCTATGAAGAGTTGTTTTACGAATTTTCCCTATTGAATTAGCTGCATTGTTCCCACTGAGTCGCAAAGTTACTTTTATCGCATTCAACTTTATGCATTAAAATGATGATTTATCTCTTCCATTACTCTAGACTCTTTCCCTAATTCAAAATTAATGGAATAGAGGAGTAAATATTTTGCTCCATAAAGGTGAAGGCGATAAAGGTGACTGAGAATTAAGGGAAAGTATGAAATAGATAAGTTTTGAAAAAGATCAATGAATTGTACGTCAGTCAACTGTAAATACAAGTTACAAAACGTGGCCAAAAACGGATTCTGTAACTTATGGAAAAATGTTTTCTTCATACTTCGTATAATGAAAACTAATGGAAAATTTGGTTAAAAAAAAAATAAGTTTTAAGGGCGATAAAGAGATGAAAACTAATGGAAAATTTGGTTTAAAAAAATAAGTTTTAAGGGCGATAAAGAAATGAAAACTAATGGAAAATTTGGTTTAAAAAAAAATAAGTTTTAAGGGCGATAAAGAAATGAAAACTAATGGAAAATTTGGTTTTAAAAAAATAAGTTTTAAGGGCGATAAAGAAATGAAAACTAATGGAAAATTTGGTTTAAAAAAAATAAGTTTTAAGGGCGATAAAGAAATGAAAACTAATGGAAAATTTGGTTTAAAAAAAATAAGTTTTAAGGGCGATAAAGAAATGAAAACTAATGGAAAATTTGGTTTAAAAAAAATAAGTTTTAAGGGCGATAAAGAAATGAAAACTAATGGAAAATTTGGTTTAAAAAAATAAGTTTTAAGGGCGATAAAGAAATGAAAACTAATGGAAAATTTGGTTTAAAAAAAAATAAGTTTTAAGGGCGATAAAGAAATGAAAACTAATGGAAAATTTGATTTTAAAAAAATAAGTTTTAAGGGCGATAAAGAAATGAAAACTAATGGAAAATTTGGTTTAAAAAAAAAATAAGTTTTAAGGGCGATAAAGACAGGTCGTATTTTCAGTCTTGGTTGGTATATCTAACGTAGCAAAAAAACCAAGTGCACTTTTTCTTGAACTTACCTCAAACTTTGATGACAAAAATGACAGGAAAAAAGAATTGGAATTTTACTCACTGGAGAACAACAGTAAACAAAAAAGTTTCATCAATAAAATACAAAGGGGGTCATCCAAAGCTAAAGCAATCACAAAAGCAATATCAGTTAAAAAAATTCTTAGGAAGTTGAACGCAATGAAAGTTCATGGGATGATGGGAGTGAGGTAATATTAAAAAACAAGGAAAACTTTTCAAATGGAACTATTACGTTGTTCTTCTTGCCGAAAAAAACAAAATTAGTATGATTAAATGTTTCCCGTCTGTTTCATAATTAATGGACAGATAATATGGAACAAGTGCTTCAAGAAGTAAATTTATATATAATGAATAATCATCATCATGGGGAAATTATGAAAAGAATTGTGTAAGTAAAATTTTTAAAGCATTCAATATTTTAAACATCAGTATTTTTGACATAGATAATTCCTAAATCAAAAGTACACATGACACCATCAAATTGTTAAAAAGAATGCTATAGTTAAACTTAGATATGATAATCGAAAATAAGATATAATTGCCAAATAAAACCTTTAAAAAAGGATGAGTTTGATATTTAAGTCTGTTGTACTTAACATTGAAGTCAGCCCAAGGGATTAAAAATGTTCTTTGCAATAACATAATAAAAAAGTTGTATATATATAT
Source organism: Palaemon carinicauda (assembly GCF_036898095.1). Classification (NCBI taxonomy): domain Eukaryota; kingdom Metazoa; phylum Arthropoda; class Malacostraca; order Decapoda; family Palaemonidae; genus Palaemon; species Palaemon carinicauda. The sequence continues at coordinate 77,620,397 of NC_090725.1, forward strand.
ATATATATATATATATATATATATATATATATATATATATATATATATATATATATATATATATATGTATATGTATATGTATATATATACACATGTATATATATTTATATAAATAAGTATATATATATATATATATATATATATATATATATATATATATATATATATATATATATACATATATATATATATATATAAATAAGTATATATATACATATATAAATATATATATATATATATATATATGTATATATATATATATATATATATATATATATATATATATATATATATATATATATATCATACGATACTTGAGCATGTTACTTTACGTCCATAGTGAATACATAACATCTCAACAGCTTCTTAAAATCGAAGACAGAATCTCTCTGGACAAAACTGAGCCCCAGCTAGTTTTCAGGATAACAGGAAAAACGCATTTCCGTTTCTCTATTTATTATTTAGTATCGACACGATTTTCCAATCATTCTTTAACGGGACTCTTGCTCAGGACTATATTGATTGAATAATCAATTACACTTAATATACGCGCTATAGTGGTTAAAAAAGGTTGAAATAGAAAATATTTGGATACTCCAAAACTAATCAACAAATATTGATAAATGAAAACTAAGATTCGTTAAAATTAAATATATATATATATATATATATATATATATATATATATATATATATATATATATATATATATATATGTGTGTGTGTGTGTGTGTGTGTCAATTTTCCAGGAAGCCATAGCTCTCAATGGTAAAGTACAAGATAATTTATCAATATTTCTATTTTTTTTTATCATGGATCATTAATATCCATTCATTCCTGATGTCAGGTGTTATAGATTTTTCAATAATTTTCATTATAAACTACTAAAAATGGATGCATATGTGTGTTTATGGACATGTGAAATGCACTGAGTGAATTTCCTTTATTTCTTATATAAAAAAAAATATTGTTTTAGTTTATGAGCACTTTCGTTCCCGGGATCGCTACCAGAAGGAATTATACTTGCAATATGTTATAGCATATAATTATAATCTAAAAATTCAACTGAAGAAACTATACTTTTTCTACAAACTTGAATAAAACTGTAGGCCCCCCCCCCCCCAAAAAAAAAAAAAAAAACATAATTTTTACTATTTTTTATCCCATTCATTCTTTAAATTCCATTTTCTTATTCATAATGGTTCTTCTTTATATATTCTACAACAATTATGAGTGCGTGTGAAAATAAAAAATTGGAATTGTTATTTTTTTACCGGATCTTACAAGGACCTATATAACTAGTCCTCGTTTTATCTCATTATAGACTAGGATGGAAGAGCGAAATTCACTGGATCAGCTATAGCAGACAATACCTCAGGTAATGTCATTAAGAAAGATGCACCAGCTCATAACAGTAGCCATGAAAATCCAAAGCATTCTGAAATGCTGCTGCTGCTGCTGTTCATCATAGTATCGACCTGTGACATCATGTGACTGATCTGAGCGAACAGCTCTCCCTGGACAATTCTATCCTGTTCGTAATACTAGGCAGGCAGTTAATTCTAATAGCCAGGCCTTCTCCATCATGAGGCTCAATACTACGCAGTACTCTAGAAGTTTTATTCCAGCTGTTACCAAGTTGTGGAATGATCTTCCTAATCGGGTAGTTGAATCAGTAGAACTTCAAAAGTTCAAAGTTGGAGCAAATGCTTTTTTGTTGACCAGGCGGACATGAGTCTTTTTATAGTTTATTTATGACATATTTGTTTTTGATATTGTTAATAGTTTATATGTGACATGTCTGTTTTGACGTTGTTACTTTTTTTTAGAATGATTTATTGTTAATTTGTTCTCTTCATTTATTCATTTCCTTATTTCCTTTCCTCACTGGGCTATTTTTCCCTGTTGGAGCCCCTGGGCTTATAGCATCTTGCTTTTCCATCTAGGGTTGTTGCTTGGATAGTAGTAATAATAATAATAATAATAATAATAATAATAATAATAATAATAACAGTCTACAGTGCTACTAGTGGTGAAGAGTAGAATCAGCTAAGGGAGAATCCTGTCCTTGCATAAGTGGTCACAAAAAGGTCAACATATTCCCGATCATTTATGCCCTGGTCATCTCACTGCACCTGAAATCAATTCCGAGTAGGTCAACATCAAAAACTAGGCAGACGGACAGGATATATGGCAACGTGCAATGGAAGGGGTCTACTTTCAACATTGAAGTAACATTTCTGTAGAATACAGGGATATAGCTGCATTCTGTGAAATACAAATATTAAATTATACAGTTATGTATATATTTGATCTCCAGGTAATGGTCATAAAACTAACAAAACAAGAGGAAGAAAAATAAGATAGAATATTGTGCCCTAGTGTACCCTCAAGGAAGAGAACTCAGGTGATTCAGATTGCTGCTCATATATAATTAGAATACTGATGAACCTATATATTCATTTACTTAACCTATAAGCAAGCTTATTCTCTATATCTCAAAACTAGAAAACTAATAAACTACCTTCCATTAGAGCCCAATAAAACCATAATTACATGTGTGGTAGACAAACAATGGAAATAGCAAATATTCGAAATAAAGAAAGGAATGAAAATTACTTCTGGGAAAAATTTATCAGAGGCCGAAGTGATAAATTTCTCTAGGGAAAGGGGAAGCCAACAACAGGACAGGGGCAACCGAGCACGGAGAGACAAGGAAGGAAAAAATGACAAGTGAGTAAAATTGAAAATCTATGTGTGTGTGTGTGAGAGAGAGAGAGAGAGAGAGAGAGAGAGAGAGAGAGAGAGAGAGAGAGAGAGAGAGATGCCGAGCCTTGAAGAATAGAAAGAAAAGTGTCCGTGAAAGCTACGACTTTTCTATCTGATTATTATCTTGAATCTATTTTGGCAAAACAAGAATAACATTAATAAGTCGAAGAGCTGAAACTACAACTCTATCAAGCTCACGAAGGTAAATAACACGTATCAAGATAGCTTATAACATACTTGTGCTAATGGACCACACTATCCGTACTTGAACAAATACTCTGGGTCAGGGGTGGCCAACCTTTTGTTTCCCATGCACCCATTTTTTTTTCACTTCTAATTCAGATGCGCCACATCCTTTAAGTATGGGAATATTGACATATTTGGCAGTTATACATATAATCATTTCATATATATATATATATATATATATATATATATATATATATATATATATATATATATGTATACATATACAGTATATATATATATATATATATATATATATATATATATATACTGTATAGTCTGGATTATTTGAGGTCTTTTGCACAGAAACTGGGAAGTTGATGATATAATTACTGCAATATATGTTTTTCCTGAAAACTATGAGACTGCCTTCCTCTGCAAATCCATATTGTTAACACTGACAAAAAAAAAATATGCAATGGCATAGCTGGTTTTCATACAACACCTCTTTAAACCCAAGGTTAGTATTATTTATGACATATTTGTTTTTGATGTTGTTAATAGTTTATATATGACATGTCTGTTTTGACGTTGTTACTTCTTTTAGAATGATTTATTGTTAATTTGTTCTCTTCATTTATGTATTTCCTTATTTCCTTTCCTGACTGGGCTATTTTCCCTGTTGGAGCCCCTGGGCTTATAGCATCTTGCTTTTCCAACTAGGGTTGTAGCTTGGATAATAATAATAATAATAATCATTATTATTATTATTATTATTATTATTATTATTATACTCAAGGTGAAGGAAAGCAAGTGTCACAAATAGAGTATAGTTCTTGTGATACGGAAAATATTCGCTTATGATCATCAAAACCTTTACAACCCACCCACATTGAGCCAACGCACATATTTAGTTGGTCTAAACGTTAGCTTTTCCGTTACAGAGCAAAAACAAACTAAAGAAAATAAAAATAAAACCACATCGGCCTGTGTTCAAGTCTGTGATATACTCGAGTACATTCTCTGTAGTAAAGGAAATTTGTTGTGACCTTCCCTGTCTCCTTGCATAAGAACCTCCCGTACAAATAGAACATCCTCAGTGCAATTTCACGTTCCTCTCAATTCCGGTCCTTTATTTTCGCATTTCCCGAAAATATCTCCACCACATTGGAATGCTTCCCCCGTCCAATAAATAGAGCTTGTCTCTTTGTACAATGAACTTTTTTTTTATCCATGCCTCTCAATTTGCAAGAATTTTTTCCCAACAGTCTGGCCTTTTTTTTTTTTCTTTCTTTTTTCTTTTAGAAATGCATCATTTTTATCTCCGAAATTTTGTTATTGGGAAACTGCTAATTACAGCCTTTCTTTTTGTTTTACACATTTCTATTCTCTCTATTCTCTTGTATTCAAGACATTTTCTATTCTTGATTCATGATATTTATTTTGTGTTCAATTCATATAATATAAAATAAATGATAACATTTTGAAAATACGATTTCATTAAGTAAGAAATAAACTATATCAGCCTTCTATCATTTGCATATACCAGGTTAGCAATAAAACAGGTTATCAAAGTTATTATTGTTTCGTTTGAAATGGGACTGAGAGGAAACGAAACAGATTTTTCTAACAATCTCGCAAAGTCTAATAACTTTATATCGATAAAATAAGATAGAACTATCATGTGGGAAATGGCAAAGCAGATATAATCTGCAAATAGACGTACTTAAATTAGACAATTATATAAAATGAATAAAGTTTAGTTGAGAATATATAATATAAGAATCCATACATAAGAACATTGTCGTATGATTAAAAACCAGATTTAGACTTTTCATGAAAGGCATTGATCTTAGGTTTTCCCCCCATCCTTAAGCATGTCGACCAGTTTCATCTACTTTGTTCGAGCAAGAATCTTCATGGCAGAAGCCTTGAAATGTGTAAGACATTTAGCCAGCATCATAGAGCTTGAAAGTAACCCTCGAATTTACCAAAGAAAAAGATACAACAGACAAATATACAGCATGGTGTCACATAGTAATGTGTAAAAGAGAACTAGACAATGTGATTTATTGAATGCTACAATTAGCTTGAGAGGTATATTGTGGTCATACACCTAATCAGTCCAGTCCCCAGGATACTGAACAGGGTGTTCTGAGTTCTTGGGTCGACTCTACCGGCCAATAGTGTGCCATGTACGAAATCAACTTAGCAAACTATAGTCAATTTCATTTAGCGATGCAGATTTGCACCGACTCGCAGCGGTGCCCTTTTAGCTCGGAAAAGTTTCCTGATCGCTGATTGGTTGGACGAGATAATTCTAACCAATCAGCGATCAGGAAACTTTTCCGAGCTAGAAGGGCACCGCTGCGAGTCGGTGCAAATCTGCATCGCTAAAAGAAATGGACTATAGGTCCCTCACCCACACCGAGTTTTGTTTTTACACAGTTGCTGGATTCTTTGTATAACCTGCGGTACTCTATGCATTTTCTTTTGATATATTCAATTTGATGCGTTATATAATGCAATGCTTCACGGTATTTCTATTAATAACTTACTGTATTAAATCTTATGCCCTAAAATTACCATTTCAAGCAAAAATAATTACTGAAATCTGGAAAAAGATAAATATGTAATGGCATGCAGAAACCGTCGATATAGTGAGGAGTCTGCAATATATATTTACATAAAAGGAATAATAATCTGCAATCTACTAAGGGCACGATAAGTGAACCGCAATATGGCGAAGCCTTACTGTTTATATATATATATATATATATATATATATATATATATATATATATATATATATATATATGCGTAAAAATCACAGGAAAACGTGATGCTCAGATGCAGAAGAACCACAAGGAAAATGAAAATACGAAATATACGATTAAGTCCTGACTAGTTTCGTGATACTTCTTCAGAGGACTGATTTATTGAGAGAGGTTTCTTTACATTTTACCCCCCACCAGAAATGACTTTTTGGCAGGTGTCTAATGAGGTTGGATCTCCACCCAGTTAACACCTGACCTCATCAGCCCAGGTAGCTGGTAAGGGAGTGTCATTGTTTTCTAATTCTCTATATGTATGTTCGTACGTTTACTTTCCCTATAAAATGTAAAGAAACCTCTCTCAATAAATCAGTCGTCTGAAGAAGTATCACGAAACTAGTCAGGACTTAATCGTATATTTCGTATTTTCATTTTCCCTGTGGTTCTTCTGCATATATATATATATATATATATATATATATATATATATATATATATATATATATATATATATATATATATATGTATATATATATATATGTATATATATAAGTATATATATATATATATATATATATATATATATATATATATATGTATATATATATATGTATTACCTTTTACACATGGAATTACTGCATAATGTATATGTAGCGTCCGGATTTGGAAGATGACTCCGACTGAACAAAACACCACTTAGGTTTGAGGAGAGAAAAAAAAAAACAGCAACAGCATCTTTTATCGGCAGGTGTTTCAATTATGATATGGCCTTGGTCAAGACTTGGTTGATGAAAAATGTTATTAGGCTCCGGTATAAAGGATATGGCGGTGAAAATAAAAAAATTAATATATGGAAGCTTCGAAATGAATTAAGAAATTTTGATATATAATTCAATTATTATCTTTTATAAAAGTAAACTTCAAGAAATACGAAAAATTAACTTAATAACAAATGTTCAAATTTCTTCATATTTCTGTTTTTAATTTTCAAGCCATAGTCTTTATATCGAAGTATAATTCCATTTTTACACAATTGTCCTTAAGGATAATATACCCCTTCGAGACACATTCTCAAACTCATGACCTTTCAAAATAAAATCAGAATTGCATATTCATCTGTTGAAATGCCAGACATACTTCTTCCTATAAGGATTTTCTTTTTATTTCTGATGTTCAATTTGAAAGGAAAGACCGAAGTTCAGACTTGTAATCTGTGGAAAAATCTAAATTAAGAAATTTTTGCATTTTGCTTAATATAATTAGCTGTAGTCGAACAGAGAAAAGATAATTTATGTAGCCTAATGATAATATGCAGGGGGAAAAAAAGGAACAATTATTGATTGGAAAATTTATTTTCAAAACTCTACAAATAAATAATATTTTATTCGTAATGCATACTCAAGAAAATTAAAATTTATATGTGATGCATATTCAAGAATTCGGATGCACATGATTTTACATTTTATCGAAAGTAACATCCGGTTGAAACATTGGCATTTTGATTAGCCCTAATCATTTCACTGTAAGATGCTTACCCTAAAATTACATTTAACATATTTTTTATAAATACATGGTGTTTTATAAGATAAATTTTGTTTATTCAGAAATGGAACATCAAGCTAGTAATTCAAAGTAATCATTTCACTATATGTATTTTTTTGGTTCTCTGCCTATTCATTCATTTACTTTTACAATATCTGATTGTTCTCCTGAATTGATGATTCATTTTTGTCTTCACTTTCGTTAATTTGAGTAATGCAAATGTCTTTATTTATTGTTATTGAGCCTGAATTTTATTTATTTTCCCTTTTATGTTGGATATATTTGGTACCTTTGTTATTCGGAAAGAACTGTTATATTTGGAAAGTTGAAATATTTCGGCTAATGTTAATTCCACTAATGATTCTCTCTCTCTCTCTCTCTCTCTCTCTCTCTCTCTCTCTCTCTCTCTCTCTCTCTCTCTCTCTCTCTCTCTCTCTCTCTCTCTCTCTCTCAAATGCAGACATATGAAATACTTTTCCGATATGATATGTCTTTCTTCCATACATGGTGAATCCCCAGAAACGAGTGTGTATGATTTCCCATGAGATGAAAGTACCCATTCATCAGCCTTTTTAAAGGAACCCTCATTGTTTCTTTTCTTTTATTAGCCACAATGTCTCATAATTTTATCTATCCCCAAACTAGAAATTGAATTACATGTGGTTTCTTCTCATCTTGATATTTTTTCCATACACAACTGAAGTACAATCTGTTTTGTTTAGAAGCCAAAAAGAGAATAAAAATGGAAGAATCCAAGTTCAGATTATGTTGTAATATTTTTATAATTCTACCAAGAAAATTTAATGAAGTTGAATAGAATGAATTTTAAAAACTTTGTCCAGATTATCCTTCGGTAGTTGGTGACGTAGTTTTTATTGTTTTCATTTGGACTCTCATATGATTAACTTTTTTTTCGATTCTTATGAATCTTCATCTACTCAAAACAAAAAATGTTTTTTATTGCTTCTTTATATGCCACTATACAGTTGGTTTCTATAATGGAGATGTATATATATTTATTTATTTATATATATATATATGTATGTATATATATATATATATATATATATATATATATATATATATATATATATATATATATATACACGCATATATATGTATATATATAAATTATATATATAAGTATATATATATATCCATATATATATATATATATATATATATATATATATATATATATATATATATATTTAATCATATATGCATGCATACATACATACATACATACATATATATATGTATATATATATATATGATAAATTTTGCACATTTCTACGTGTTTTTCATATTCAAATAAACCATATATATATATATATTATTATTTTTTTTTTTTTTTTTTTTTTGATACATTAATGTCTGGATTCTCTTAACGACCTCGGGATCCGAGCCCCAGGCGAAATCACACAAAGACAAGAGCTTGGCTCCGGCCGGGAATCGAACCCTGGTCGGCAAGCTTGTATAGACAGTGACTAAGCCACTTGGCCACGAAGAAAGATAAAAGTCAATGACAATTCTTCTGTACTTATACCTGTCGAATTCAGGTATTTTGTACTTAGAATTGAAATCAACCCATCTTCACCATCGTAGCTAATTGGTAGTTTGTTACTTGGCATTCAATTAATGATAAATTTTGCACATTTCTACGTGTTTTTCATATTCAAATAAACCAAATATATATGGTTTATTTGAATATATATATATATATATAAATATATATATATATATATATATATATATATATATATATATATATATATATATATATATATATAAAAGCTTTCTGAAGTCAAGTCAATTTGATACCGTTCTCGTTTTTCGTCTTTGGACTGTCAACACAGAACGAAATAAACCGTTTCCAACTGCCGGTGGCTCTATCATGGTCACAATCGGTATTGGAACAAACTTTTTTTTTTTCGAGTATTTTTATTAAATTTTGTTAGATTTTGAACCCTGTATTAATCCTGTATTTTGTATTTTGTATGATCTCGATATATTTGTACTTGGACATGCGTCCATTTAAAAGTTATCTATCTCTTATCGCTTGTCAATTTTAGACTTCCGTGAATTAGAATCAGCGATTATTCCCATCTATCTATTTTCATTTCGTGTTAGCCGTAAGGGATACCCCATAGGGTAAGCAAGAAATTCTTGTTTACTATTGTAGACATGATATTTCATTATTCTATTGCGGAAAATTGATTACTGTGTAATTGCATGCCAATTACAAGAACCACACATTTTTCAAATTATGTTGCGTCTTATGAATTACTGGCTTTTTCGTTTACGTGTTTCTCCCCATAAGATACAATTACCGGGTAGTTTGTAGTATGGCAGATAACCAACCATAGTCAATTTTTTTTAGTGAGGCAGATTTACACCGACTCGCAGGTGTGCCCTTTTAGCTCGGAAAAGTTTCCTGCTATCTGATTGGTTAGAATTAAACTTCTCTAACAAATTACGGCTTATTTCGTGAACCGAAAATAGGCCGCGTTATATATATATATATATATATATATATATATATATATATATATATATATATATATATATATGTATATATATACTGTACATATATATATATATATATATATATATATATATATATATATATATATATATATATATATATATACTGTATATATATACTGTATATATATATATACATATATGTATATATATATATATATGTATATATATACATATAGGTATATATATATGTATATATATATATATATACATATATGTATATATATATATGTATATATATATATACATATATATATATATATATATATATATATATATATGTATATATATATATATATATATATATATATATATATATATATATATATATATATATATATATATACAGTATATTATATCAGAGTATATGCAAATTTCTTTGCTAGACAATACGAGTTACTTTCACCTTATTTAAGAGCAATATAATTTAGAAGCTTAATGAAGGCATGGAAAGAGAACATGACATCAATACCTGTTTAATATCAAATGCCCAGAACTAATATTTAGTCAACGGTTGATATACTTTCCATTAGAAATAGGGCCATACAGAAACAGAAGTACTTGTTTATACTCTAGCAAATTGATATATTTATGTCTTTAGTTACAAAATATAAGTGATATATTTAATTTCATATTATTTGTTTAGGCTATGATTATTAGTTTACGTATTGTATATATTTGTTTATAATATTTTTGCATTCTGGGACATCCAGTGTTATTATTGTGCAAGGTTTATTGATAGTCATTGATTGGAAAGGAGATTCAATACAGTCTTCGTCACCGTTTTATGACGTAAACGTATTTTCACCGGCGATTTAAACATCATCTCTTAATTGCTTTAAGCATATTAGTGTCAAATACTATTCCAATACATTATAATGTTCAAGTAATTAACTTCTTATGAAACTGTTTTTTTACCGCTTGTGCAAAATACACAGAGGTTTTTTAATATAGAATATACTATTCTTAACTCATTGGAGTTGCATTGCGCGGATGTTATTATCATCATCATGGAAAATTCTTCAAACATCAGCCCAAAGGCTCTATCTGAGCTAGTATACAATTCCTAAAAGATGGCAGGTGGAGGAGAAATTGTTAGTAATATTCTAATAGGGAAACTAGTATGATAGATGATAAATATATCATCTTGGTGTTTGGGAGACTCATACAGATAACAAATATAGGAGCAGAAGTCGTCTTTTGGCATCCCCTGGTGTACGTTGCCCAAAATCTTATAAGGATTTCGAACAAATTTCAGAAATAACAACTCACATGATAAGTATTGCATCAACTAACATTAAAATAAGTGTGCTACTAAAAAAATTATATTTTAAACAATATATTATTCTGTTTAAACTGAAATGCATGTCTATAATCCTTAGCCCTATATATAAGTGTTTAGTATCAAAATGAATAACTTTTCAACCCCTCTCTGTTTACACATGTTGCACTTTGATATCAATATTTGTATTGCTAATTGGCAAATTAACAGAACGCCCATGTTCATGTAAAATTGCTTCCTCAAACGACACCTGAATCTTAAAATCCCAAAGAAGATTAACGCGACCAGTCATCTCATAAAATAACAAATCCTTAAGCCCTTAGGAAGGTCAGTCCTCCGAGAAAAACACGTGCGGCGAAGTTTCACCTTCAGCATATATCATTAAACCTACTTGAAAAGACACGTGTTGATAGGTAACTTGCATTCTCAAGACCTCCGCTAATGCTTCAATTAAATCTCTACTCTCTTTGAAAGCCAAATCCTTTGACGCAGTTATCCCTCGTAAATTTCTACCTATACTTCAACTATAGGAGGACTCCCGCTGGTACTTACTCTAAATACTTACTTTTTTAAGGACCAAATCCTCCTTTGACACAGTTTTTCTTCTGTAGAACTTTTACCTGACTCTTGTCGATACCAGATTAAAAAGAACTCATCTGCTTCAACGCTTTTTCCTTTGTGATCGGATTACCATACCTTTGACATTAGCATTCCCTCAAGCTAGATATCCTAACCCATAGTTTTAAATTCCCCCAATCAGAAATGACTCCTATTCATAAGATATAATCCTGCTTAATACATCATCCGTCTTTGTCCATTGAAATACTGGTATGGGGCCTAAAACTAAAGTGGAGAGGAATGGATGTGTGAGATCCCCAGGGACTTGACTAAGATTTGAATGCCGAAAACAAAGAAAGTCGCTCAGAAAAATAGACCAAAAAGGAACTGGGAGAGAATTTGATAAACAGGAGATAGCGAATAACGACAAAAACAAAGCTTCTTTATAATTATAATCTCTTTATATATCATTCCCTTAAGATTCATCTTTTGTAGTTTCGTGTTGGAATGATCATAGTAAAAATATTGGATAAAATATTTCAGTCAGAAAGTGGTTTTCGTGCGACGATAAATGCTACAAAAGCTACGAGGAATGAAATATAAAGGGGAAGATACTTTTACCTTTCCATATCCTTTCAAGTGGCTATTGGAACACACAGATACACACACGCACTCACACGCATACACACACACATATATATATATACATATATATAAATATATACATATATATATACATATATATATATATATATAAATATATATATATATATATATATATATATATATATATATATATATATATAATCATCTCTTCCTACGCCTATTGACGCAAAAGGCCTCGATTAGATTTCGCCATTCGTGTCTATCTTGAGCTTTTCATTCAATAGTTCTCCATTCATCATCTCCTACTTCACGCTTCATAGTCGACAGTCATGTAGGCCTGGGCCTTTCAAATCTTCTAGTGCCTTGTGGAGCCTAGTTCACTATCTGGTGAACTAATCTCTCTTACGGAGTGCGAAGAGCATACCCAAACCATCTCCATTTACCCCTCACCATGATCTCATCCCTATATGGCACTCAAGTAATCTCTGTTATAGTTTTATTTCTAATTGTGTCCTACCATTTAACTCCCAATATTCCTCTGAATATTGTGGTACAATAACCTGATTTTATATGTAATTTCAACAGATTCATTTTCCAAATTTTACTTAACCTGGCCATTGTCAGATTTTTTTTTTTTAACATTTCACTAAACTCTAATTATAAAGACCCTGTATTGGAGATCATAGTTCCTAATTACTTCAATTATTCTACCTCAGTAATCCTTTCTCCTTCAAATGATATCTCGTCTTCCATTGCACATTCCGTTATCATTATCTTTCTTTCTTATATTCACTTTGAGCCTAACCTCCTGTGAAATTTCATGCATTCTGGTAAGCAAGCATTGCATACTCTAGGTCAGCTAATTTCCTATTACCAATCGAGTCCAATCCTTCTCCTCCATCTGCAACAGTTCTACGTATTACAAAATCCACGAGGAGGATAAACAACAGAGGTGAAAACACATTCCCTTGGAGTACCCCGCTGTTCACTGGAACTTCATTTTCTAGGACTTCATTGGCTTTAACATACTTAATCAAATCCACATATTTAAGAGGAATTCCATAATGATACAAGAATCTCCACAAAATTGGCCGGTGCATACTATCAAAGGCTTTTTCATATTATACAAACGACATCGAAAGTAGATTTCTATATTCTACACATTGCTGTACAACATGTCTTAAAATGAAAATTTGGTTAGTATAACTTTTACCTTTTCTAAAGCCTGCTTGTTCATATCTCAAGTTTGCTTCAGTCTTTCTCTCTAGTTTATTTAGAATAAGCATGCCATATAATTTTATGACAACTGAAGTAAGTGTGATGCCCCTCTTTGTATACATGCACACACACCCATATATATATATATATGTATATATATATATATATATATATATATATATATATATATATATATATATATATATATATATGGAAATTACTAACATTTGTAAGCTTCATACATTAAAATATCTATCCAAAATAATTTTTGAATATCAAATTCCTTCAGCATCTGAATCAAATTTATTTTCACTTAGCAGAAGCGCTTACCATAAAAGTAATTTTCCTTTCCTGCATTTCTCACTCCTAAGTCTCTTATGCCACTGGTACTACTCAAGCAATTTAACTTGATAGTTCCAAGATTATTTTCTTCCATTTGCAGTGAGTATCGAGACTTTCTTAAAGAAAATTATGTTCAACAATATCCATGCATTATTTTGACTTACATTGTCAATACTAACCACAGTCTCTCTGATTTACTATCATTAGTTATTTCTAGATCCATTTACGACACCACACTAAATAGCCTCACCAGACCTGTTGCCTGACCTCTAACGTATGTTTTATAATATAATCCAATTTAATTCAGAAATTCAACGATAGACCTCTCTTTTCATTTTTAAACTTTGTGCATAGCTCTTTCATAAAAAAACTGTGGGCTCCCACAACTTGCCTTGTCCAAACTCATACAGCTTTTTTTCATGTCAACACTTCTGTTACCTCTTCTACTTGCTACATTAAAATCCAGCTGTATAACTTCTCTGTTGCCATAAGTAACTTTATGGCATTGTAGTCCTGAATGGATATCCACAGGATCTTACTGTCATGCAGGAAAAAAGTTAGTCCTTTCGCGTACTTCAGCATATCTTATACACCGTAGTCAGTGTCAGTCACACTTTTGGTATAGGGCCAGAAGTTTCCTACGGCGCCGTAGGCCAGGTTGGCCGTAGGAAACCGGATACGTGTAATAGGGGCTTTAGTATCCCACTCTAAATTCCATCAATACCAGTTGTCTTACCAATATTCAAAACTTCTTGATTACCTTTGCTACATCTCCATCAATCACTTCCAAAAGGATTTTACATATTAACCATTTCACGCCATTCTCCTTGTTTAAGTGTTTATTTTCTATGATAAAAAAAAAATGATTCAGGATTGACTTAAGGACAGACAGCATCACTCCATTTGATTCGTATATATTGACATTTACTTGCTTTTTACTCTTTCTCCCTTTATTGGTTTCTCAGAAGTGTAATTTATCTTCCCTAGATTATTTGCTTAACTTCTACCCTCTGTTTTCATTATTTTCCATTTACTTTTATACTGCTGTATTCATATACACAACACTTCCTTCTCTCTTAGAACTGCACCTCCGTTAGTCTCTTGTTTTTTTCCACTCAAAAAATCTCCTATTTGTTGTTACGTATGTGCTGATTTTAGTTCATGTTATACTCACAAGTAATGGCAAATTCTGAACATACCTTATATACGTCTCCCACTTTTTCTTTTTAGCCTTGGACCTCTTTTTCATCCATTTCTTTCTTATATGCTCTTCCTGTTATTGCTTTTAATTTACTTCACTTTTAATATATCTACCACCACTACTTAAACTTATATCTGTTATGCATCATAATGACCAAATACTGATCAGGTATACTTCCAGCCACTTCTGTATCCCCTCCAAATACAGATTCCAACGCATTTTTACATTTATCCAGTTCCAATACATAACCTTGATAATCCTCCTGTTGCTCTTTTCTATATTCCCAAGAACAATACGCACACATGTCCATACACACACACACACACACACACACACACATATACATATATATATATATATATATATATATATATATATATATATATATATATATATATATATATATATGTATATATATATGCCCCTCTGATGGTCCAGCACTTTGCTGCAGTAGAGGGGCTTGAGTGTCTCAATGATGGGCTGGGCAATAGCGATGGGGTAGTTTATCCACCCTGGCAGGCTCAACCATACCGCTAAGGCCAGTTCTGAGAGACCAGACCAAGACTGGACCCCTATAGGCCTTCTCCTTTATTTAAGATAGGCAAAGGCTGGGAGAAGGAAAACTCCAAAATCAAACCAAACAAGACCCCAACGGTGGAGCTTCCCAGCGCTGGCGGAAGAGAGCAATGCCTGTCGGGCAGGCAACAAGGCGGGCCTTGACATAACATGAACCCGGCAGCCCGATGCAACCAACATCGGAGAAGCCGCCTGTCTCATATGTCTTGAGCCGCGGTGAAAACGGTGTGGGCCAAGTGTGTGTGCGTGGCCGTTGCAAAGCCACGACCACCCAAAACAATATACCCAGCTACTGGCATTCTGTCGTTTCCTCATAGGCACCCACCCCATAGATAGGAGGCTGATGGCTGATGGCTAACGACGGAACCCAATACTCGGACACGAGTGGGCGCCGATGACGATAAATATATATATATATATATATATATATATATATATATATATATATATATA
>NC_090725.1:77641450-77643950 GCF_036898095.1 Palaemon carinicauda
ATACAACACAAACCAGAGAGGCATCATCACATTTCAAAAAGAATACCTAAGATTTGTGTACGTTCCTTTTAAAGTCCAGTTGATCCTGGTGTTATGCTGTGTTTCACACACGCTCGTACATTGTAACGGTATTTTCTTTTTATTGTATATCTCGCTCTACCCCTCACTGTTAACAGAATCGGTTTCAGCCAGTCTTTTTATGAGTTGATGTGTTTGAATTTTTGTGACCTTCTTCCACTAAAAGTCTTGTATATAAGCCCGCTGTCTGTTGAAATACAGTTGGTTGCATTCCCCTGTCCTCTCAGTTAAAACCTAACCGAACACTCCTACATTGGTGACCAAAGGAGTATCCACTCCCTCCCGCATGACCCCTCATGGCTATTCCAAGATGGCCCCCACAGAACCTGCCTCTTCCGCACACGCGGCCTCAATGAAACTGCCACCCTTTGCCCACAGAGAAGCATTTGCCTGGTTCCAGTGATGAAGTCTAGTTTCACATCGAGGGCGTGACTCACTCAAGCACCTACGCAGAATATGTTCTAGTGACGGTCCCCGAGGACACTTTCCCGGGAATCTCCAACTGGCTTTGCAATGAAGGGGACACACCAATAGAGTACGATGCCCTCAAATCATACCTCCTGGAGCAGTACTCGCTATCACCAGCTGCCCACATAACCAAACTTTTTCAGCTCTTCAACAACTATTGGGGGACCAAAAGGCTTCGCTTGCCATCAGGGAAATTACCAGTATTGCTCGCCTGCAACCTGCCGCAGACGGATTTCCTCGTGAAGTGAATCTACTTTGTGCACTTTGGGTACAGCGCCTACCCGAACCTGTACACACTGCCATCCACGATGTCGATATTTTGCCAATGAAGGACCTGATGTCCAAAGTCGACACACTTATGGACAACAATTATACCACCTTCAAGACCTACATCAGCGCCTCCATTCCTGACGAAGAGGACAACTATTAGATATCGACCAAACTAACGTGAATGTGGTAGGACACAGATGGCCACCCTATAACATGCTGGAGCGACAACAAAATCTCCCACCATCCACATATACCACCACTTTCTCACGCCCACAACCAATGACCTCTGCAGCCACGTCACTTACTGACACCTACCTGTCACATTTATGCTACTATTACTCCAGATTTGTGGCTGCTATGAAGAAACGCTCGAAAGGTTGTCTGTGACCAGGACATAAGTAAGGAGGCCATCGCTTGTGTCGATGGTCTCTCCTGTCCCTTATCTTTCCTTTTTACATGATGCAGGCTCTGGCGTGCAATTTTTGTTAGACATGGGTGCTTGCCATTCTCTTCAGCCAAGCCACTCGGTCACTCACCAGGACACAACGTAATCAGTTTGAATCTGCCGACGTCCTCCTAGTAGTTGCCAAAGGATCTGCGATCCCCACTCACAGTTACGAGAACCTCATATTATCATTTTGAGGCGTCAAATATCACAGGAAGTTTCTTGTTGCTGACGTCACATTGCTAATCCTTGGTTCGGATTTCATCTCACATTACCACCTCCTGGTTGATGTACCTCAGGGACGGAAAGTCTATGTCGACTCTTACTCATCCATACCTCTTCAACCAGCCTCCTCCAACCTCGTTCTCCAAATCAGCACACCCATGGATGCCTACGCCCACCTCCTCACGTCATACCCAGAAGATTTCCTTCCAGAACTTTGTCAAACGCCCACGGTTCCCACCAATCACGGTATTTATCACCCTATCAAGACGACAGGCCACCAGTGTTTGCCAGATTCAGGCATCTGGCACTGAATTGCTTGGCAGCCGCCACACAAACTTTACCGAAATGGAAGAAATTGGCCTTTGCCAAAAGGCCTCTAGCCCATGGTCGTCACCTTACAAATCTTCCTGAAGAAAGACGGCTTGCTGGGGGCCGTGTTGGAATTACAGGCGTTTGAACATGTAGACAGAACCAGGTCACTGATCCCTTCCAAACATCGCGAATGTGACCTACTTGCATAAAACGAAGGTTCTCTCCACGCTTGACCTCCTTAAGGGGTTTTATCAGGTTCCCATTAACCATGAAGACATCACCAAGACTGCCATCCCCACCCTAATCAGTCTACACACCTTCAATTACTCCTTTTTTGGCCTTCGTAATGATGTGGCCACTTTTCAACGTCTCATAGATGGAATCATAGCGGACCTCCTCTTCTGTGTATTTTACACGGACAACATACTTGTGTTCTCTTCCTCCAAAGAGGAAGACCTCCGTCACCTACGCATTGCGCTGAGTGCCTACAACAAAACGACCTTGTAATCCGGTACGACAAGTTTAACTTTCATGCCAACGAAGTATCATTCTTAAGGGGCCTCATAACCCGTGAAGGAATCCACCCCCTCCCTGAGAAGGTGGCATCCGTTCAGAACCTTCCTATGCCCTTGACCGTCAAAGCACTGCAAGAATTATTTTGCATAATGAGCCATGATCTGTGTTCCTTATCTGCCATCACCA
>NC_090725.1:77651450-77738950 GCF_036898095.1 Palaemon carinicauda
GGATTCGTTGGTAGCTCAGTCAACGTGGACATCAGGCAGTCAATGCAACGTGGTGGCAAGTTAGAGAGTAGAGAGCTAGTCGGTGCCTGAGTCGGCACAACTATTGATTGGTCAGAATGGTGAGCTGACTGAGCTGAGTTCAGACTATTGGGTTATCCCCTATATAAACTATAAAAAACTTTAAAAATGCAAAAGGAAGAGAAATCAGATAAAATACTGTGCCCGAGTGTACCCTCAAGCAAGAGAACTCTAACCCAAGACAGTGGAAGACCGTGGTACAGAGGCTATGACCTTACCTAAAACTAGAAAACAATGGTTTGATTTTGGAGTATCCTTTTCCTCGAAGAGCGTCTTACTATAGCTAAAGAGTCTCTTCTAGAATTAACAAGAGGAAAGTGGCCACTGAACAATTACATTGCAGTAACCCCATAGGTCAATAAGAATTGTTTGGTAATCTCAGTGTTGTTAGGTGTATGAGGACAGAAGAGAATATGTAAAGAATATGCCAGACTGTTCAGTGTGTGTGTGAGTGTGTGAGTAAAATAAAAATTAACCGTAACCACAGAGTAGGATCCAATGTAGTACAGTCTGGCCAGTCAAAAAAAAAAAACATAACTCTCTAGCGGTAGTATCTCAACGGGTGGCTGGTGCTCGGGCCAACCTACTACCTAAGTACATTACACTGGCCTGAATAAAAAATTTATTATTAAGTATTCATTTGTTCATATACTATAGGCGTATTGTTTTTATAATATTAGCACCATTGCGTTTACTTTCTTAAATAATCTCACCCAGTATCGGTATATGTATTTTTCTTACAGTACTCTACTTCTACATTTTCTCTTTATTTCCCGTATGACCATTCTACTTTATAGAACCTTGCTTGACAGGTAAATGTCATATTTAGATTCATAAATAATAGTAATAATAATAATAATAATAATAATAATAATAATAATAATAATAATAATAATAATAATAATTCGAAGAAAATTAGGTTCCAGTAAAGCTTTCAGAGACAAGATGCTTGGTCAAATATTGTCTGTTTCCTGTTAATACAAACGTATTTCCACAACAAACCTTTCCCTTATGAAAAAATACCATCAGGTCATCAAAATAAAAAAAATTTTGTTTATAGGAAGGGTTTCAAAACAGAAAAAGTAGTCAAGTAAGGAAGAGAAGGATGAGGTTAGGGACTAAGGAGAAAGAAAAGTAGTCAAGTAAGGAAGAGAAGGATGAGGTTAGGGACTGAGGAGAAAGAAAAGTAGTCAAGTAAGGAAGAGAAAGATGAGGTTAGGGACTGAGGAGAAAGAAAAGTAGTCAAGTAAGGAAGAGAAGGATGAGGTTAGGGACTAAGGAGAGAGAAAAGTAGTCAAGTAAGGAAGAGAAGGATGAGGTTAGGGACTAAGGAGAGAGAAAAGTAGTCAAGCAAGGAAGAGAAGGATGAGGTTAGGGACTAAGGAGAGAGAAAAGTAGTCAAGCAAGGAAGAGAAGGATGAGGTTAGGGACTGAGGAGTAAGAAAAGTAGTCAAGCAAGGAAGAGAAGGATGAGGTTAGGGACTGAGGAGTAAGAAAAGTAGTCAAGCAAGGAAGAGAAGGATGAGGTTAGGGACTGAGGAGAAAGAAAAGTAGTCAAGCAAGGAAGAGAAGGGTGAGGTTAGGGACTGAGGAGAAAGGAAAGTAGTCAAGTAAGGAAGAGAAGGATGAGGTTAGGGACTGAGGAGAAAGAAAAGTAGTCAAGTAAGGAAGAGAAGGATGAGGTTAGGGACTGAGGAGAAAGAAAAGTAGTCAAGTAAGGAAGAGAAGGATGAGGTTAGGAACTAAGGAGAAAGAAAAGTAGTCAAGTAAGGAAGAGAAGGATGAGGTTAGGGACTGAGGAGAAAGAAAAGTAGTCAAGTAAGGAAGAGAAGGATGAGGTTAGGGACTTAGGAGAAAGGCACGGTAGTAATGTTGCACTGTGTCAAATCCCATAAATAGGACGAGAAGTTAATGTTGTTTCCTGTAGTAATCCACTTTCAGTGAGGATACTCGTGGGCAAAGAGACCTCTTGGTCTCGTTATTTCTCCTCCTAAAATCTTTAGGAGGTTACCTTGGCTTCTTTTGGCTCATTCACCAAAGAAGGCTTTTCTAACGATTACCCCTAGTACACTCATAAATAGCATAACAATACTGAAATGCAAACTGTATAAAGGTGGAGGCAATGGTGACTGCAAAAAAAAAATATATATATTTTATATTTTCTTTATATATATAGATATATACATATATATATATACATACATATATATATATATATATATATATATATATATATATATAAATATATATATATATATAAATATATATATATATATATATATATATATATATATATATATATACAGAAGAACCACAGGGAAAATGAAAATACGAAATATACGATTAAGTCTTGACTAGTTTCGTGATACTTCTTCAGAGGACTCTGAAGAAGTATCACGAAACTAGTCAGGACTTAATCGTATATTTCGTATTTTCATTTTCCCTGTGGTTCTTCTGCATCTGAGCATCACGTTTTCCTGTGATTTTTACGCATATATATATACATATACCAAAAAACACTAAATATACCAGACAAAGAAAACACTCAACGTATGTTTTGTTTTGTCTCTTACATTTTCATCTGGGCTACTGAAAAGAACAATTCCTCTTAGAGTGAGAGACCCGCAGAGTAGTTTTAGTGCATCTCAACCCATACAGTACTGTTTCTGTACTGTCACTGATCTTAAAATATTCTATATAGATTTCATCTATAAACATTATCGTCTTTACATTTAACTTTGATCAGCCCACTCAGTTAAGGTGCACTATCTCGTGTTAAGTGTAGCACCTGAATCGTGAGGTGATAGCGATAATGGAAAAGCTAATTATGAGTAATATCTGAACTTTACTGTATGGCAGTTGATGGACTGTATCATTGCAGTTATCTGATTTGTTGGCCTGGGAGTGCAGCGGTTCAATCACCCAGGTTAGGATTTGGATATCTTTTACAGGAATATTTTACCAGACTACTTTCCCACAGGTATTATTATTATTATTATTATTATTATTATTATTATTATTATTATCCAAGCTACAACCCTAGTTGGAAAAGCAAGATGCCATAAGCCCAGGGGCTCCAACAGGGAAAAATAGCCCAGTGATGAAAGGAAATAAGGAAATAAATAAATGAAGAGAACAAATTAACAATAAATCATTCTAAAAAAAGTAACAACATCAAAACAGACATGTCACATATAAACTATTAACAACATCAAAAACAAATATGTCATAAATAAACTATAAAAAGACTCATGTCCGCCTGGTCAACAAAAAAGCATTTGAACTTTTGAAGTTCTACTGATTCAACTACTGATCAATAAGGAGGGATATTAAAAACTAAACTATTCTTAAATTAGCAGAATTATAAATTTTACAGCCAATTTTGGTCGAAATGGTATGTCATCTTTATGAACCTTAGGCAAACCGCATAAGAATCTGAAAGATGAACCAGTACTGTACAGGGCTAGGTATGTATCTTCTGATAAAACAATTCGTCTTCAAGCTGTTTTAGATTGCAGTTGATTTTATCTCCTGTTTTATAAATTTAACTAAATTCTAGTGACACAATGTTTTAAAATTTAGTTACGAATTGAACTGCTTGCTTGCGTTGATTTTATATTTTTGTACTTTTGTGTTACATGAATACTTTTATTCTATTTCAGGTTATTTTAATGCGTATATTTATTATCGAATCTGTACATATTGCCTTGATGATATAATTCCCTTTAATCTAAAGTAGTTGTTATAATTCTGGCCTCATAAATTCTATTTTACTGATTAATGTCTAATAATTTTTTATAATGTTTATGTCTTATTCCTAATGATGGGGAAGATGGTTTACTAAAATTTATAACGATCATTGATCATAGTAGATTCAGTTCAAAATCCGGAAGATTCTGCTTTTAATCGCCCTTCTAGTAAATCCGATGCTTTCTAGAAGCAAAAATTCCATTACATATATATATATATATATGTATATATATATATTTATATATCAATATATATATCTGTATATATAAATGTATATATATGAATAAATATATATATATATATATATATATATATATATATATGTATATATATATATATATATATATATATATATATATATATTTATATTTATTTATATATATACAGATATATATTGATATATATATATATATATATATATATGTGTGTGTGTGTATATATACATATATATATATACATATATATATATGTATGTATATATATATATATATATATATATATATATATATATATATATATCCTTTCAGGGTAGGATATAGAATGGAAATTTTGGAGTCTACTCCCTCTCAGGTGTCATTGGTGAAGGAATCGATTCAATGAAAGGCTTATAAGGTGTTTAGGGTGTCACACAGTCTAATAATGAATTCCCTGAAACTTAATTCTTGCCACAAAATTTAAAATAAATTATTATTATTATTATTATTATTATTATTGTTATGATTATTATTATTGTTATTATCATTATTATTATTATTATTATTATTATTTTTATTATTATTAATTGCTAAGCTACAACCCTAGTTGGAAAAGCAGGATGCTATAAGCCCAGAGGCCCCAAGAGGGAAAGTAGCCCAGTGAGGAAAGGAAACAAGGGAAAATAAAATATTTAAAGAGCAGTAACAACTGTGAAATAAATATTTCCTAAATAAACTATAGATACATTAACAAAACAAGAGGAAGAGAAATTAGATGGAATAGTATTCCCGAGTGTACCAGTGTAACTCTAACCAACCAACTAATACCGAATCTCCATTCATAAAAGTACCCTGACACTTGCACGAATTTGTGGCACGCATTGTCACGACTCGAGTCGTGAACTGGCGTGAACTCGTCGTGAACTGGCGTGAACTCGTCGTGAACCTGTCGTGACATCGTGGCATGTCGTGACGAGGATTTTGAAATGTTCAAAATTTTGGTCACGACAAAATTTCGTGAACGCAGCGTGAACTATGCGCGAACTGTTCGTGAACTCGTCGGGACGATGCGGGAAGTGCGCAAACTATGCTAAAACTATGCATGAACTTGTCGTGAACTCGTCGTGCCAGTTCGTGTCAATGTGGACAGGTAAGCTGTGATTCTGAGGTAATTTTTTTTTATTTTCTTATTTTCCAGTTCGTGCCACAAAATGTCACGACTTGCCACGACAAATTCGTGGCAAAAAGTCGTGCAAGTGTCAGCCTGACATATGACTTAGTCAGTTTAATGACCATGAAGGTGTATCAATGCATTGTGAAAAGGGACATAGAAAACCATAGCTTTGGCTTGTATTAGGCTTTGTAGATTTCCGTTTGAGAAAGAACAAAGTTAACGATAAATGACAAAATAGAAAAGAAATAATTCCGTTATATCCATTTGATTTATTTCTGCCTTTTGGATATTACAAGCAGCGGCTATGCCAAAATATAACCTCTCCTGATGAGGAACTCGCATCTTCTCACCCTGCCAACAAACTCTCTCTCTCTCTCTCTCTCTCTCTCTCTCTCTCTCTCTCTCTCTCTCTCTCTCTCTCTCTCTCTCTCTTAACCGCTACACGTGTTACTCGTTATTCATATCGTTCATATGATTTTGCCATAAGATAGCAACAAAAATCAAATTATAAAATGAATATTTATGACAAACTTAAATTGATTCCATAATTCAATTTGAAGGAGACAAATGCGTCTGAAGGGACAATACAGACGTTGTAATTTAAATCTAGGTAAAAACACTGTTCTTCAAACACAATATGATAATTAAAACACGAATTCCTTTTAAATTACACTGGGTTCCAAAAACCTAGCACAGTGGTTGCGAATAGTAATAAACTCTTTAAGTGAAATAAAAGCTTGTAACTATTTCTATTTCTTTAAACTTTTTCAGCTTAAATGAAAGGGAAAAAATATAAATCTCGTCAAAAATTCTAAAAATGCACGAGAGCATAATGCAATAATATACGTTCAAAAATTTAAATTCATTTTAGAGAATTATATATCATTATTAAATGCCTCTGTGGTCCCTATTCTACAAAACGCTTGATTCATCATACGTAAATAGGCTTTAAGACCAGAATTAAGTATTGCATTCAATATTATCATTACCTTTACTGTACTTTGGGTATCAAGCTATTGAAGCTTTACTTGGCCTCTGTACCATGGTCTTCCACTGTCTTGGGTTAGAGTTCTCTTGCTTGAGGGTACACTCGGGCATACTATTCTATCTCGTTTCTCTTCCTCTTGTTTAGTTGAAGTTTTCATAGTTTATATAGGAAATATTTATTTAAATGTCATTGTTCATAAAATATATTATTTTTCCTTGTTTCCTTTCCTCACTGGGCTATTTTCCCTGTTGGGGCCTCTGGGCTTATAGCGTTTTGCTTTTCCAACTAGGGTTGTAGCTTAGCAAGTAATAATAATAATAATAATATTGCTACCTACAGTATGTCTAAATAACGGGTAATCAAAAATAATAATTAAATATAAAGTTGATCAAATGCATATATGAAGCTGATGGAGAGAAATTGATAAATTGGTTAAGTTTTTAATACTTAAGTCTAGAATGTTGCTGGTAATGCCATCGACATTAATTTACAACCTAATAAATGCACTTATTACGACTTGTGATAGAGATTACCGTAGAATATCTTAAATATTGCTCTATAGCTGAAGGGTTTGGGTATTGGCTTGAAAAGCTAGAGACATTTTTATTTCACAAAAACAAACAGCCGTATAAACCCAGTGTCATATAATCATTGATAAAGAGAAAATATTTACTAACTGAATTCAATCAAAATATTTTATTTTTTAGTAAACTGTCGCCCATATAATTCAAGCGGTGACAGTTCCTCCCGTTTATCTGAAAAGTAGAGGACAAACGACAAAATCCGTTGCAATCGTAGATTCTAATATCTATTTTTCTAAGTAGATTTTTCTACTAATTTCCGTATTAACGCTATCCTTTAAACTATAAACCCGACCATAATAAATGATGCTGGTTGTCCGTCATGTCATATTTATTTCCTTGAAAACACGCCAAATAGCGTTTTATTTCTATCTTGAGTAGTATCCTGAATATATTAGACCTACCATATTATTATTATTATTTTTATTATTATTATTATTATTATTATTATTATTATTATTATTATAAGCTAGGCCATAACCCTAGTTGGAATAGCAAGATACTATAAGCCCAAGGGCTCCAACAGTGAAAAATAACGCAGTGAGAAAAGGAAACAAGGAAATAGATAAACTACAAGAGAAGAATAAACGCTCAAAATAAAATACTTCAAGAACAGCAACAGCATTAAATTAGAAGAAGAAAAAGAAGAAGAAGAAGAAGAAGAAGAAGAAGAAGAAGAAGAATTCTGTTCACATAGCAACAGCAATCTTCAAAACATTTTCTCTCTATTAAGTACCTAATTCTCACTTCCACAATTCACCGACTAACGGGTCTCATTTCGACATTTAAGTTACCAATTCCAGTCAAAACGTCTTTAATCTCTTCTGGTTTCTGACCAAGTAACTTACATCCGGAGCTGCATTGTATGCGTTTATGGCATAAACATTATATATATATATATATATATATATATATATATATATATATATATATATATATATATATATATATATATATAGCCTATATATATATATATATATATATATATATATATATATAAATTTATATATATACATATATATATAAATTTATATATATATATATATATATATATATATATATATTTATATATATATATATATATATATATATATATAATCAGACACTTGTTATTTTTTTTATAGGGGTGATGTGTGCATGTACTTCATGAATGTATATATTTGCCTTAACCAAAATTCAATTAATTGATAAATAAGAAGGTTCAGCAAAATGTCAATAAGAGACAAAAAGACTGAGTAACTTTGACATGGAACTATAATTAGTTTAGCATAATATGTACTGTATTTCCTCGTCCACCCCTCTCGACTGGCAAAGTTAACTGCGTATATTCAATTTGTAAGTGAATTATGTACAAATGGTATTGCTTTACAAGCTTCTTTTATAGCATACATTGAATAATAATGGACTCTTGATAACTTATAATACAATAATAGGGTATCCATCCCTTCGTAGATATTCAGAAACCGGCTTCGTTCTCTATTATATTACAAAACAAGTAATCATTCTCTATCCGCTGACATCCATTCAGGTGTACATTTTATTCTTTCTAACATGTAGTAATTGTATTGAAAAATAAAAGAAAAATCATTATCATAATCGTTACTAGGAATGCAAACCTATTATATGACTTCTGTAAGAATTAATCAAAAGAATATATATATATATATATATATATATATATATATATATATATATATATATATATATATATTTATATACTGTATATATATATATATATATATATATATATATATATATATATATATATATATTATATATGCATATATATATATATATATATATATATATATATATATATATATATATATATATACACATACATATATACATGTTGCTATGTAAATGCATACTTTAAATTTGCTGAACTTAAAGGCCAGTATATTTGTATAGGTACAGGAGTCATTCTGTAATTGCATACGTATTATAATTGTTTGACGTTCTCTTCTAAAATATTATTGCAATCTACATCAAGTGTCTAATTTGCAGTGTTATCATACCATTGAAAAATGAATGAATGAAATTAAGGCAAGATCATTGAACAGAAAAGAATTAAGAGAATATTGCGAACTATTACTTATGGGATATAGTCACCATATCCTTTATGATTATGCATTTTGGCTTTCTAGTGTACAGCATGTGTACCACACATGCTCGTACATTGTAACGGGATTTCTGTTTTTTGCATATTGTCGGTATCACTCTCCCCTCGCACTGATAACTTGTTCATGCCTATATTTTCCTGCATCATTGTGTTTGAATTTTTGGAGCGTTCTTGACTGGAACAGCTTGTATACTTTTGCTCCGTCCAAATAAAGTTAATTGTATTTGACTCGTCTCTCAGTCATCTCGCTTGCTCATTGGTGACCAGCGGAGCAACCAGCTACCTCCCGCCTTTTCCCTCACTACTGGGTCTTACTATTTGATGATGCTGCCTTCTGACACTAACTCTACTATCAACGCCACATCCCTGAAACTATAGTCCTTTGCCAGTGGAGAAGAGGTCGCCTGGTTCCATCTTGCTGAAGTCCAGTTTCACATTAAGAGCATAACTCAGTCAAGCACCAAAATAGAATAAGTTCTCGTGGCCATCCCCGAGGACACTCTCCCGGATATATCCGATTGGCTATGCAAGCAAGGAAACACGCCAATAACGTACAATACTATCAAATCATACCTCCTCGAGCAGTACTCGCCATCATTGGCCGCCCGCATAGTGAAACTTTTTGAACTCTCAAATCTATTGGGAAACCAAAAGGCTTTGCTCTCCCTCAGGCAAATGACCAGCTTCACTCACCTGCAACCTGCTGTAGATGGCTCTCCTCATGAAATGAATCTACATTGTGCCATTCGGGTACGGCACCTACACAAACCTGTAATTGCTGCTATCCCTGATGTCGATATTTTGCCCATGAAGGACCTGAAAACCAAAGTCGACGCCCCTATGAACAGCCACATCACTACTTTCAAAACCTCTCAACACCTCCACTCCTGACGAAGTGCACAACTATTCAACAGTGACCGAAACTGAAGTGAATAAGGTAGGACACAGACACCCACACCGTGACTTTCCGGAGTGGCAACAAAGCAGCCCACCACCTACATATACCACCTCTCGCTTACGCCTCAACCAACAACCTATCCAGCCACTTACTGACACCCATCAGCCACAATTATGCTATTAAACTTCAAATTCGGAGCTGCTGCAAAGAAATATGCAAATAGTTGTCAGTGGCCAAAAAACTTGTAAGTAGGCCCTTGCTAGCAGCAGTGGCCTCCCCTATGACTACTCTTTTCATTTTGCATGACGCAGGTACGTTCGTGTGATTTTTAGAAGACATGGGTACTTGCCATTCTCTTATGCCAAGGCCACTATCCATGTAGTCTATCTATGTCTGCCAACACCGCCTGGTAGCTGCCAGTAGATCTGCGATACCCAGCCCCGGTTGTGTTATGAAACCCTCACATTATCGATTGGAAGCACTAAATATATTTGGAAGTTCTTGTTACTGACATCACATTACCAATCCTTGGTGCAGATTTCCTCTCACACTTCCACCTCCTGATCGATATAGCTCATCGACGGTTAGTCAGTGCGGATTAACACTCTTTGACCCCTCTCCAACCCACCCCCTCCAACATCACTCTCAACATCAGCGCACCCTCAGATGCCTAAGCCCACCTCCTCACATAGTACCCAAAGGTTTTCCATCCATAACTTTGTCAAATGCCCACAGTTCCAGCAAAACACGGTATTTATCCCAGTACCAAAACAACAGGGTCTCCAGTATTTGTCATATTCAGAAATCTGACACCGGATCATTTGGCAGCCGCTAAATAAACATTCACCAAAATGGAAGAAATGGGCCTTTTGCAAAAGGCCTCAACCATGTTCGTCACCCTTACACATCCTCCTGAAGAAATAATGACTCTGCATCCATGCAGGGATTATAGGTGCCTGAACATGCAGACAAAACAGGATTGCTACCACCTCCCAAACATCATTGGCGTGACCTCCTACTAGCACAAATCGAAGGTTTTCTCCATTCTTGACCTCCTGAAGGGATATTATCAGGTCACATGAACCCAGAAGACATCCCCAAGACCCCCATTACCACCCCCTTCGTTACATACAATTACTGTTATGGCCTTCGTAACGCTTAGGTCACTTTTCAACGTCTCATGGACGGCCTCTTAGGGGACCTCACCTGCTGTGTATATTACCTGTGCTCTCTTCCTCCAAAGAGGATCGCCTCCGTCATCTAACCATCGGGCTCAACCGCCTACAACAGAACAGCCTTGTAGTACGGTATGACAAGTGTAGCTATGGCGCCAACCAAGTGTCGTTCTTAGGGCACCGCATCACTCATGAAGGTGCGCACCCTCTCCCTGAGAAGGTGGCAGCCATTCAGAACTTCTTCATGCCCTCAACCGTGAAAGCACTGCAATAGTTCTTGTGTATGATCAACTATTATCATTGTTTTCTACCAGCCATCACTACCACTCTTGGCCCCCTCTATGCCTTCCTCAAGGGCAAGCCAAAAGACCTGAAGCAGGGTCCCTTTCAAGAAGCAGCTTTCTGCAAAGCAAAGAATGCCCTATCAACTGCAGCTGCTCTCACTTTTCCCATGCCACATGCACCTCTCCTTCTCTCCAACAATGCCAGAAACGTCATTATTGGGGTAGTACTTGAGCAGGTGATAAAGATTCTTCAGTAGAAAACTGTCCAAGTCAGCTACTCTACCTTCGACTGCAAATTACTGGTGGTGCACTTGGCTGTCAGTCACTTTCGCCACTTCTTGAAAGGTATGTCCTTTGTATGCATTTCTACCTATCTGTACTTTATGCAGGCCATCTATCAAATTCCATATGTTGAGATGCTGCGTGCTAAGTTCGTATTTCAGTCAACGATGGGCTGCCTCAGCATTATTGTTTGTGCAGTCTTCTCCATTTAACAATCTCTGATAAAGGTTCCAAATCTCAGGGAGAAATAGACAAGTTCACCTTCCATTTCCTCATCCAAATACTCATCGATCTTGTTTAAAGGAGCAAAGCAATGGCAATAATCACTTTAGCTTTTTACGCGAAAACTGTATTATTGTTATATCAACTAGTGAACCCCAGTCCATCTAGATTTTTTTTTTTATATTATGTGCTAAATGGAAAAAAACATCATTTTATTTGAACAACAGGAAATATTTCATTTATAGCTCTGTGCGTAGCTTGTTTAAAATCGCAGACGATTGAACTGGGTTTCAAAATGGGTTTCATTTCTTTCAGTAACTCGAGCATTTTCACGTGTGTAGTGCGTTCCTTGTTGGGCAAAAGACCATAAACTGTAGGGTGAACTCTACCGTGATTTTTACCGTGATTAAATAAATCTGACAAAAGAGGCTGGGAGCAATACGGATGTGCAGGAACAAAGCTAAACGAGGATAGAGCTAGTTTTCCTGTTTCTAAATATGTATATCTTTCAATTTATAAGTGATATGTTGTACTTTTGTCTATCCATACAGTGATTTAAAAATGAAAAATGTTCTTAAGATTTATAAATTAAATAAGATTTATGAATAAAACCAATTTTTTTACACCAAAGCGGCCGTCGCCAAATAGGCTGGCGCTAAATCAGCTGGCGCCGAAACGGCTGTGCCCAAACGGCCTCGCTCAAACGACTGCACCAAAACGTACCCTACCCTCCGGCTGTTGTAAATCTGCCTTATTCTCAGGATGGTTAGCAAGAGTTGATATCCACTAGCATATTACTTCTAGCAGGGGTACCGCCTTCACCTCTCAGCTGCGGACATCCTTAGCGAACCTCCTGGGAATTACCCAACATCAGACAGCTGCCAACAACCCTGCTCCCAACGAAATGGTTGAATGTTTTCATCACACCCTCAAAGCAGCTTTGATGTCCTGTTGCAAGGACTCCTACTGGTTTACCCAGCTTCATGGCTCCTCCTGGACTAAGGACCACTCGTAAAGATGCCCTGGATGTCTCTGCAGCTGAAATGGTATATGGCAACCCGTTCGTCATCCCTGCCGAATCTTTTCGGTCTGCAACCTCCTCAAAAAATCTTCACTGTCTACATCATGTTGTGGGAAGATTTACTCAATGGCACCAGACTTACAAGCCCCCAGCTAATCAACACATACCAACAGGTTGCACACATCAATGCCTGCTTTCCTACGCAACGACACTAACAAGCCACCATTAACGCCCATTATTATTATTACTATCCAAGCTACAACCCTAGTTGGAAAAGCAAGATGCTATAAGCCCAGGGGCTCCAACAGGGAAAAATAGCTCAGTGAGGAAAGGAAATAAGGAAATAAATAAATGAAGAGAACAAATTAACAATAAATCATTCTAAAATAAGAAACAACGTCAAAACAGACATGTCATATAATAAACTATCAACAACATCAAAAACAAATATGTCATGAATAAACTATAAAAAGACTATGTCTGCCTGGTCAACAAAAAAGCATTTGCTCCAACTTTGAACTTTTGAAGTTCTACTGATTCAACCACCCGATTAGGAAGATCATTCCACAACTTGGTCACAGCTGGAATAAAACTTCTAGAGTACTGCGTAGTATTGAGCCTCGTGATGGAGAAGGCCTGGCTATTAGAATTAACTGCCTGCCTAGTATTACGAACAGGATAGAATTGTCCAGGGAGATCTGAATGTAAAGGATGGTCAGAGTTGTGAAAAATCTTATGCAACATACATAATGAACTAATTGAACGACGGTGCCAGAGATCAATATCTAGATCAGGAATAAGAAATTTAATAGACCGTAAGTTTCTGTCCAACAAATTAAGATGAGAATCAGCAGCTGAAGACCAGACAGGAGAACAATACTCAAAACAAGGTAGAATGAAAGAATTAAAACACTTCTTCAGAATAGATTGATCACCGAAAATCTTGAAAGACTTTCTCAATAAGCCTATTTTTTGTGAAATTGAAGAAGACACAGACCTTATATGTTTCTCAAAAGTAAATTTACTGTCGAGAATCACACCTAAAATTTTGAAAGAGTCATACATATTTAAAGAAACATTATCAATACTGAGATCCGGATGTTGAGGAACCACCGTCCTTGACCTACTTACAATCATACTTTGAGTTTTGTTAGGATTCAACTTCATACCCCATAATTTGCACCATGCACTAATTCTAGCTAAATCTCTATTAATGGATTCACCAACCCTAGATCTACATTCAGGGGATGGAATTGATGCGAAGAGAGTAGCATCATCTGCATATGCAACAAGCTTGTTTTCTAGGCCAAACCACATGTCATGTGTATATAGTATGAAAAGTAATGGGCCAAGAACACTACCCTGTGGAACACCAGATATCACATTCCTATAATCACTATGGTGCCCATCAACAACAACTCTTTGAGATCTATTACTTAAAAAATCAATAATAATGCTAAGAAACGACCCACCCACTCCCAACTGTTTCAGTTTGAAAACAAGGGCCTCATGATTAACACGGTCAAAGGCAGCACTAAAATCAAGGCCAATCATATGAACTTCCCGACCACAATCAAGGGATTTCTGTACAGCATTGGAGATTGTAAGAAGGGCATCACATGCTCCAAGGCCTTTACGAAAACCAAATTGCAAACTAGGGAGTAGATGATTACCTTCAGCAAACCTATTAAGACGTTTTGCCAGAAGACGTTCAAAAACTTTAGATAATATGGGAGTTATGGAAATTGGGCGGTAATCAGTGGGACTTGAGCTACCACAAACACATTTACATAGAGGAGTAACATTACCGATTCTCCAACTAGTGCTAAAAGCTCCTCTTCTTGCTAACTTGCGCAAAATAACAGATAACTTTGGAGCTAAGAAATCTGCTGTCTTTATAAAAAACAAAGGAAAAATACCATTTGGGTCTACACCTCCATAAGCGTCAAGGTCCATCAACAGAGCTTTAATCTCACGAGATCGAAAAGCTAAACTAGTTAGTTTAGCCTCAGGAAAACAGGAATGAGGAAGTTCAAGTTTTTCATTACTCTGTTTACTGTCAAAAACATCAGCCAAAAGGGTTGCCTTTTCCTTTGGACAGTGAGTGACTGAGCCATCTGGTTTAAGTAAAGGAGGAACTGTTGCATCTACACCAAAGAGTGCAGATTTAAGGGTAGACCACCATTTATGTTCCTGAGTTGTACCAGAAAGTGTTTCTTTTATGGTTAAATTGTACTCCTTTTCAGTTGAGGCATAAACTCTCTGAGCAAAAACTCGAAGCTGAGTATAGTTGTTCCAGGTCAAATCTTATCTGTTACCCTTCCAAAGTTGATAGGCCTCCTGCTTCTCCAAAAAAGCACGTCTACAATCATTATTGAACCACGGTTTGTCCTTCACTCGGTACCTTAGCACACGAGAAGGGATACGCCTATCAATTATGTTGACTAGATTCTCATTCAAAGGGACAACAGGATCTACACTATTATATAATTGTGACCAATTCAAGCACAAAAGATCATGTAAAATCCCATTCCAGTCTGCTTGGGATTTCATATAAATTTTACAAGAATATGATATATCAGGGACAGGCTGCTCAGTCTTCACTAATAATGAAATCAAGGCATGATCAGATGTCCCGACAGGAGAACCAACCTTACCAGTTATAACGCCAGGGGAGTCAGTGTATACAAGGTCCAAGCAATTACCAGACCTGTGAGTAGCTTCATTTATGATTTGCTCACAGCCTGATTCAGAGGCAAAGTCTAAAGCTCTTAAGCCATGGCGATCGGTAGGAGAGATAGAACTTAACCACTCCCTATGGTGAGCATTAAAATCACCAACAAAGACAAAAGAAGCCTTTCTATCATCTTCTTGTATCTTAGCCATAATGGTAAGAAGACAATCGAAGATAGAATCATCCATGTCTGGATTCCGGTAGATCGAACATAAATAAAAGTTGTTATGCCTGCCACAAACTTTTATTACCTGAATCTCATGACATCCACATTGATAGCAGGACTTATGAGAAGCAGGGTACTCGGTCCTAATATACACCGCCATTCCCCTGGCCCTAGGGATGGCATCACGTTTCAACATTATTGGCTTCTTGAAACCAGTTATAAGGAGCTCAGATGAGTGCCTCATATTAGAAACCAAAGTTTCTGAGCACAAAAGAATATCATACTGTCTGGACGCAACTGTAAGGTCTTGGATATTTGCATGAAGACCACGAATATTGCAATACAGAAGACGACATTGACGAAATCTAGGACGTACTGGTCCAGGATTTCGCTCAATGTCTCCAGACAGCATAAGAATTAATAGAAATAAAAAAGAGACATCATACTTAAAAACTAGATTAACAAGAATTATAACAAAAACAATACGTACAGAATTATAAACAAAGTGATTGATGATACCCATAGACTATAGTAAAAAGTCGGAAAAACTGGTCAACATGGAGGAGCCGATACACCATGCAAGGCTAAATACCCTCCAGGATAGCCTTTCATCATGATCCATCGTACGCCGAAAGCATTCTTCCTCAACATGCGTGGCAAAGAACACAAGCTCTGCATTGATAACCTAAAACCTGCATATCTCTTGCCAGATGACTCGCCTAAAGTACTCCTCTCAAAAGCAGGGGGACCTATGTCACATGTGTCATTTCGAAGCAACATACAGATTCAAGCAACAATTTTAATCCATGAACAATCAGTTATAGCGACTGTCCGATTCAAATTTGGAAAGTTTCCTGTTGCTTTCAGTTACTGATTTAACTCCTAATATTACAAATTTGGTGAGAGCAAAGCAAAGTCAAAATTCTCATTAAAGCTAGTTATGTTTATCTTGCCTGTATAAGAAATAGTTTTTATTTAAAACTGCTTATTGAGTCCATATAGTATTGTTAGTACTTTCATAAATATCTATTTAAAATTATCAATGAAAATTGAGAAATGTCATTAAAGTCGATATCAATAAAGTTCAACTTGTAATTATGTGAAATCCTTTCCTCTAAAACTACTACCTCTATCTACTTTATGATATACTGTATACTATATCAAACCATTACAGGTAAAACTGCCAAATATGTCCGTATTGCCATACTTAAAAGGACTAAATAGGGCAATATGACAGAAACTTACGGTCTATTAAATTTCTTATTCCTGATCTAGATATTAATCTCTGGCACTGTCGTTCAATTAGTTCATTATGCATGTTGCATAAGATTTTTCATAACTCTGATCATCCTTTACATTCATATCTCCCTGGACAATTCTATCCTGTTCGTAATACTAGGCGGGGAGTTAATTCTAATAGCCAGGCCTTCTCCATCACGAGGCTCAATACTACGCAGTACTCTAGAAGTTTTATTCCAGCTGTTACCAAGTTGTGGAATGATCTTCCTAATCGGGTGGTTGAATCAGTAGAACTTCAAAAGTTCAAAGTTGGAGCAAATGCTTTTTTGTTGACCAGGCGGACATGAGTCTTTTTATAGTTTATTTATGACATATTTGTTTTTGATGTTAATAGTTTATATATGACATGTCTGTTTTGACGTTGTTACTTATTTTAGAATGATTTATTGTTAATTTGTTCTCTTCATTTTTTTATTTCCTTATTTCCTTTCCTCACTGGGCTATTTTTCCCTGTTGGAGCTCCTGGGCTTATAGCATCTTGCTTTTCCAACTAGGGTTGTAGCTTGGATAGTAATAATAATAATAATAATAATAATAATAATACTTTGTGTGGCGCATCTGAATTAGAAGTTACAAAAATGGCACATGGGGAACAAAAACGTTGGCCAACCCCCCTTTAAGAGTTCCCCAGTCTTCAATAGTTCTATTCGCCTAATTTCCATTTTATATTTACAAACGTATATCTAATTGCTAACCAAAATCATTTTCTCTCGTATCCGAGATTCCCATCACTCTGACTTATACTATATTTCCATACTAAATCACAGGCCTAAAAGTATAGAAAGGCAAAATTAATTCGTTATAATAGTTGCCATGTTTTCATATCTACTTTCACCAAACTTTCAACTGGGCTCCACAAGGCACTAGAAGAGTTGGAATACCCAGGCCTACATGGCTGAGGATTATGAAGCGTGAAGTAGATGATGAATGGAGAAGTATTGATTTAAGGCTCAAGATAGAGACGACTGTCGAAATCTAATCGAGGCCCTTTGTGTCAATAGGCGTAGGAGATAATGAAAGAAATTGGGCAATAAACTATCAGCTATCATAATAAATCAATTTAAAATAATGCTGTAAAATCGAGCTACTATTTACAAAAAAAATGCATAAAAAAGTATATAAATGTATAAATAAAATTCCCAATTCATAAAAAGATTAAATTAATCAAATTGGTATTAAGAACTTGATATTCACGTATTAGCTTATACAGTCTGTTTTCCAAAGTTAAATGGGATGTGTGCAAATCATTAGCCTGATATTCTTCCCTCGTAAAGTTTTGAAACCCCATAGGTTCCTCTTCTTATGCTCCATTATAAAAAAAAACGTACAATTTTGATTAGCATTATGTAAACTAAAGGAGAGCTACTAAAATATTACCAAACGTCTGGAACGAAACAACGTTGTGAAGTCAAGAGATGAACACAATTTTTCGAACTATTGTCCAATATATAATTCGAATACACGAATATTTTGTAGACAAGCGAAACATATGAAAGAGGGTGTAGGAAACGCTCATTTTCTCACAAGATTTTCTGCAATTAATTATTGGGAACAGTAATAAACGTTTATGCTGTATTGTTTTCCAGTACTGATTAGAACAAGAATTTAAATTTGAGTTTAAATAGTGGGGCCTTGGTCGATCAAAATACATTGAACTTAGGCATGAATATCAGTAAATAGAGAGTCGCTGGAAATACATCTTTAAACGACTAGCTTTTCATAGCAACTATTTTGAGTTAAACGAAAGTACTGGACTCGTCCTGGAATTAATAAATCGTAAGACAACCTGCTAAACTTCATTTGCATAAAATAATGATCATGATATTTTCGCAAATCACAAAAACAAAACATTGATACAGTTCACTGCAGAGAATAATGTATGAAAATAGGGGTGAAATTTACTGAAGATTATGACATTTCACTGCTTAGTTTCTAATTCTAATAGGTCAATTATATGAAGGAAAGAAATAATAATTATCATACCAATTGTTTCAAGGAGAGTTATAAATACAATATATCCCATATAATCAGGAAAGTTGTCTTGAAAAATATCGAGGAGATTTCCACGAGGAAAAAGAAAGGAGGTCCGTCGTGCAATAAAATATCATTTTTATTATTACTATTCAATATTGGTTATTGTCGTTCTTGCAAAATTAACTTGAATTGTACAAAGAAGTCTAGTAGAATTATATTGAATTGCAAATATTGGTATTATTATTATTATTACTATCCAAGCTACAACCCTAGCTGGAAAAGCAAGATGCTATAAGCCCAGGGGCTCCAACAGGGAAAAATAGCCGAGTGACGAAAGGAAATAAGGAAATAAATAAATGAAGAGAACAAATTAACAATAAATCATTCTAAAATAAGTAACAACGTCAAAACAGACATGTCATATATAAATTCTGTAACAAAACTCCAGTCAGTGTGTTCGATAATTACACGTTCTGTTTCCTTTTTTGGTCACTATCATCATCATCCCCATTATCATTATCATCATTGTCCATCTATCTAAGAACAATCCAGCTTCGTAATTTCCTTAGTCAACAAAATTCGTCACCGCCCAAATCAATATACTTCAAATCATATTTGGCGTCAATGACCTTAGATGTCAGGATGCCTGAAAACTTTAAATCAATCAATCAATCAATCAAATCATAATCCTATGCATAGTTCTTATGCAAACCAATGTCTTCCGCAGCCAAATCAATAAATTATAAACCGATCACAGAAGACTGTCTGTCTGTCAGATTGCCTTACCATTGTGTAAGACACGGGCTCAAATCAAATTAAAGTAGGAAATACGATTGATAAATAAATAAATGTACTTCCAAAAATTATGGTATATGATAAATCCAATCATTCAAATGGATTCCAATACTCCTTCTCATCAGCTGTCAAAATAAAAAACAATCACTCACGACATCCACTACCTTGCTGAACTATCTAACAAATAAAACATAAACAAACCTTCAATTATACTGTGACGGCGAGCTGTTAGATTGTAGCTGAGAGACTCTCGTGAATGCAAGAGATTCAGTGCAAGAAAATACAGGTATGAGTAAGTTATCAGTGAGAGGGGAGAGCGATAATGACAATATTCAAAAATAAGAAATACCGTTATGGTGTACGAGCGTGTGTGATACACTTGCAGTACATGCAAGTCTAATAGAGCGCCCTGTTCTTGAAAGGCGTACTATAGGTGGATCATCTGGCAGGAGATATGTAGGTTTTAGGCAATCAGTGGAGACCCAGTCTTCTTTGCCACGCATGTTAAGGGAAAATACTTTCGGAGTACAACGATCACAAAGAAAGGGCCCATATAAGGGGGCGTTCATGGTGGCTTGTTATTGTCGTTGCGCAGGAAAACATGCGTTGATGAGTGCAGATCTGTCGGTATGTGTTGCTTGCTGGGGGCTTATACGTCTGGCGGCATGGAGTAAAATCTCTCACAATATGACGTAGGCGCTGGAGATTATCAGAGGAGGTTACAGACGGAAAAATATTTGGCAAGGGCGAACAACGGGTTGCCTTACACCATTTCAGCTGCAGAGACATTCCGAGCATCTTTAGGAGTGATCTTTAGTCCAAGGAGGACCAAGGGAAGCTGAGTAAACCAGTTGGAGTCCTTGCAGTGGTACATCAAAGCTGTTTTGAGGGTATGATGAAAACATCCAACTATACCGTTGGCTGCAGCGTTGTATGCAGTACTCTGATAAAGGGTGATACCTAGGAGATTTGCTAATGCTGTCCACAATGGAGAGGTGAAAGTGGTGCCCTTGTCGGAAGTATTACACTCAGGAATACCAAATCTCACTATCCATCCTAACACAAAGGAATATGTACACTAAGCGGACGTTGCAGTTTTCATGGGAATGGCTTCAGGCCAATGAGTGGAGCGATCGATGACAGTAAACAGGTAATAATGTCCTTGTGATGTGGGTAGGGGACCTACAATACTGAATTGAATTCTCGTTAGTTTTATGTGTATCTGGTGTAGCACTAATCTGATGACTAATAATTATAAATAATCTCATTCTAGTTTGTATTTAAGTAATTTTAGATCATTATTTGCTAGCTCCTGGTCGATGAACCCCTCTCGTAGCCTTTTTTTCATTTACATTTACCATACCATTTAAGAGATGATAGAACTTATTTTTGTCTGTATCGCGGATCTTTCTCGTCTCTCGTCCTCCTAAGTATGTAATTATACTGGCACATTACGGTTTTGTAATCCACCAATGTACTTTCAGTTTTTATCAGTTTCCACTTTTGTGATCGATATAGCTCATCGACGGTTAGTCAGTGCGGATTAATACTCTTCGACCCCTCTCCAACCCACCCCCTCCAACATCACTCTCAACATCAGCGCACCCTCAGATGCCTAAGCCCACCTCCTCACATACTGGCACATCAAACCAAGGAAATCGGTCTTTAACAATTACAGTCCTTTCCATCAGTGGACACATGGTATTGTTTACCCTTTTACTCACCCTATTGGACACTATAAGCAATCAACTCACAGAGCACAACAGCGATGGTTATTGTGAGCACAATGATTATTGATAGCATCATTTGTTTCTTTTTAACTTCATTCATAAATACATAAGAAGAGAAGTTTGATTTGTCTAAAGTTTATTTTCTTCAAAACTGCAGGTTTCTGTAAAGGTAGTTTAAGAGTGATAAGTTTGGGCGCTGGGGAGATAGTACACTTCGCTTCCAAATTTATATGATGAAATAATATAAACTTATACGATTCTAATAACTCACTAAATGCTGAAGCATCACGCTTTGGTGCGTAATTAAAAGATCTCTCTCTCTCTCTCTCTCTCTCTCTCTCTCTCTCTCTCTCTCTCTCTCTCTCTCTCTCTCTCTCTCTCTCTCTCTCAAGTAGTCATGCTCCCTCTTTCTGTGAACTTTTTTCTAGATAGGCTATTATTTAATCGACTCCGGTGGGCTGCAGTTTGAGATAATGAGAACTGTTACGCAATCTGTTCATGATCAAAACACAAAATAAAAACTTGATATGGAAGGGACACACGACTATAGTCCATTTCCTTTAGCGATGCATATTTGCACCGACTCGCAGCGGTGCCCTTTTAGCTCGGAAAAGTTTCCTGATCGCTGATTGGTTAGAATTATCTTGTCCAACCAACCAGCGATCCGGAAGGTTTTCCGAGCTAAAAGGGCACCGCTGCGAGTCGGTGCAAATATGCATCGCTAAAAGAAATGGACTATAGATCATATACTGTAGGCAGCGTACTATCATGGCGAAAGCACTCATCCATTATTTTATTTTTTTCTGCTTGCTTTAAAAGCAATTTATCCTCTTATTTAAACAACGGAACACAGGCCAATGTGAAATTCGAGGATTAATCACTTGGCTATAGTATATTGGTTCAGAATCATTTGATGAGGTTGTAAAACCGCTTGATAGGGTCACACACATTCAAAGGCTCAATTTGATTACCTCTTTCATGAGGTAATCAAAGCCAGAGGTAATACGAACCTCATTCACAGAAAACACTGAAACGTACGTTAACAGTTTGTGTTACATTTTGAACATTGTGCATAGAGTCAATGTTGTTGTTAGCGTTAAGGAGAACCTCTACACCAGTGGTTCCCAACCTGGGGGAAATTTCTCCCTGTGGGGAGAATTTGAAGCTTCCAGGGGGGAAATAATTACACTACCTACTAACTAAAACAAGCGGAAAATGTCCACATAGTACGTGCGGCAATTTGTTGTTAGCCATTCAATTGTGATATGATCATATCAGTTCTCAATGACATGATGTTCAAAGGGAGAATTAGAGTATCAAGCCCATTTCTGAGGCAGGCGAGTGGGCATGATGGCTGGACGGGGCATGAAGGGGGAAATCTGGATGGTTGAACTGGGTGCAGGGGGAAAATGACAGAAAAAAGGTTGGGAACCACTGCTCTACAAACACCGATTGGTCTTTTAAATTTAGAGACAAGGAAAAAAAGACATATCTGAAAAGTAAAATTATGCCTAAAACACAAGTTTTTATGTATTTATTATCAAAACACGTGACCCTCTCTATAGCAAAAGAAAATTAGTAATTCATTTAATTGAGTTCATTATATCTGACCGCGAAAATTGCTGGGAGAAATGAAACGAAAGTTAAGTAGATAATTAATAAAATATACAGCAATAGATTTAAAAACCTATAAAGTGTGTATAAGTTTTATACAAAAGCAAGATATCGGGAATACGAAAATATACTATAAACTAAATTCACGAGCAGCATAACTTACTTTACTCCAAGGACCCTGGCAAGGTAATACAAGTTATTCTTTCCTAGGCCCTTTTTGGGCTCAGCCATTGTCTCTTTAACGACTCTCCTTATTCTTGCCACTCTTTCCCCTCGAAGCGAAAGCGCTATTGGGGGTGTAGCTAGCCATGAGACGTGTCAAGAATACGTCCTCTGATATTACGCGATATCCCTTTTTAAAATTTTAAGGGATATTCGCTCCAGGAGTTAGAATTCTGGATACCTTTGGTAAATTCTCTGGGATATATCACTGTAGTCAAATATACCTAGGAAGCTACCTTTGAAGGAACTTCCATCAGGACGACATGGCTACCTCACCCAAAAATAGATTTTTCGCTACGCTCAAAATCCGTTTATTGGGAAACAAGACTCTGGGCTTCCCAAAACTAGGGCACTCAATCAACAAGTGCCCCTTAGTTTGTCTGATATTTTACCTGCCATCAAGTGTCAATAATTCTGTGTCACAATCCCTTCTTCTATCTCCTGGTCATAATGCAACTCTTGGGCATCTTATTTGGCCAAACACAATTCCATTATCCTAGCCAACTCAAACCGATAGCTTTTTTCAAGTCCGGGCATCGACACGAGAGAGTGCTTCCTAGAAATATCTGTAGTTGCTCGTCATGCCAACTAGTCAGTATCTTTATATCATTGAACATTTACACACACAAGCACACACACACACACACACATATATACATATATATATATATATATATATATATATATGTGTGTGTGTGTGTGTGCGTGTGTCGCATTGTATGTATGTATATATACAGTTTGTGAGTATGTGTACATATATATATATATATATATATATATATATATATATATATATATATATATATATATATACATATATATATACATATATATATATTTATATATATATATATGTATATATATATATATATATATATATATATATATATATATTTATATGTATATATATACATATATATATATATATATATATATATATTTATATATATATGTATATATTTATATTTATATATATATATATATATATATATATATATATTCATATAAGTCATAAATACCTATTAATAGGGTTGCGGTGGCCGATGTGGTAACGTCCCTGACTGGTGAACACCAGACTGGGGTTCGAGTCCCGCGCAAACTCGTTAGTTCCTTTGGTCGCTGCAATCCCACCATCCTTGTAAGCTAAGGAGAGCCTATAGGTCTATCTGCTGAGTCATCAGCAGCCATTGACTGGTCCTCATTGGTCCTAGCATGTGTGGAGAGGGAGCTTGGGTGCTGATCATATGTATATACAGTATGGTCAGTCTCTAGGGCCTTAGCTTTCTTGCGAGGGCGATGTCACTGTCCATTGTCTCTGCCCTTCACGAGCGGCTTTTAAACCCTTACACCTCGGACTCAGAGACCGAAGGGGGAACAACTTTATGGCAATAACTTCACGTCGACCAAGGAATCGAATCTTCATCTTCCCAGCTGGTTCCCATTTTTATATGGGGTCGCCGTTGCGGATGAGCCGTTTCCATTTTTTTCTATTCTGAGCTTCTGCCTCATCAATCCCCTTCTCCTGTAAGTCTCCTCTCACACAGTCCCTCCATCTCTTTCTTGGTCTCCCTCTTCTTCTTCTTCCCTGAACCTCCATCTCCATAGTATGTCTCCCAACGTGGGATTAGGGTAGGGTGGGAATGGGTTGGGGGCTGGGGGTTAAGGTAGGGGGTTATTTACTGAAAAGAAGAAGGAAAACAACAGCCTCTGGATCGTGCTTGAATAGCCTTGCCCTCTTCTATCTAAACACAACATATTCATATAGTTTTTCTCTTCTCTAATTGGATATTTCGAACCCTACCTTTTCTTTTTCCTTCCATCTGCATTATCCTTTTTCTAACAAGAGGCATTCGTCCATAAACAGTAGCTATTACTGACAACATTATTTACGCTCTAAAAGAATAATCGTTCTCTTCAATCAACCTTTTTATTATTGTTCTGAACAATTTCTTTTAGATCTTAATTGTTCAATTTCGTACTGTTTTGTGCGCTATTTTTTGCTATATTGATAAAATCCTTTCAAAAGAACGCTAATCTAATTTAAATCCAGAAAGCATTCTCATTCTTCATAATTACGATGTCACTAAAATAACATCAAGTTTTGCAATATTTACGGCGTCTGTGAAAGGCGATAAAAAATACTCTCTCTCTCTCTCTCTCTCTCTCTCTCTCTCTCTCTCTCTCTCTCTCTCTCTCTCTCTCTCTCTCTCTCTCTCTCAAGCAAAGCTTTTGTGTCATTAATTAAGTAAAACATTTTTTCTTTTTACATTTTATCCAAAGACATATTTATTTATAATATAAATAAATATGTCTTTGGATAAAAGGTAAAAAAATGTTTTACTTAATTAATGACACAAAAGCTTTGCTTGAGAGAGAGAGAGAGAGAGAGAGAGAGAGAGGAGAGAGAGAGAGAGAGAGAGAGAGAGAGAGAGAGAGAGAGAGAGAGAGAGAGAGAGAGGGATTTTCTTTATACATTTTCTCAGTCTAATGATAATTAAATGTTCCTTGGCGCATGAAAAGCAGCTTTTGTTCCTGTGCCTCGTAGTATTAAATAAAGTGAAACTTCGTCAGAAATGTGAATAAGAAAAGAATGACGTACTTTAGAAAAGAAAAATGGATAGCAATAATATTTTCTTTCTATTCGGCCTAATATGATCTTTGTAAATATTTTATATAATACTACGAGTAAACTAATCGAGTGTTAATTTTACATGCCTGTTGTGTCTTCCTTTTATATGAATTAGCATAATGACAAAGTGGACTGATAAATAGTAAGTGAAATTTTCATTAGGCTACCTATGTAATATGTTAAGAAGACATACATACATACATACATATACCAAAGGCACTTCCCCCAATTTTGGGGGGTAGCCGACATCAACAAATGAAACAAATAC
The DNA here is from genome assembly GCF_036898095.1 of Palaemon carinicauda. Classification (NCBI taxonomy): domain Eukaryota; kingdom Metazoa; phylum Arthropoda; class Malacostraca; order Decapoda; family Palaemonidae; genus Palaemon; species Palaemon carinicauda. Next base: position 77,677,651 of record NC_090725.1, read on the forward strand.
TGATAAACATACAGTCTGCTGAAAACTAATAGGAGTGTAAATAAAAGAATTAATCACTTTATATCTAACCGAATGATAGGTTGCGCCATAATCAAGTTTAATTATAAATATAAATCCCTAATACCTTCTGCCCCTAAATTTCTTCAGAAAATAACTAAAGAAAATAATATCATGATTCATGCTCTGACATATTACTTGAAACCATATATATATATATATATATATATATATATATATATATATATATATATAGATAGATAGATAGATATATATATGTATATATATACATATATACATACATATATACATATATATATACACACATATATATATATATATATATATATATATGTATATATACTGTATATATATACATAAGTACATAAATACATATATATATATATATATATATATATATATATATACATATATACATAAATACATATATATACATATACTTATTTATATATATATAATATATATATATACATACATATATACATATATATATATACATATATATGTATATATATCATCTGTTTACCGTGAGACTGGTATCCGCAAGTTGTCCCAAGAATTTAAAGATTTTTGGTAATAGAACTTTCAAGATATGACTTTTAAAAGAATCGGAGGCATAATACCCCATGAGCTCTGTCAATTATCTCCATCATAGCCCTTTATCTCTCGGTATCAGATTTGGTATGTTGTTATGCAGTGAATAATATTTCTTTTTCTCTGCCCTGCCGCTGGTAGGGATTCTTGAATGTTAACCCTTTTACCCCTAGGCTATTTGGAACTTTCCAACCCTTAACCCCCAGGGATTTTTGTTTTCAAGCACATTTTGCTATATATATCTTTTAAATTGCTCTAACAGCCCTAATTTTAGTCATAGAGAGGTCAGGTTGGTCTCATTCTTTTGGAAAATGCCTGAAGTTTCTCAAAAAGATATCAAAAATATGCAAAAAAAAAAAAAAAAATGTAAATAGCAGTTTTTTGTAAGGACGTACCAGTACGTGTATGGGGGTAAAGGGATGAGTTTTGAGAAACGTACCAGTACGTCCTTTGAAGGTAAAAGGGTTAAGCAAATCTGTTTACTCCTTCAGTGAAGGTGAAAATATTTTTCTTTGATAAAAACCTATTTATGCTGTGACCTAGTATAGAAATGCTTGTTTCAATAGCATTTTCGTATATTCTTGATGATTTGCAATGGTGTGTTTTAATATAATTACTTCTGAACTTTATCTAGTTTTCGTTCAAGTACCTGAAGAAGAAGAATAAGAAGAAGAGGAGAGAGAGAGAGAGAGAGAGAGAGAGAGAGAGAGAGAGAGAGAGAGAGAGAGAGAGAGAGAGAGAGAGAGGTAGAAACCATAAAAATATGATATTCACGCATAAGCTCGCTTCCCTTACAAATTAAATCAAGTGCATTTTAAGAAGTTTGCGTAAAGCAGGACATATAAGCATTTCTGAGCAGAATTCTTAAACAACGTGATCAAAATAGTAGAATAATGGATTCACGCTTCACTCTCATATCAAAATATATGTTCCTCAATTGAGCTACAATCTTCTCTTAAGCAATATACTAATGACAGAGAAAGGTAACGTACAAAATTTGAAGATACAGCATAAACGAGAAAAAACTAAACAATATGAAAGTATAATGAATGTAACCGATATACAGTGTATTGTTGGTCAAAAGACTTCATTTAACGGTATTCTGGGAAAATTCGGATACAATTGTTTCGCAAAATGATGTTCAGAACTTATACGTTTAATTATTGATTGAGAATATAAGAACATTTAATTGTTGAATCGTTTTCATATATCATCTTAAGTGAATGGGTTACGTTGATGATATTTATTTTCTATTCGCAAACGTTGTATTTTTCCTTATCTTATAAAGACAGTTCTACCGCAGTATCGTTTCACTAAAAGCAGCTTAACTCACTAATTGTTGGAATTCTGTTGCGAGTATTTCTCCTTCCCATTGCCTCGTAATTCGACTTGCTAATTAACAGCGAACTTTTTTGATCCCTCGCACGAATACATCAAAGAGTTCGACCTTAGAGGAGTTAGAGACAACACAACTACATTACCAATAACAACTTTGCCGTAATTTTATCGAATACCTGTTACAATTTCAATAGTTTGTTTACCAGGCTTCGGTGCAATGTTTTAGTATAAAAGAAACATCAATTTCCTCGGTATGTAATGATGCAGTTTCCCCGGATAAATTATCCATGATGACCAGAATGAGGATAGTTTTTACATCTAGCCTAACGGGGTTAAATATGCTATGAATTCCATATAAAAATTCAAATCAATAGAGCCCTGGCCTGATAAGTAAAATATATCTTTTGGAATTCTCACTGACTTTCAGATTAAAAATAAAATTAATAATAAACTAATTAAAATAGAAATATAATCGTAAATGCGTGACATTTGTCCAATAGTCAAGCTTCTCTGTTCCATTGTCTAGTTTTCCATTTACCATTTTGTAGTCTGTCTCTTCTTTTACATCATGCTTACTTCTATCAAAAACTAAGGGGTCGTTGCCTTAATGTGGCTTTTCAAAAGATTTCTATGAAAAATAGCTTCATTCAATGCATCTATCACTTTACTGCGCCGTCTAGTCATTTGCCTTCATCTTGACATTCCACTTTTTGCAGTTTTCACGTCTTCCTTATCACCCATTCTTACTTCAAACACGACCAAATCAATCTTGTTTTTCCTATCATGTTATCAATCTTCACAAACTAGACACCTACCTCAAGTGTCAGGAAACGATTAAGTTGTGTCAGTAACAGTGTGATATTACGTGTCAAACTTCCATCCCTTTAATTTAAAATCTTCACCCCAACTCTCCAAAGTCCTAATATTATGTCATGTTTCGGAAGTTATCAAACGTTGCTCACTAACAAGATCTTGTGTCTAAGGTGTGAGAAAATACTAGGTGCATAGTAAATGACGATTATTTACCAGTAACTGAAAATTAACAAGAAAAAAATAGGAGTCTGTGATCGTGTTTGGCTTACTACGCCTTTTCCCGGCTTTTAAGAATATTTTACATATCCAAGAGACAATTTATTTGGCAATTACAACTTAATTCTTTGTTTTAATTAGAGGTGTACTTTTCTTTTACGAGTTACACAGCCTACTTTAGTTTTCTTTTAATACCGGTGTGCTTGATACGATATTAATCATGATATTTATATAATCTTATTTATTAACATGACATTGGTCGACAACCACCAAATATCAATATCTCTAACTGCACCAAACGTCTGGTCGACAATCACCAATTATCAATATCTCCAACTGCACAAAACGTCTGGTCGACAACCACCAAATATCAATATCTCCAACTGCACCAAACGTCTGGTCGACAACCACCAAATATCAATATCTCCAACTGCACCAAACGTCTGGTCGACAACCACCAAATATCAATATCTCCAACTGCACCAAACGTCTGGTCGACAACCACCAATTATCAATATCTCCAACTGCACCAAACGTCTGGTCGACAACCACCAATTATCAATATCTCCAACTGCACCAAACGTCTGGTCGACAACCACCAATTATCAATATCTCCAACTGCACCAAACGTCTGGTCGACAACCACCAAATATCAATATCTCCAACTGCACCAAACGTCTGGTCGACAACCACCAATTATCAATATCTCCAACTGCACCAAACGTCTGGTCGACAACCACCAATTATCAATATCTCCAACTGCACCAAACGTCTGGTCGACAACCACCAATTATCAATATCTCCAACTGCACCAAATGTCTTGTCGACAACCACCAAATATCAATATCTCCAACTGCACCAAACGTCTGGTCGACAACCACCAAATATCAATATCTCCAACTGCACCAAACGTCTGGTCGACAACCACCAAATATCAATATCTCCAACTGCACCAAACGTCTGGTCGACAACCACCAAATATCAATATCTCCAACTGCACCAAACGTCTGGTCGACAACCACCAAATATCAATATCTCCAACTGCACCAAACGTCTGGTCGACAACCACCAAATATCAATATCTCCAACTGCACCAAACGTCTGGTCGACAACCACCAAATATCAATATCTCCAACTGCACCAAACGTCTGGTCGACAACCACCAAATATCAATATCTCCAACTGCACCAAACGTCTGGTCGACAACCACCAAATATCAATATCTCCAACTGCACCAAACGTCTGGTCGACAACCACCAAATATCAATATCTCCAACTGCACCAAACGTCTGGTCGACAACCACCAAATATCAATATCTCCAACTGCACCAAACGTCTGGTCGACAACCACCAAATATCAATATCTCCAACTGCACCAAACTTCTGGTCGACAACCACCAAATATCAATATCTCCAACTGCACCAAACGTCTGGCTTTCCAGTAAGCGGTTCATGTAATTTGAAAGACTAGTTAATGAAAGACGACATTGCTCTTATATATCACTAGAAGTTACATATCCCTCTCATGACGGTAAGAATGAATTTCAAGGCTATTAGGACAGCAGATAGTTGGTCAGTAATAATCGATGGTTCTTTACGTGCATGAATCAATCATCTATTACTCAATACTTTAACAAGATTTCAAACCAATTCATTAAAATACAACATCCCGTTACATGTTACACACTTTACTTCACCTAAAAGATCTTCTCCTTTCTATGTTGGTATTTACAATGCTAGTAGTTCCTTACAAACAGCATGATTATTTCTAATGCATCAAAAATATTTCAGGATTACACAATTTAAAGATAACAATTACCTTATATCTAATAGAAAAATGATAGGGCACATGATCAATAATTTCTTTGAATTCTTCCCAAACAATTATTTTCTAATTATGACTAAGTATCCGAACCAAAGAAACCATAGACATGAAGTATACTGAAACATTTAGGATCTTTCAATCGAAACTTCTTGATAACATGCAAAAAAAAAAAAAAAAAAGAAGATAAATCTGTGTAAATGAGACAAATTCCAAGGTATTTTGGTTACAAGTGATGAAATAATGGAGATTATACAAATTTTATCTTTCGAGAAATTTCCCAGTTTGATTTACGATTCATCTGCGGCCATTCTGAAAGAGCCCTTGTGAAACAAATAGTGTTGGTAGAACCACAGAACAGTATTCAGTAACCCTTCCAGCAGCATTTTCCAAAATTTACTTCTCCACCGATTCTGTGTGTGGAAAGAGAATCAACCCTATCCGCGGTCACTACATCGAGTTACTAAAACCTTGATTTTTCGAACTTATGAATATCAGAAGTAATCAAATAAAAAAAAAAGAACGCCAAGAATAAAATTGATAATATAAAGAAATCGGAACATGCGAACCATGTACCATAGCCTCTGTACCATGGTCTTCCACTGTCTTGAGTTAGAGTTCTCTTGCTTGAAGGTACTCTCAGGCACACTATGCTATCTGATTTCTCTTCCTCTTGTTTTGTTAAAGTTTTTATAGTTTATATAGGAAATATTTATTTTAATGTTGTTACTCTTCTTGAATTATTTTATTTTTCCTTGTTTCCTTTCCTCACTGGGCTATTTTCCCTGTTAGGGCCCCTGGGCTTATAGCATTCTGCTTTTCCAACTAGGGTTGTAGCTTAGGAAGTAATAATGATAATAATAATAATAATCGACTTTTATTTTGCTTTTTTCATAGTGACACGAGATTTGCATCTGCATAACAACAGCAACCTCGTCTGCAATTTGACCGCAATGTTTAAGGAGGTACATAATGCAACAGAGGGCGTTAATTATGCAGTCGCCTTTCTGGAAACTTCGCACAGAATCTAGCTGCAGAAACATTACCGATTAATGAACCAACTGATGCAGTTATGCTATAATTTCAGCAACTGCTAGAACGGCCACGAGGAATAGTGGCAAATCATTATGAAGAAGCAGGAAGAGAAAGGAAATATGAATCAAAGGAGATGATAATTTTGCAATTTTTGAACTCTATATTAGTAAGATTCAACTAATGTAGTTATGCTATAATTTCAGCAACTGCAAGAACGGCCACAAGGAATAGTGGCAAATCATTATGGAGAAGCAGGAAGAGAAGGGAAATATGAACAAAGGAGATGATAATTTTGCAATTTTTGAACTCGATATTAGTAAGATTCAACTAATGCAGTTATGCTATAATTTCAGCAACTGCAAGAACGGCCACAAGGAATAGTGGCAAATCATTATGGAGAAGCAGGAAGAGAAGGGAAATGTGAACAAAGGAGATGATAATTTTGCAATTTTTGAACTCGATATTAGTAAGATTCAACTAATGCAGTTATGCTATAATTTCAGCAACTGCAAGAACGGCCACGAGGAATAGTGGCAAATCATTATGAAGAAGCAGGAAGAGAAGGGAAATATGAACAAAGGAGATGATCATTTTGCAATTTGAACTCGATTTTAGTAAGACTCCTTTGACAAATATTATCATTGACGGAACCATCAGTTCATATTTCGATTGTTAAACAATCAAGGCAGAATCAGGAAAGGAAATTGCTATTCACTGATTGCCTTACCTTACCTTACCTTATTTTGCCTTATTTTATGTTTGGGTTGCCCCAGGTCCCTCAGTGTGAGGCACCTCGTATATCCACCAGAGAGTTGCTAATGCATCTTCCGGTGTATTTTGCATCTTCCAGTCTTGGATGGTCTGGGTTCATCTTAGGTATTTATCGAGCTTATTCTTAAACACATCTACGCTCACTCCTGATATGTTTCTTAGATGAGCTGGCAGCACATTAAATAGTCGCTGCATTATCGATGCTGGTGCGTAGTGGATTAATGTCCTGTGCGCCTTCCTTAGTTTACCTGGTATATTTTTTGGCACAATTAATCTACCTCGGCTTGCTCTCTCTGATATTTTTAGCAAATAAATTTTGCGAACTGTATGATGATATTGATTGATGGAAAATCCATTATGATTTTGAATACTCCTCTTAAGACTCCAAGTCATTTCTTTGGATACTACAGTGGATCACGTTTACTGAGATGAAAATGTTATACATGTAAGAGCCATCCTATAGTATAATCCGGGTTGTACTATAAGACAATAAGAACCAATAAGTAACAATAAGAAGCAATAAGAAAGGAGGGTCCGCCAATAGCGATGTTTTTCGTAGTATTCGACATGCATATTTTGTATAATTTACCTGTTTCTGTATTGAATATTTGATATCGGCGTCTAATAATTCCTGTCTACTCTGTTGAAGCTTTTGTTTTTTTGTTTTAACCTGTCCTAATTGTAGTCCCTTGTGTCTACTTTCACAAGGATATTTTCTGAATCAATGCCGGGAAGTTACGGGGATGATGACCTTGAAACACCGAAGTGATTTCAAACAATTAAAATGTTGATGGAGAACGCATGAATAATCAATAAATTCCAAATTCTATGTGCGAATAAACATCTCAGAAAAAAAAAATCATTAAGTTTAATTGTTCGGGAATACGTGCGTTAGCATTTTAACTGTTGACAATTTGTATGAAGGTAAATGTCAATAGAAACTTTTTATGTCTAAATGCAGTAGATAAATTGATGTATAAATATTTATTTAGACAAATTTGCGCTAACAAATTAGTCGAGTTCGGCAAATTCGTTACCCTGGAAACTGATAACGACTGAATATAAAACGACATTTTGGTATTTATTACCGTGCCAACATAGTTATTTCACAATGAAAGTGGAAGTGGTGTATAAAATATCTATTTCACACTCGAGAGAGAGAGAGAGAGAGAGAGAGAGAGAGAGAGAGAGAGAGAGAGAGAGAGAGAGAGAGAGAGAGAATAATAGGACTAGTCGAATATTTTGGTATAGTTCGTAATGCTTATTATTATTATTATTATTATTATTATTATTATTATTAATTATTAATATTATTATTATTATTATTAATTATTATTATTATTAATTATCATTAATTATTATTAATAATTATTATTATTATTATTATTAATTATTATTATTATTAATTATTATTATTAATAATAATTATTATTATTAATTACTATTATTATTAATTATTATTATTATTAATTATTATTATTATTGTTATCATTATTGCAATAGTGACGGCACATTTTGCTTATTTTATTTTGGTCAGAGTAGACTCAAGGGGAAGATGTATTTAGTTACTTGGAGTACATTGCATTGCCAAAAAAGAAACACAAACAATCATACCTAATGAAAGGGCAACAATCAGGATGGTTCAATAAATAAAAAACGACACTGTCCTTTTCTTTAGGGAAAATACGGTACTTTCCTCAAAAAAGTTTTATCCATTATAGTTGTGTAATCATTTTAGGTCCTTCTCCATCATCAGGCTCAATACTACGCAGTACTCTAGAAGTTTTATTCCAGCTGTTACCAAGTTGTGGAATGATCTTCCTAATCGGGTAGTTGAATCAGTAGAACTTCAAAAGTTCAAAGTTGGAGCAAATGCTTTTTTGTTGACCCGGCGGACATGAGTCTTTTTATAGTTTATTTTTGACATATCTGTTTTTAATGTTGTTAATAGTTTATGACATGTCTGTTTTGACGTTGTTACTTTTTTTTAGAATGATTTATTGTTAATTTGTTCCTTATTTCCTTTCCTCACTGGGCTATTTTTCCCTGTTGGAGCCCCTGGGCTTATAGCATCTTGCTTTTCCAACTAAGGTTGTAGCTTGGATAGTAATAATAATAATAATAATAATAATAATAATAATAATAATGAAAGAAACTCACTTCAAACAAATAAAATGATTCGATTGATTTCTATGGAAAATATTCCTTTTGTGGGAACGATTTGTGTATGCACTTGATTACTATGTTAATTCATTGCAAAACAAAAATCATCTCGCTTGAACGCCTTTCAAAGGTTTCAGCTCAATGAAAGATTAGCCGCCATGTGCAAATTGAGCGTAGGAAAAACTGTAAATTAGTGAATAACTAAAATTAATAATGCCATTCATGAATTTAAAATAAAACCATTTTAGCAAAAAGAAAAAAAAATAAGATTCAAACTTTGTCATACAAACTCACACATACAGTAATAGTACCAGAGAATTTTTTCCGTTCCATAATCTTTCTAAATTTCTAAGATTTCTAAATTATGAAAGACTGCGTATAAAGTAAAAATATTTACTGAAACGATTTCAAAGAGTAGTAATAAATCTATTCATATACCAAAAGATAGAACTTTGTCCGCCATCTGCATGGAAAATATTCAGCCGGAATTTAAAAAATATATAAAATACGTATTTGATCATCACGTCGAAATCCGCTTTTCGCAAGAAAGTCATTATGTTTAGAGAAGAATTGGATAATTTAATGATGCAGTCCGATATCCACTCCATCTGGGATCTCGTCTGAAAGCGTCAGTGACTTCTCTGGAAGGATTTCGAAATCAAAACGGCTTTTTAGCACTTTGTGATGCAGTTCACTTAGCCCTCCGTGATTTATATTCAGAAATTTCCGATATTAGACGCCACTTCCAAAAATATTCTAACACCCAGCATGAGAATTAATTCAATAAAGTTATTTAAATTTTCTAAATAAACAGAACATCTGAAGTGTGTATCGTCTTTGATTATGATCCGCCAAGTGGAAATTCTTAAGATATAAAATCATGTACATAATCATTTATTTGTGAACAATAATAAAAATGAAACGTTCAATATTAGCGGATTTCAGTTTTTTTTTTTTTTTTTTTTTTTTTTTCAGAACATTTGCGCTTTCAAATACTTGAAGGAAAACCCAAACATTTTAACAAAGAATTCCATAGTCAAATAAAAACCTTCATCCATTCTAAAATTTTCAATTACAAACTTTCCTTTCAACGGAAGAATTTTTACTTCCATTCCGAAAAAAAAGAGAATATTTCTGCTGCATGTGGCAAAAAAGAAGTCTTTTACAAACACAATAAAAATCTTCATCCATTCTAAAAATTTTAATTACAAACTTTTCCTTCAACGGAAGAATTTTACTTCAATTCCGAAAAAAAGAGAATATTTCTGCTGCATGTGGCAAAAAAAGAAGTCTTTTACAAACACAAAAATACTTTGTTGTTTCATCTCATAGCAGAAATGCCTCCTATTTCAATGTTTAAATGGTATGATCTGACAATAAGAGAAAAGAACAAAGGCCTGGTCAAGTGATACCTTAAACCTGAACATATATGCCAGGAAAACCGTGAAGAAATCTTGCAATCATTACAAAAAAACTGAGTTTCGAAAGAATATACCTTTGAATGAATATCCTGTTCATGGCCAGGATCTGCTGTTTCAAAGAACGTGAAAATCGCCGAGATACAGACAACAGAAGGAAATAACAGTGGCGGGTTCATGTTACTCTCTATAACACAAAGATTGAAGCTGGTATCGAGGTATGCTTACTTCAAATCATGCTCGATTCGTGCTGCATTCTACGTATTAGCAAAACAATGTCCTGAGATAAAAAAACAAAAACTAAAAAGCATTGTTTGATGCCACTTTCATCTCACAGAGATTTTTTTTTCTCTTCTATATACAGAAAAATATTTTCAGTGGAAATAAAAAAAAATGTGAGGATGAAATACATTCTTCAAAGGATGTTTCTTAAATCGGCTGTGACATCTTTTTTAGGGCTGGGTACGCTATATTTTATTAGGCAATGACAGATACAGCTATTATTATTATTATTATTATTATTGTTATTATTATTATAATTACTCTTTATAGATATACATGTATGTATATATACATATATATATATACATATATATATATATATATATATTAATATGTATATATATACCGGTATATATATATATATATATGTGTGTGTGTGTGTATAGTGTGTACATATATATATATATATATGTATATATATATATATATATGTGTGTGTGTGTGTGTGTATATATATATATAATATATATATATATATATATATGTATATATATAATGTATATATATATACAATATATATATATATATAATGTATATATATACAATATATATATATATATATATATACACAGTATATCTCATTAGGACAAGTTAATTGCTGAGAATTAATTAACAACACTAGTGAAGAAGAATGTAGTAGAAAAGGAGATATAAAAAGGCTATAGGAGGAATAAGACGCCACAGATATACTAAGTTTTGGGATGATTAAAAACATGGTTTAGTGGAGAAAATAAATATTTGTAATATTAAAGTGTGGGTAAAGAAGTAACATTGAATAGTTACTGCAAAGTAATGGAAAGTACTATAAATAATTAATTTGATAAATCTAACAAGAAAGATACACAAAAAAGTTGGAAAAGAGGAAAATATATGCTTAGAGTTGTGTGTGTGTGTGTATGAGAGAGAGAGAGAGAGAGAGAGAGAGAGAGAGGAGAAGAACTATTAGAATTTGCCGAACATTTTTCAAGTGAAGAGAGAGAGAGAGAGAGAGAGAGAGAGAGGAAAAGAACTATTAGAATTTGCCGAACATTTTTTCAAGTGAAAAGAGAGAGAGAGAGAGAGAGAGAGAGAGAGAGAGGAAAAGAACTATTAGAATTTGCCGAACATTTTTTTGAGTGAAAAGAGAGAGAGAGAGAGAGAGAGAGAGAGAGAGAGAGAACATTTTTTTGAGTGAAAAGAGAGAGAGAGAGAGAGAGAGAGAGAGAGAACATTTTTTTGAGTGAAAAGAGAGAGAGAGAGAGAGAGAGAGAGAGAGAGAGAGAGAGGAAAAGAACTATTAGAATTTGCCGAACATTTTTTTAAGCGAAACAATGATTAAGAAACAGTGTGGAATCTGTATCTGAAAAAGCACATTCAAGCCCCTCATTTATTTACGAATATACCAAAATATTTAGTTTCCAGATAATTTCACTCTCTCTCTCTCTCTCTCTCTCTCTCTCTCTCTCTCTCTCTCCAAACTACGAGAGAGAGAGAGAGAGAGTCCACAGAGAATGTTCAAGGTTTTCGCATACATGGTGTTCGCCCTCCCCACTCAAATAACTCAATGCAATTTGCTCGTGGACCGCAGACCTTATCATAACATATTTGGGCATGAGCATGAGGTTATTGGATTCATCAATTTTGATCATAAAGACCAGCACTGTCAAGGTGCTACTTGGGTAATACCCGCAGTTGCACTTCAAAGTAAAAGTTAGAAAAATTTGGATGGCAACAGGGAAGAAAGGAAGCAAGAATGGAGGTATAAAAGAAGGGTATAAGGTGGAAGCAGTGAAGGAATGTTTAAGAAGTAATCCTTACAGTACATAACATTAGGTATACCTAAGGCTCCAGCCCCATTCAAAGGGGACCATTTGCTTAGCCTCATATAAGAGTTCATATGAAAAACCCATCAACAAAATTAAAGCACAGTGGCTCTATCTGTCTTTTCATTACCATCAAATTTATTAGACAGGGGTCCGTTGGATCACCCTATCATCTAAATGTGTGAATTTTTTAAGAACACAACTGATTACTTAGACAAAATGTATATGTATGTATACGTGCGTAACAGAGTATTCCCTCACACTAATGCTACCAGTGTACTTGTGGCTATCCAAGTGTCAATTTATAACCGGAAGGAAGGAGACCGATATAGTTTCAAAATCCATTAATTTCATTGAACTGAATTTTTCTTTTCAAGATGCAAATGTTGAATTTTTGTTGTAGTCTATATAATAACCAGTCACCGAGGCCCTGTTTCACATATTTTGGAGTGAATAAAGTCAACGGTCTGAGTTACAAATCGTGACGAACAAAGATATTCTGTTTTATTTACAGTACATTGATGTAGAGAATAACCAGCTCAATTACTCAACTCGGCCGGCCACGTATTGCAAGAATACATACGTTTTAAGGGCTATAAATGTAGATACGGCCTTAATTGCAGAGAAGACAGATTCTGGATTCATTCTTTGTTCATTTTCCCATTGCTGTTGATGGAAGTTGTTGATAACATACATAGTCCTCAAAGGCCAGGATAACAAATTGGCTGAAGATAAGGGTCAGTTTAATTGGCATTTCTCGTTGGATGATTGGTATTGTTCGATTTTGATTCTAGTATTTAGCTGAGCATTCTGATGGTAATAGAGATTCTCTCAAATTGATGGTATGTTAGTTACTTTATTTTTATAAATGATTGATGTTTCCTTGTTTAATTTAAACTTAGTTATTGCTATATATAATAAATTTTGTCCTCTGAAGGTGTACATATGAGACCGGGTTATTTCATCCAAAAACTTTATCGTTGGATAATTCTCTCAAAATACAGGAGCAAACTGTTTTTGGCACTTATATATGCAGAAGAACTAGAATAAAATGGACTTTACCTAGAAAAAAAGCAGTAATTGACGACATGAAAGCTTAACAAAGGGAAATCTTGGATCATACTCCATAGATGGATTCCAATGAAAAGCCAAGGTTTTCTTCGTGTATGTAACTTCATGATAAGATTATTTCTTTTACACAGTATTTATGGTATAGTCAGAAATGGAAACTTATTAAGTAACAACTCTTCTCTAGATCACTCGCTAGAGTTAATTTTGGCCAGTTGTCCCAGATCAGAGAAGAGAAAGGTTAAAATGGTGTGAAATGTGCCGCACGTGTTTCATACACGCTTGTACACAGTAAAAGTATTGCTTTTTTTTATAGCTTGCTCTTACCCGCACTGATAATAGACCCATCTGTACAAGCTTGCTAGCTCATGTTGGCTGTTTAGTAAAGTTTAGTTGCATTCATCTCGCCTCTTTTATAACCAGAGGACAGCTCCCTCCCACCTTCTCTCTCATTGCTATACCCTACTGTTTGACGATGACACCCTCCGACCCTGACTCTTCTATCCACGCCACTTTCATGAAACTGCCGCCCTTCACCACTGCAGAGGTATTCTCCTGGTTTCAGAGCGCTGAGGTTCAATTTTGCATCAAGGATGTGACTTGGTCAAGCACCAAAGCAGACTATGTCCTCGAGGCGATCCCAAAGACACTTTCCCAGAAATTTCCGATTGGGTTTACGACCAAGGGCACACCCCAATATGGTATGATGCACTTAAAATACCTCTTGAAGTAGTAGTTACCATTGCCAGCTGACTGTATAGCCAAACGTTTTTACCACTCTCAAAAACTGTTGGGGACCAAAAGGCTTCATTCGTCCTCAGGAAAATGACCAGTATCGCTTGCCTGCAACTTGCCGCTGATGGCTTTTCTCATGAGGTAAATCTACTGACTTGATGACCAAAGTCGGCACCTTGATGGACAGCCACTTCACCACCTACAAGACCTCCATCAACAACTTCACTCCTGACGAAGATGACAACTATTCAACATCGACTGAAGCTAACGTGAATGTAGTAGGACACAGATGCCCACCCCGTGATATGCTGGAGCGGCAACAAAGCCACCCACCACCTACATATCCCACCACTCGCTCACACCCCAACGAACGTCCTCTACAGTCACTTACTGACGACCATCAGCCGTAGTTATGCTACTATCAATCTGCGTTCATGGCTGCTGCGATGTTTGCAAAAGGTTCTCAGAGGCTAAAAACTTGTAAGTAGGCTATCACTTGTGGCGGTGGCCTCCCTTATTACCAATCTTTTCTTTTTACTTAATGTAGGTATGGGAGTGCAGTTTTTGGTAGACATTAGTGCTTGCCATTCCTTTTTGGTAGCTACAAACGGATCTGCAGATCCCACCCACGGGTAGGAGACCCTCACATTATTTTTTGGGAGCGCCAAATATCCTTTGAAGTTTCTCATTGCTGACGTTACATTGCCAATCCTCGGTGCAGATTTTCTCGCACATTTCCACCTCCTGCTTGATGTTGCTCACCGACGGTTAGTCAACGCAGACTCATACTCGACACCTCTTCAACCTGCTCTCCACATCAGCGCACCTACGGATGCCTACACCCACCTCGTCACGTCGTAACCGGAAATCTTCCATCCAGAACTTCGCCAAACACCCACAGTTCACGCCAAGCACAGTATTTTTCACCATATCAAGACAAAGGGCCCCCAGTGTTCACCAGGATCAGGCGTCTGACTGACACCGGATTATTTGGCAGCCGCTACACAAACGTTCATCAAAATGAAAGAAATGGCTTTAGGCCTCAAGCCTATGGTCCTTATACATCGTCTTGAATAGAAATGGCTCCCTGTGCCCTTGTGGGGATTACAGGCCTCTGAACATACAGACAGAACCGGATCACTACCCTTTCCCAAACATCACCAATGTTATCTCCTACTTGTACAAAGTAAAGGTTTACTCGACGCTCGACCTCTTAAAAGGATATTTATCAGGTGCCCATTAACCCATTAGAAATCCCCAAGACCATATCGGTCTTAGGGATGTCTTCCATCGGGACACACACCTCCAATTACTCCTTAGTTATTAACAGTTACTGTTCAATGTGATGCTTTCCTATATTCTACATATTTTGGAATTTATTTAGAGTAATTATAAATATCAATCAAATATATTATTTATAAAGTAAATCATTTCAGTTTGCGAATTTGTTTTAGGTTCTTTCATTCCCTGATATTTTTTATTATCCAAATAAGAATATTTTGTTTTCAATACAATATCTCTGAAATAATGAAGACAAATATTTTCTGGCTGATACTAATACACTCAAAGGAAAATAGTCCTCCCCACTTAGACCTTGTCCACAGACGCCAATAGCCCTAGCGACGCCATAGTCTGGGTTTCAGCTTTCAAAGCATTTTCCAGATGAGATAATTCATCGATGGATTTGTACCAACCGTGTCACACGATCGTACATAATTAATTTTGTATATATTATGCTTGTATCTTCGCTCTTCCCTCGCACTAAAAAGAACCAGAATAAACATGTCTGCGTTTCCCCTATGTAACATTGTCTGTTTCTCGAACATGTAATTTCCTGTTGCCTTGAGGTTTTGTATATAAAGGAGAGTGTTCTATAATAAATTAACTCAGTTGCTTTCACACTGCCTTTGAGTTCACAACCTTTTCTCAGCCCGTCACAGATTGTTGGGGTCTAGACTTGCTTATCCTGAGAATCATAAACTTTTCATGGATAGATTAAGGTAATAACGATCATTTCTGTTAATAATGCACAGCTAAAAGTTTGCCGTAAAAAACCGTAAAAATCCTGGTATAAATGTTGTCAGGCATTTACCGTTTTAAAAACGGATATATTGACTTAAAGGAGTGATATTACGGTCGCCAACCCGTAAAAGATAATAACAAAGTAAGGTGAAATCACGGTCGCCTGTATTTTACTGAAATACGGCTGAGAACAGTATATTTTCACGGAGAATTTCCGATTAAAATTACGGTTTTTTTTTTTAACGGTGTGTGTTAACCATAGCAAAGCAAAAAGGGCTACCTATGTCAGCATGAAAGTTTCTGTATGTGTATTTTGCTTCCTCGCGCTTGCTTTGTCGGTTTTAAAATCACTAAATAGACCAACACCGATTTCATAATAAGTAATACCTTCATTCTTCTTCGCTCAAGGGGTTAATTACTGCACTGTATTTGTTCTGTGGCTACTTTCCTCTTGGTAAGGGTAGAAGAGACTCTTTAACTATGGTAAGCAGCTCTTCTAGGAGAAGGAGACTCCAAAATCAAACCAATGTTCTCTAGTCTTGGGTAGTGCCATAGCCTCTGTACCATGGTCTTCCACTGCCTTGGGTTAGAGTTCTCTTGCTTGAGGGTACAATCAGGCACACTATTCTATCTGATTTCTCTTCCTCTTGTTTTGTT
The DNA here is from genome assembly GCF_036898095.1 of Palaemon carinicauda. Lineage (NCBI taxonomy): Eukaryota > Metazoa > Arthropoda > Malacostraca > Decapoda > Palaemonidae > Palaemon > Palaemon carinicauda. Next base: position 77,694,405 of record NC_090725.1, read on the forward strand.
AAAGTTTTCATAGTTTATATAGGAAATATTTTAATGTTGTTACTCTTAAAATATTTTATTTTTCCTTGTTTCTTTTCCTTACTGGGCTACTTTCCCTGTTGGGGCCCCTGGGCTTATATCATTCTGCTTTTCCAACTAGGGTTATAGCTTAACAAATAATAATAATAATAATAATAATAATAATAATAATAATAATAATAATAACCCAAAACTCTTCGGAAAAAGTTGCATCCTATTCTTAGAAAAAAGATGGTTGGGATTTTTTTTTCCTTTTTCCTCGTCTTCTCCGACTAATCATCATCATTTCAGCCTTCAAAAGTCCTTTGTTGTATGTAGGCCTTCCCCAGGCTTCTCCACAGACTTCTATCGCAAGCTATTCTGTGCCACTGTTGCTTATGTTGGTCTAAGACTAAGTCATCTCGCCAGCGGGTTTTTTGTCTTCCTCGGTTTCTTGTGTATCTCCGACTCAACATTGACTGTATCCTCGATATAAAAGCAACATAAGTGTCTCAATTCTCCATTTTTTTCTCGGTGTAACTTTGGTCTTTTTCTTCCATCATCTCTTTAGAGGCAGCCTAATCATCCGCCTCTGGCGTTTCTCGTCCAATATTTTTCTCCAAAGTTACTTCATTCAATACTTTGTTTTTCAAACTTCTCTTGAACTCAATTACGACAAAATTACTATATAATAAAACTATTGGGTAACGCAGCCAATCCCTCCTAAGTTAACACAGCTCTGTTGACCTTACATAATACTTAGCGATACGTTTGGTGTCATTTTGATAGAAGCCAATTTGAACAGTCCTAATTATGTTATTTGGAGCGTTGCCTATATGAACATTTTACTATATATATATATATATATATATATATATATATTATATATATGTATATATATATATATATATATATATATATATATATATATATATATATTATATATAGTACAATGTTCATAAGAACAAAAAGAAAAAAATACAAAGTTTAAGATGAAAACAAAATCCAAAGAAAAAGATAATATATTCTAAAAAAATATTACAAATATAAGATAGGCAGTAATTTCTAAATCTCTAAAGTTCTCGTATATTTTCTTTTCTTACATGAGGGTTCTCCTCAAATTATTCCAAATATTTAGTAATTTTTTAGTCTTTCTTGCACTCTCAAAGCCTCTATTAAGAGCCAAACTGTCTAGTGACCACAGTGTGCCACCGGAATTTTTTACTTGCTGGAGATCATTTGAATCCTGATATAAACGTTCCACGAAGATAACGGATATTTCGGTCTTCTTCTACGGTTGTTTGCCATTGGACAGCCAATATAGTCATCTTCAAAATAATTTCTGCCTTTTTTATATTCCAATATGTGGCTCAACCGTCCTACGCAGCCTTTCACCCTTTTACCCCCACCATAAGGTTAAATTTCGAGCACATTTTGCTATATGATGTTTTTAAATTGCCTGAAGTTTCTCATAAAATTATCAAAAATATGTAAAAATATGTAATTAACAGTGTTTTGCAAGAACGTACCGGTACGTCCTTTGTGGGTGAAAGGGTTCACTTCACAACGCCATGTAATCGTCGTTTGAGTAGTTTTATCCTTTCTATAAATAAATTCCTTATATAAGCTATGATGTTATTGCCCCGACAGCACGCTATAATATCCACGATGGGTTAGCTTCGATTACTAATAACTGAAGAATTTATTTGTATTCTCCAGAATAAGGAAACACAAATTGTCTAAAACACATAATAACTGAAGAATTTATTTGTATTTTCCAGAATAAGGAAACACAAATTGTCTAAATCACATAATAACTGAAGAATTTATTTGTATTTTCCAGAATAAGGAAACACAAATTGTCTAAAATACATAACTGAAGAATTTATTTGTATTCTCCAGAATAAGGAAACATAAATTGTCTAAAACACATAATAACTGAAGAATTTATTTGTATTTTCCAGAATAAGGAAACACAAATTTTCTAAAACACATAATAACTGAAGAATTTATTTGTATTTTCCAGAATAAGGAAACACAAATTGTCTAAAATACATAACTGAAGAATTTATTTTTATTCTCCAGAATAAGGAAACACAAATTGTCTAAAACACATAATAACTGAAGAATTTATTTGTATACTCCAGAATAAGGAAACACAAATTGTCTAAAACACATAATAACTGAAGAATTTATTTGTATTCTCCAGAATAAGGAAACAAATTGTCTAAAACACATAATAACTGAAGAATTTATTTGTATTCTCCAGAATAAGGAAACACAAATTGGCTAAAACACATAATAACTAAAGAATTTATTTGTATTCTCCAGAATAAGGAAACACAAATTGTCTAAAACTCATAATAACTGAAGAATTTATTTGTATTTTCCAGAATAAGGAAACACAAATTGTCTAAAACACATAATAACTGAAGAATTTATTTGTAATTTCCAGAATAAGGAAACACAAATTGTCTAAAACACATAATAACTGAAGAATTCATTTGTATTCTCCAGAATAAGGAAACACAAATTGTCTAAAACACATAATAACTGAAGAATTTATTTGTATTTTCCAGAATAAGGAAACACAAATTGTCTAAAACACATAATAACTGAAGAATTTATTTGTATTTTCCAGAATAAGGAAACACACATTGTCTAAAACACATAATAACTGAAGAATTTATTTGTATTTTCCAGAATAAGGAAACACACATTGTCTAAATCACATAATAACTGAAGAATTTATTTGTATTTTTCAGAATAAGGAAACACAAATTGTCTAAAACACATAATAACTGAAGAATCTATTTGTATTCTCCAGAATAAGGAAACACAAATTGTCTAAAACACATAATAACTGAAGAATTTATTTGTATTTTCCAGAATGTATTTGTATTTTCCAGAATAAGGAAACACAAATTGTCTAAAACACATAATAACTGAAGAATTTATTTGTATTTTCCAGAATGTATTTGTATTTTCCAGAATAAGGAAACACAAATTGTCTAAAGCACATAATAACTGAAGAGTTTATTTATATTTTCCAGAATAAGGAAACACAAATTGTCTAAAACACATCATTCAAGCAGCAAGCTACTTGAAAACGGGCAAATCGAGCTAGCAACCACTAATAAAGTCATTCTTTAAAAAAAAAAAAAAAAAAAAAAAAAAAAAAAACTGCAAATTAAGCCAACAGGCCTAACACCCATTCGTGGTAATCGCTGAAATTCATCCTTCGCTCAAAATTCCATTCGCTCTTACTGTTTCGTTCAAAAAAAAAAAAAAAAAAAAAACGAAAAAAATTTAGAACAAGTAAATTCATGGTGGATTTAGCAACACAGAATTAAAAAGAATCTTTTGAATTTATAATGCCTCTTGGATTTTATGTGTGTAATCTTTAAGGACTTCTATGGCATATCTGGAATCAGAATAGAAGACAAATTTAAGATTAACCTTAACTTCAATTGTTTTAACAATGTCAGTTGCTTGCAAAATGGCTAACACTTTCTGATGCAAATACTGATGCTTCCGTAGATAATAAGAATTTGCTTGTTTTGTATTCGGATACTGCGGGACATTCACTACCCTTAGATTTAAATCAGTGGTTCTTAAACTTTTATGCCTTGCGCCCCCCTTCTGCATTAAGCATAGATCCCATGCCCCCCCCCCCCCCCTCCCTCCCCACCCTTGAAATTTCTGCCAAAGTAGAAAGAATTATTTCAATAAAATAAACATTGTTCATAGAAAATGGGTAAAATAAATATATTATGATGAAACAAAATTTTATCATAATCTTTTTTCAAACTGTTTTAGCATTATAAAGATTACAGTTATTACATTGATCGAAAATACTGGAAAAAATACAAATTACTGCAAAAATAAACATAATTTTTACTCTTAATACAATCATTCATGGATCATGGCCACATCAAAAAATATTACACATCCTCCTTAGTAATTGATTTATCCATATCTATGTAGTATTGTAAAACAAAAGCCATCATAATTACTACATTTTTATTTTCATTGTTACTATTTTAACTACTTGCGCCACCCTTGAAAGCTCCTGGCGCCCCCCAGTTTAAGAATCACTGATTTAGATCCTTCAGTATGTATCGCGGAGGGAGGACCTTACCCTTGAATAATTTTAAGGCAATGGTATTTATGGTGACTGTGATTAATTAAAAAGATAAGAGCAAATCAAGGTTTTTTTTTTTTATAATCTAAAGTCAAGGAAAAGAGTATGGTTGATTAAGGGTTAGCCTTATGTTTGTAGATTCTAATAGCCTATTCGCTCTACTTTGAAATGGTAGGTAATAATTGTTAATAACTACATTAACTTGGTTGAAAAGTTTTTTTTTTTTTTTTTTTTTTTTTTTTGTTAGAGAATTGGCGAATAGACTCTTCACAGCGCTTTGTAATGATACAAAATCTCTATGCAAGAACAAAGGGATTTCACCACTTTCACAGAATTTAGCTATTTAAGGAAGCTCTACAGGTCTCGAGTGTATTTGATCTAAGGATTTGAAAGTACCTCAAGAACCTGATACATACTATATATAGGGGTTCATTGATCTACCATAGATTTAACTAATGCTTTATAGATCATAGGTAAAGTTGATCACCTTCCACCCTATATGGTGTTAGATAATGTCTTCATTTGATTGAGAGTATAATTCGACTTAAATTTTATAGAAGTTATAGGTGCTTTCCAATTTAAGTGGGTATCGAAAATGGTAAAAAAAAAATGTAAACCTTATCCTTAACCCTTTTACCACCAAAGGACGTACTGGTACGTTTTACAAAACTCATCCTTTTACCCCCATGGATGTACCGGTACGTCCTTGCAAAAAACTGCTATTTAAATTTTTTTTGACATATTTTTGATAATTTTTTGAAAAACCTCAGGCATTTTCCAAGAAAATGAAACCAACCTGACCTCTCTATGACGAAAATTAAGGCTGTTAGATCAATTAAAAAAATATATATATTGCAAAATGTGCTTGAAAAATAATAACCCCTGGGGGTTAAGGTTTGGAAATTTCCAAATTTAAGTAAGATTTGAGTTGCCCAATGGAAGATTTATGTCTTGGTATTGTTTCCATCTGACAATCTTGTAAAGCATTACTTCTTAAGGTTTTTCTTTAGAATGTCAGAATAAAACTGACGCCGTTCAATCTTGTATTTTGCGAGTGGCGTTATTAAAAATTCTCTCCAAGAGACAAAGACTATTCGAAGAATTGTATATTACACAATGTTCCATATAAAGGCTAATTTGTACTTCTTGTAGCATTGTAGCAACTGTATCATTAGTTACGAATGCTAAAAGAGTAATACTTAAAACACTACCTTGGGGTACAACGCAATCAAGCTTGTAAGATTCGAAACAAATATCGTCAATATTAGTTTGGAATGTTCTTCCACCGATAGGATTGACATTGAAAATAGGAAAGTGTCTGCGAACACCATCATGTCGTAAGGTTTTCAGTATTGAACGCCTTCATAGGATTTCTGAATGTCAGAAAATATAGTTACTGTGATTTGCCTTTATTCAAAACATCTACCGCACGTATATATTTTTTAACAACATACAAAACACTACATTCGAAACGTGGAACATTATATATCCTATATCACTTTGTTACGCTTTTTTCTCTAACTGAACGTTATATAAAATTTTATTGGCAATATTCATAAAGTTTAATTATTTTTCTAAAGTAAATTTCTTGAACAAAACCAATATGAATCAGTGACAATAAAAACCCAAAGGTTGAAATTTTCGTTTAGAATTCCAGGAGCATCGTCAACAAAACGATACCAAACAATTTTGAAAGCCCAAACTGAAGGGGTCAATCTTGTTTAAAAAATTACACACACATGCATATATATATATATATATATATATATATATATATATATATATATATATATATATATATATATATATATATATATATACACTAACGCACACACATATGTATGTATATATATACAGTATATATATATATATATATATATATATATATATATATATATATATATATATATATATATATATATATATATACACCCAAATATATATATATATATAAATATATATATATATTTATACACCCAGATATATATATATATATATATATATATATATATATATATATATATATATATTATATATATATATGTATGTATATGTGTGTGTATATACATATATCCACTTATATATATATATACCTTATACATATATACAAATATATATAATACATATACAAATATATATAAACATATGTTTATATATAATACATATACACACACACATATATATATATATATATATATATGTGTGTGTATATATATATATATATATATATATATATATATATATATATATATATATATATATATATATATATATATATATATATATATATATATATATATATATATATCAGCGAAGAGGAGAAAAAGGATTGACCACAACCATAACAAACATGTTCATAAAATTTCCATTGAGAAAAACCTTACATTTTAATAAATGAACGTTCAAGTTCAACCTTTATACTTATGAATACGAGAACAGAAAGTCACAAATATCAGTCTCTGTATACTTTTGAGCAGATGTAACTAGATTGCTGGTATTCTATATCTATGTTAGTCTAAAATTGTTTTATTTCATCTTCGACTGTAAAGCCAGAAGCAGGTAATGAAATATCAATTCTTATTTTCACTTGTATACATCAGTGTCACTATACGAATTTACTTTTACTTTTTACTTTTACGGGTTTATTTCTCGCCCTCCATCAGACACTAAGAGTCTGTTCAGGCGGGCCTTGGTGTGTGAAAATAATTTCTTTCCAGTTAATATTATGCTTTGTATCTTATCAGTTATTTCGCTAGCATTTGTATTCAGGCTTAATAGTTTTCAGGTCACTGTTATAACACTTTCTAAAAAGATAAATCTTCAGGTTTTTCTTGAAAGCTGCCACATTTTTGCTATTCTTGACATCAAGTGGAAGGTCGTTATTATTATTATTAAAAGAAGGAGTTTTACCAGCCCAATGAGTCAAGCTTGACTCTCACAGGGCTGGCCCGAAAAAAAAATCGGGATATAAAGAAATATAAGATAATCAAAAATTCAATTGATAAGGAAAAAAAATAAATGAAAAAAAAAAGAATTATATACATGTATATACAGTATATACTTATAATCTTTAAATATTCTAAATATGGGTGAATAGATGGATGAATATATATATATATATATATATATATATATATATATATATATATATATGAAATCTGAGTGATGAAAATAATTAACAATATATTAAATCTATGTAATTTAAAAGAAGGTCGTTGAAGAGTCTCGGTGCAGCATAACTAAAATTTGAAATATACTGAGAAATTCGACTCAATGAGTCGAACACAACTCCTACAAATATGACCATATACATTCGGGAAGGAATAACCAAATTCAAATGATGAAAAATGGATAACAAAGAACTGCCATACTAACAAACTCATTTTTTTTTTATCAAATCTACGCTCCTTACAAACGTTAAAATCTTAGAAACAAAAAGAACTCTGAGAAGTCGATGAAATATCAGACTTATTTCTGACAAAAACAACGCGTTTCTCTGTCTTATAGATTCTCGATTCGCATGAAATATGTTTAATGGCTAAAATCGTATCACACTCACTGTACTTTTGAATTACCCCATGTAGGGTACGAATTAAAAACCCATGGACCAATCTCGTATGACCAATACTTAGTCTTGCTAATATAACTTCAGTTCTTTTGTTTTTTTTGTGATGAAGATTTAAAGGGTGAAACAATTAGTTTGATATGTTGCAACTTATTTTCTGATTCATTATTCAAAAGTTTACTATAAAATACTTTACTGTGGTTATATAGGCCTTAACATGGATCATTCGTGAATGAATATATCAAATTGCAGTGTTTAATACTCTCCAAAGTTTATCTTCCAGTATATATATGTTTGTATATGTATATATTTACATATATATATATATATATATATATATATATATATATATATATATATATATATGTATATACATTATATATATACATACAGTATATATATATATATATATATATTATATATATATATATATATATATACTGTATGTATATATATCCATATATGTGATATTGAGAAATCAGTCTTCTGTACCCCACAGTATTTAGTATGAAAGGGACAGTGAAGTATACACTTCCCTATTCCTAGGGGTTAAGAAAACCCTCTTTTTCAGTTGGAATTTCTTCGAAAAGGAAATTCCTAACATTTAATACTGAGGGGAGGTACCAGCATTTGCTTGCAAGGGATACACAAATATGTGTCTCCTACTATCCCTTTATAGCTTGCTATCCTATCGTGAATGAATATATCAAATTGCAGTGTTTGATACTCTCCAAAGTTTATCTTCCAGTACCCTGGTACCATTGATCATATCAGGAAATTCTGATTTGAAAGATTTAACGCTGTCAATCTAAAGGCGTCACGTGAGTGAACAATCCGCAGGAATCATTAGGGAATAAAAAGATCTTTTGAGGTACAAGGGCAAACATTTCCATCTTAATGGGAGACAAATTATACCTGTATTATGCTACTCACCGTTAATTAGAATATGCTCCGATACTTCCTTCTAGTAGAGAGGATTTCATGAAGGCAAGATATATTCCAGATCATGGTTCCCCTCAGAAGAGGGTAGATAGACGAGTTCATCACTGTTCGTGTTATTTTTGGTTTAGTATATCTTTACTAATATCAAAAGTCTGCGCCCTCCACATCCGAAGTGCTGACTTCTTACTTTTATTCATCAAACTTCCCCTTATGTTTCACCGTTTCTTAAAGGAATAACTTCAACTCTATCATCAAGAGATGATTAATCCCGTACTGCGCCAAATAAAAGCGTTTATTAATTGATTTCCGCTTCCGCGGGATTAAAAGCATTTGAGCTTCTGGTATTACTAGAGGCAATCATATCCTGAGTAAAAATGTCTTTGAGCAAATACGAGTTCATACTGCTTATGGAAATTATGAGAGAGAGAGAGAGAGAGAGAGAGAGAGAGAGAGAGAGAGAGAGAGAGAGAGAGAGAGAGAGAGAGAGAGAGAGGGGGGGGGGGGCGGGTGGGGAGTCACTGGGTATCCTACCAAGAAGGATAACCAGATACTTTAAAATTAATAAAAGAAAAAAAAAGTGTAATCTTTTATTTTCTTTTAGTTTCCATTTTGCCGTCTTATAATATTCCGTCCCAGTTCCAGCAAATCAAGTCCGACATCAATTTTAAGTTTTACATAAACATAAAACAGCCATTCTGGAAACTAGTGGTGCACATTTACATCATCTCTGACATCTGAGTAACTCTCTACAGAGTTTTGTCTTTTATTCACATTCAATAGTGGCCTATATTATTGTTATTATTATTATTATTATTATTATTATCATCCAAGCTACAACCCTAGTTGGAAAAGCAAGATGCTATAAGCCCAGGGGCCCCAATAGGGAAAAATAGCCCAGTGAGGAAAGGAAATAAGGAAATAAATAAATGAAGAGAACAAATTAACAATAAATCATTCTAAAAAAGGCAACAACGTCAAAACAGATGTCATATATAAACTATTAACAATGTCAAAAACAAATATGTCATATATAAACTATAAAAAGACTCATGTCCGCCTGGTCAACAAAAAAGCATTTGCTCCAACTTTGAACTTTTGAAGTTCCACTGATTCAACCACCCGATTAGGAAGATCATTCCACGAATACTTCATATTTTTTTATTGCATTATATTCTATTCTGCTCTTTTACAGTATATCAAGACCCAGCTGATTATTACATTTTTGGGTAAGTACTGCCAGTCATAAAAGTAGTCACACGACCTGCCTGCGCCTCTAGCACTATAGTCCATTTCTTTTAGCGATGCATATTTGCACCGACTCGTGGCGGTGCCCTTTTAGCTCGGAAAAGTTTCCGGATCGCTGATTGGTTAAACAAGATAATTCTAACCAATCAGCGATCCGGAAACTTTTCCGAGCTAAAAGGGCACCGCCGCGAGTCTCTGCAAATATGCATCGCTAAAAGAAATGGACTATAGCACAAATCATATAGTGGTGATGGAAGACGGCAAAATGTGCTAAAAATTTGCAATATCTCAATTTTCTCAAGCCGGTTGCTAGTTATGAACTAGTCGGCCCTCAGTCTGTGGCCCTTGTTTTTTCTAGTTTTTAGGAAGCATAAACCGTTATGCTTCCTAGATTCGACGGTGAAATCCGTATGAATAACGTTATGGTGTATATGTTACCCAACAATGATGCTTTATGCTATCTGAACAACGGTGATGCTTACCCGTAATGCTAAGCTATTGTTAATATGTAGATTCTAGTCTCGTCGTCGATATTAATATTCTTCCCGGAAGCAATGAAGTGTCATTGTAGCGGGATGCAAACGAAGCAGGCCCCACACCCTTGAATGGTACTTTCTGAAAAATATCTCTTCAACACAGACTTTCCCCTAAAGTTATCTTTAACGGAACTCTTGGACAGAAGGGACACCTAAACAAAACATTAAAACAATACATCTTACAATCAGTATTAAAGAAAAAACCATTCTCTGTATAGCAAGGTTGGTAGCGTCGCGGATTTCTATTGCAGAGGTCCCGAGTTCGGTCCCCGCCAGGGACGCGAATTCCGTGAGACCTTCTACCGGGGGGTACTACCAGGGTGGCGCCTGGGGGGAGGTTAGAGGGGACTAGAGATAGTCCCTGCTGGCTAATGGTCGCTCGAGGAGAACGATGTAAATCGTCTCAGTGGAGACCTAAAACCCGCAACTTTAACTTATTACTATAATAATACTCACCACTCTGTGGCAAACAGGTCTCCTCCAGTCAACTGGACTGAGCTCTCACGTCGATGTGGTCATCATCAGAGCATTCCAAGACAATTCCCTTTTACCATGCGGGATCTTTCCAAGTATTTTCCAAATCATTGGAAAGGTCATATTCAAGTCCTTTCAAAAGCCGGTTCGCTATCATTGCCAAACATTCAGAAATTCGAAAACGTCAAAGGAGGAATTACGGCCTGCCAAAAAAAAAAAAAAAAAAAAAAACACTATCGCACTATAATCAAAGAGGATTAATAGACGGATATTATCATTCAGAACCACTCTAAGCAAAGATAACCAATAATTACTGATAATATAAATAATTATTTCCAAATCTGGTCAAAACATAAATAGATCATGATAATAATCCAGCATTCACACCAACTTTTGTTGCAGTTAGAATAAAAAAAAGGGACTTACTCGAGACATTCATTACCGTTCTAAACAATTCTATCAAAAAATGTAAACAAACAACCTCAATTATAACAGCAGTCCTTCCCGCTACAATCATTACACTAATTACTTTCTCTCTCTCTCTCTCTCTCTCTCTCTCTCTCTCTCTCTCTCTCTCTCTCTCTCTCTCTCTCTCTCTGAAGGATAATAAAACAAAGAGCGATCCTCCACAATTTATCAATATGTATTATTTTATTTCTTATTGATGTGGTTGTAAATATTTTTATATTTTGTTGTAATGTGATGGTTAGCTATCAACTTTTTTTTTTTTTTTTTTTATTCTTTTGCAGGTTGCACTTCCTCCTTTGAAGTGCTTTTACCCCAGACTTGACTGAAAGCAGCTCCTTTTCCCTCCTCTTCTTGGGAAAGCAGATATTGACAAGATATTGACTAGAAGCTGATGTGAAGTGGATTGCTTTTGGAGGATATTTCAGATGATTATGACCCAGACCACAAAAAGATTCGATCATACTGCTCCTATAAAATTGACTGGGGTTACACGTCAGTACACGAAACAATAGTGGAGCAGTAGCATATTGCTAGAAGTTGCACGAAAGTTTTCGACTAGAACTTACTCTTTTTTTCAATATTGTGAGAGGCGGTGGGCAAAGTTAGCTGAGAAGCTGAGAGCGTTGCCTCATCGAGCAACCATAGTACCCTACTTCCATAATGCCAAGTTGGCAACTTTGACGCCGCTAAAGCCATGCCCCCACGCTAAGCGAATGCTTTACTAGAAGTTTCTAGAGTGAATTAAGATGATATATACATAAGACCAACCCATGCTTAGGAACCAGAGATCCAGCCTGACATCCATCAAGATCTGTGCTTCTGCCAGTCCTGTCACCAGCATCTATCCAGCCACTACATATCTCCTCTCCAACGTGCATATTGTCTCCTCTCAAAAGTGCATAGTGTTTCCTCTCAAATGCGAATAGTTTTTGTTCAAACATTGGAATTTCTGTGGCTTAAGTTGTAAGAAGTGCCAAGTATATGTGTGTACCGGTATATTATAAAAAATAATTGGTTTTTGTGACTGACCCTGTGAGATTAGGTTAAACAGTGAAGTGTATTTATTTTTTGCTTAACAGTTCGGTATCCTTGTGTGAGCCAAAGGACATAAGAGTAACATTTACGTATATATAAGTGTAAATTTGATTTATTTTCTATAGTGCTGAAGTATAAACTTTTTTCATTAATTGTCAGAATTAAGTATTTTCATAAATTTATTTCTATTGAAACCAGTGATTGCATGATTTTTTGTAGTATCATTTTTTTGTCTTAGTTCATGGTTTAGTTCAGATTTAATATTTTGAGTGATTTATTTTTTGGTATTACTGTTGAATTGTTATTTTTATAAAATATATATATATTTTTTTTTTTTGTAAAGTGTGTATTATTTCGATCACCAATAGTTAACTCAGTGCTTTGCTCGTATCCCCTGACTAAGAACCGAAGTAAGAGGTTGATTTAAGAATAGTTTCCTTTAAAAGTAAAGTAATTAACCAGTTTGGTTTTGAGTGTAACATAACGAGACCTTTGGATATTCAGTGTTCGTATATTTTATCGTCTGGGAGTTGCATATTATTCTCAGAGCTCAGAGCTCAGGTGAGTTTTGGAGCTCGGGAATTTACGTAATTCGCTAGTCGTAATATATATATATATATATATATATATATATATATATATATACATATATATATATATATATACATATGTGTATATATATATATATATATATATATATATATATATATATATATACATACAGTATACATATATATGTATGTATCTATACATATTTATTAATATATATATATTTATATCTATCTATAAATAAATGTATATATATATATATATATATATATATATATATATATATTTATATATATATATATATATATATATATATATATATATATATATACATACATACATACATACATACATACATACATACATACATACATGTATATATATACATATATATATACTGTATTTATAGATATATATATATATATATATATATATATGTGTGTGTGTGTGTGTGTGTGTGTGTATATATATATATATATATATATATATATATATATATATATATATATATATATATATATATATATATATATACGGATATATATACACATATATACATATCTATATATGTTAATTTTTTTGTAATTTTGTATGTTATTTCTTCTAAGTGAATTTTTTGTATATTATTAGTTTTAGGGAATATATGTTTAAGGATATTAACGTGTTTGAATATCCTTCCTGTGCAAGAGTCCAGTTTTGCCTAAATTAATAACAAGGAAAGTTTTTCTTACAGAGGTTATTTGTTAGTAAGTAAGATTCAAGTGTCTGGGCTTTGCATTTTAGCATCCCACAACATTATTTTGGCGCCCAAATAGGACTGCAGAGGTGGGTAAGAAAATTGGGCTGTTGGAGATAAAGATTGATTGTTTGATTGATTTAAAGTTTTCTGGTGTCCTGACATCTGAGGTCATTGACGCCGAGTAGAGATAAAGAAATATTGTGGAAGTATGAATGAGGATTGTCAATAAAAATGGAGGAGCAGGTTAAGGTACGTACTAAAGGAGGAATTCAGGTGGAGTAGGGAAGGAGAAGAGAAATTCATGTAGAAAATGATGAATTGAAAGGTGAAAAGGAGGAAATGCGAAAAGAATTGAGATAGCTGAAGGGAATTGCAGAAAGAGTGGAAGGTGTAGGGGTGATGATAAGAGAGAATAAAGAACGAATAGACGGACGAATGGACGACCGAATGGGAGTTATGATGGAGTCAGTACTACAAAATACTGACTCAGTAGCAAAGTCTATGACAGACTTCATGGGTGAAGGAGGAGTTTCCTATGTTTCAGGTAATGTCTTGGAAAGGGAAGAAAAGACTATGAAAGTGGTTAATGGCGGAGGAAGTATTAGTAATATTGTTAAAGAAGATGAAGGTATTAAGCATAATACAGATGGAAAGAAAGGTGAAAAGAAGGATGAGAGGTAAGGCAAGAGTGATGTCAAGAATAAAAGTCATTTAGTATATCTTAAACTTAAATGTTCTGCATATGACCTCTCAATAACTGCTTCTTCCATTCGGTATTGTGCACATTTCTCATTGTTTAGTTTGTGATGCAAGCTGCAATTGATCCACTTTGCAAAAAACATGCAGGTTTCATTGTCTGGATTAGAACAATTGTCATAGAGCATTCAATTTTGGGATATCCATATCTGAAACAATTATAGCATTCAGTTTGAAAAGGTGAAGTGGCATTCTCAAACGATCTTCAAATGTAAGAATGATCATTATAGCTCCGGGAACTTAATGACTTTCAGATTTTCGCCTCAGTAAACTCATAAAAGTCACAGTTGAATGTCATTCCTCTTCAATAACTAAATTTTAAATGCAGTTTGATATCCATCTGTAAATTGTGTTTTATAGATTTGGTATGAATTATGACTGATTTCTCGCCATATCTAGAAATTTCTCCTCGTTCTATATCTACTTTAAATTTTAGTAGCTTGCTGTATGTAAAGTAATAATATTCCTCTTCCCTTGTTATTATTATTATTATTATTATTATTATTATTATTATTATTATTATTATTATTATTTGCTGAGCTACAGCCCAAGCTGGAAAAGTAGGATATTACAAGCCCGAGGGCTCCAACAGGGAAAACAGCCCAGTGAGGAAAGGAAATAAGGAAACTACAGGAGAAGAAATTATCAAATAAAATGAAATATTTTAATAACATTAATAACGTTAGGATAAATATTTCATATATAAACTATAAAACTTTAAAACACACGAAGAGAAGAAAGATAGAAAAGTGTGTCCGAGTGTCCCCTCAAGCAGAGAACTCTAACCCAAGACAGTGGAACACCATGGTACAGAGGCTATGGTACTCTCCAAGGCAAGAGAACAATGGTTTGATTTTGGAGTGTCCTTCACCTATAAGAGCTGCTTACCATAGCTAAAGAGTCTCTTCTACCCTTACCAAGAGGAAAGTAGCCACTGAACAATTATATTGCAGTAGTTAACCCCTTTGGTGAGGAAGAATTGTTTGGTAATCTCAGTGTTGTCAGGTGTTTGAAGATAGAGGAGAATATGTAAAGAATTCGGCAGACTATTCGGTGTATGTGTAGGTAAAAGGAAAATGAGCCGTAATCAGAGAGAGGGATCCAATGTAGTACTGTCTGGCTAGTCAAAGGACCCAATAACTCTCTAGGGGGAATATATCAACGGGGGCTGGTGCCCAAGTCAACCTACTACCTGCCTGCTGTTGCAATAATCGACACTGGTTGCTTAAGTTTTCTTTCTGATATTAGATTCATATTACCCAGGCCTGTGGGAGCTGCATTACAACGTACTCCACTAATCTGCTAATTATCAATTTTGATTTTCAAAATATCGCAACTTACATTAAAAGTTCCCTCATGTTTGCTAAAGCAGATTCATCCTTCCATTCTTCGTCTTCCTCTTTAAGGTTCGTCCTTATTTTGCTTATTTTACTACAGAATTTAAAGATCATCCATAAAGCTTCTAAGTGACAATCAATAAGTATTATACGATGTACTTTCAAATTCCCTATCTTAGTTTTGCTGCCCTTAGTAAGAATAGCAGACAGGCATCATGCACTTTACTAGAAAGCTTTAAAGACATCGCATGGGCTTTCAATTTTTATTTGAATCTACAAATTATCAACATACATTAGGTCTTCAAGTGGTTCCTGCGCCAGTTGCTTATTCACTTAGCGGGGTTTTTAATTAATTGAAAGGTACCCTTACGAGAACCATAGTTTATTGAGAGTTTCAGAGAATTATCATAAGTTCAGAGGTACCTAAATAATATGTATCCATTAGAATTCTTATGTAGCCAAAACTAAAGTGAAGACATTCTATAAGATACTAATATGGCAATCACATCATTTTCTCTTGGGTCGATGTCGAGACCCCGATGGCTCCCACTATTAGCATTGAAAGTAAAGACTGGATTTGGGCTATAAAGGCCAGTGCTGGGGCATACGGGTCCTGGGCCAATTAAAACCGAGGGTAAGAAAATAGTTATACTATGAATTTGAAGGTAGAAGAGGTTTGACACAGTGATTGAAGAATAAAACAAGAAGTGATATAAAGTAGAAGAATAAAATGCATGTGCAAGGGGCCGAAGAAATGCAGACGTTAAAGTAATACCTACCGTGAAGGTCTGTCTGTGTGTATAGATTGCCTTACCGTGTGTAAGACCCGGGCTCTTGCCTTTGGGCAGCCCAGAAATAACCGTGAAGGGCTTCCAAAGTGAACCTCAGTTCCACCAAGAGTTTCAAGTTGAGTAGAAGATTTTATAGGCACAACTGCAAAAAAATATTGCCCTTTAGTTGCACTTAGGCATAAAACTTGAAGAGGGTGAAAAGCAAGATGAAATAAAGCTGATGGAAACGAGGCTGGAGTGAAATGGAATAGTATAACAAGAGATTATAGAGGCTTTTTGAGGAAAAGTGGGGAAAGAACTTGCTCCAGTTTGAGATCCCTTTTGCCAATCGCAAATCTTCAACACAAAATAACGTTACGTGTTGAAGTTTATCATTAAGAGAGCACGTTACTCTGTTGACTGTACATTCAGAAAGGACATGCCTTGGGACTGTGAAGGGAAAAGATACAGAGAGAGAGAGAGAGAGAGAGAGAGAGAGAGAGAGAGAGAGAGAGAGAGAGAGAGAGAGAGAGAGAGAGTCATCAACTCTCATCAAACCTTGCGTTACCATTAAGAAACTGTTATGTGACCAAGGACTTGTGGGAATTATGCAAGAGATAGATGGAGATGAAAATAGTCTTGATAACTCATATACCTATAAGTACAGGTTGAAGGCAATTATGTACAAAGCTTCTGACAATGACCGACGAATCTGAGCTTTGCGATGAATTCTAGAATAAAGAACAAGCAGGGCATGCAACTAACCTAATCTTTTGTCAATGCTGAGGTTAAGAGAAACACATGCTCAGAAGAACAACTGTTTAATACTTTATTCTGAGGTTTATAAAGTACTTCTAGGGGGGTGACGAACACGCCTGAGTCTGCAAGGTGACTACGGCTGATGGAAGTTCATAGATTGCTTTAAAACCTCCACTGAGGAAAAAAGAGTTCAAGTCCTTCAGCCGTAATATCTGGGAAGGGGCCAAACAATACCTCTTTCACATACCTACAGAAAAGTATAATTTAAAAGTAGTGGGAACATTTTTTTTAGTAGCTCTAACCGGACACCCTTTGAACCCTTTCCCAGCAACAATTACAGAAAATGTTTCATCCTGCACAAATGTATTTATAGTACACACACACATATATATATATATATATATATATATATATATATATATATATATATATATATACATATATATAGATAGATAGATAGATAGATATTTACAGAATGTATGTTTGCATATGTATATCAATATATATATATATATATATATATATATATATATATATATATATATATATATATATATAGATAGATAGATAGATAGATATGTATATAGTTTGTAAATATCTATCTATATACACATTATATAAACATATACATGTGTATATATATGTGTGTATATATATATATAATGATTGTGTGTGTGCATTGTACATGTGTATGGTGTTCTTGCATAAAATAACTTCATTTTATTTGTAATGGTTAAATATGGAAATTGAATGAGATGGTAGAAAAATGGATAGGGACTACAAATGTAAAACTCTAATTATTCTAAGAAATATAACATTAAAACAACAATGAATACAAAACATAAATAACAAGAGCAATCAGATATTTCAGACCTCGGCCAAAGGTATATGGAGTCGTCCATGGCATAAGATCTATCTGTGGTGAAAATTTCGTCAAAATCCTTAGAGTAGTTTTGATGTTATCTTTGAAATGGGGAAAAATACAAATCAGGATCTAGAACCCGGATCCGGATCATCTCCAAAATTTAATGGAGTCGTCCATGACCTAAGATCTATCTGTGGTGAAAATTTCGTCAAAATCCTTAGAGTAGTTTTGATGTTATCTTTAAAATGGGGAAAAATACAAATCAGGATCTAGAACCCGGAACCGGATCATCTCCAAAATTTAATGGAGTCGTCCATGGCCTATGATCTATCTGTGGTGAAAATTTCGTCAAAATCCTTAGAGTAGTTTTGATGTTATCCTTGAAATGGGGAAAAATACAAATCAGGATCTAGAACCCGGATCCGGATCATCTCCAAAATTTAATGAGGTCGTCCATGACCTAAGATCTATCTGTGGTGAAAATTTCGTCAAAAACCTTTAGAGTAGTTTTGATGTTATCTTTAAAATGGGGAAAAATACAAATCAGGATCTAGAACCCGGAACCGGATCATCTCCAAAATTTAATGGAGTCGTCCATGGCCTAAGATCTATCTGTGGTGAAAATTTCGTCAAAATCCTTTGAGTAGTTTTGATGTTATCTTTGAAATGGGGAAAAATACAAATCAGGATCTAGAACCCGGATCCGGATCATCTCCAAAATTTAATGAGGTCGTCCATGACCTAAGATCTATCTGTGGTGAAAATTTCTTCAAAATCCTTAGAGTAGTTTTGATGTTATCTTTGAAATGGGGAAAAATACAAATCAGGATCTAGGACCCGGAACCGTATCATCTCCAAAATTTAATGGAGTCGTCCATGGCCTAAGATCTATCTGTGGTGAAAATTTTGTCAAAATCCTTAGAGTAGTTTTGATGTTATCTTTGAAATGGGGAAAAATACAAATCAGGATCTAGAACCCGGATCCGGATCATCTCCAAAATTTAATGAGGTCGTCTATGACCTAAGATCTATCTGTGGTGAAAATTTTGTCAAAATCCTTTGAGTAGTTTTGATGTTATCTTTGAAATGGGGAAAAATACAAATCAGGATCTAGAACCCAGATCCGGATCATCTTCAAAATTTAATGAGGTCGTCCATGACCTAAGATCTATCTGTGGTGAAAATTTCGTCAAAATCCTTAGAGTAGTTTTGATGTCAGCTTTGAAATGGGGAAAAATACAAATCAGGATCTAGAACCCGGATCCGGATCATCTCCAAAATTTAATGAGGTCTTCCATGACCTAAGATCTATCTGTGGTGAAAATTTTGTCAAAATCCTTAGAGTAGTTTTGATGTTATCTTTGAAATGGGGAAAAATACAAATCAGGATCTAGAACCCGGATCCGGATCATCTCCAAAATTTAATGAGGTCGTCCATGACTTAAGATCTATCTGTGGTGAAAATTTCGTCAAAATCCTTAGAGTAGTTTTGATGTTATCTTTAAAATGGGGAAAAATACAAATCAGGATCTAGAACCCGGATCCGGATCATCTCCAAAATTTAATGAGGTCGTCCATGACCTAAGATCTATCTGTGGTGAAAATTTCGTCAAAATCCTTAGAGTAGTTTTGATGTTATCTTTAAAATGGGGAAAAATACAAATCAGGATCTAGAACCCGGATCCGGATCATCTCCAAAATTTAATGAGGTCGTCCATGACCTAAGATCTATCTGTGGTGAAAATTTCATAAAAATCCTTAGAGTAGTTTTGATGTTATCTTTAAAATGGGGAAAAATACAAATCAGGATTTAGAACCCGGATCCGGATCATCTCCAAAATTTAATGAGGTCGTCCATGACCTAAGATCTATCTGTGGTGAAAATTTCATAAAAATCCTTAGAGTAGTTTTGATGTTATCTTTAAAATGGGGAAAAATACAAATCAGGATCTAGAACCCGGATCCGGATCATCTCCAAAATTTAATGAGGTCGTCCATGACTTAAGATCTATCTGTGGTGAAAATTTCATAAAAATCCTTAGAGTAGTTTTGATGTTATCTTTAATGGGGAAAAATACAAATCAGGATCTAGAACCCGGATCCGGATCATCTCCAAAATTTAATGAGGTCGTCCATGACGTAAGATCTATCTGTGGTGAAAATTTCATAAAAATCCTTAGAGTAGTTTTGATGTTATCTTTAATGGGGAAAAATACAAATCAGGATCTAGAACCCGGATCCGGATCATCTCCAAAATTTAATGAGGTCGTCCATGACCTAAGATCTATATGTGGTGAAAATTTCATAAAAATCCTTAGAGTAGTTTTGGTGTTATCTTTAAAATGGGGAAAAATACAAATCAGGATCTAGGACCCGGATCCGGATCATCTCCAAAATTTAATGAGGTCGTCCATGACCTAAGATCTATCTGTGGTGAAAATTTCGTCAAAATCCTTGGAGTAGTTTTGATGTTATCTTTAAAATGGGGAAAAATACAAATCAGGATCTAGAACCCGGATCCGGATCATCTCCAAAATTTAATGAGGTCGTCCATGACCTAAGATCTATCAGTGGTGAAAATTTCGTCAAAATCCTTAGAGTAGTTTTGATGTTATCTTTAAAATGGGGAAAAATACAAATCAGGATCTAGTAACCGGATCCGGATCATCTCCAAAATTTAATGTAGTCGTCCATGGCCTAAGATCTATCTGTGGTGAAAATTTCGTCAAAATCCTTTGAGTAGTTTTGATGTTATCCTTAAAATGGGGAAAAATACAAATCAGGATCTAGAACCCGGATCCGGATCATCTCCAAAATTTAATGAGGTCGTCCATGACCTAAGATCTATCTGTAGTGAAAATTTTGTCAAAATCCTTAGAGTAGTTTTGATGTTATCCTTAAAATGGGGAAAAATACAAATCAGGATCTAGACCCGGATCTGGATCATCTCCAAAATTTAATGAGGTCGTCCATGACCTAAGATCTATCTGTGGTGAAAATTTCGTCAAAATCCTTAGAGTAATTTTGATGTTATTTTTGAAATGGGGAAAAATACAAATCAGGATCTAGAACCCGGATCTGGATCATCTCCAAAATTTAATGAGGTCGTCCATGGCCTAAGATCTATCTGTGGTGAAAATTTCGTCAAAATCCTTAGTGTAGTTTTGATGTTATCTTTAAAATGGGAAAAAATACAAATCATGATCTAGAACCCGGATCCGGATCATCTCCAAAATTTAATGAGGTTGTCCATGACCTAAGATCTATCTGTGGTGAAAATTTCGTCAAAATCCTTAGAGTAATTTTGATGTTATTTTTGAAATGGGGAAAAATACAAATCAGGATCTAGAACCCGGATCTGGATCATCTCCAAAATTTGATGGAGTCGTCCATGGCCTAAGATCTATCTGTGGTGAAAATTTCGTCAAAATCCTTAGTGTAGTTTTGATGTTATTTTTGAAATGGGGAAAAATACAAATCAGGATCTAGACCCGGATCTGGATCATCTCCAAAATTTGATGGAGTCGTCCATGGCCTAAGATCTATCTGTGGTGAAAATTTCGTCAAAATCCTTAGAGTAGTTTTGATGTTATCTTTAAAATGGGGAAAAATACAAATCAGGATCTAGAACCCGGATCCGGATCATCTCCAAAATTTAATGAGGTCGTCCATGACCTAAGATCTATCTGTAGTGAAAATTTCGTCAAAATCCTTAGAGTAGTTTTGATGTTATTTTTGAAATGGGGAAAAATACAAATCAGGATCTAGAACCCGGATCTGGATCATCTCCAAAATTTGATGGAGTCGTCCATGGCCTATGATCTATCTGTGGTGAAAATTTCGTCAAAATCTTTTGAGTAGTTTTGATGTTATCTTTAAAATGGGGAAAAATGCAAATCAGGATCTAGAACCCGGATCCGGATCATCTCCAAAATTTAATGAGGTCGTCCATGACCTAAGATCTATCTGTAGTGAAAATTTCGTCAAAATCCTTAGAGTAGTTTTGATGTTATTTTTGAAATGGGGAAAAATACAAATCAGGATCTAGAACCCGGATCTGGATCATCTCCAAAATTTGATGGAGTCGTCCATGGCCTAAGATCTATCTGTGGTGAAAATTTCGTCAAAATCCTTAGAGTAGTTTTGATGTTATCTTTAAAATGGGGAAAAATACAAATCGGGATCTAGAACCCGGATCCGGATCATCTCCAAAATTTAATGGAGTCGTCCATGGCCTATGATCTATCTGTGGTGAAAATTTCGTCAAAATCTTTTGAGTAGTTTTGATGTTATCTTTGAAATGGGGAAAAATACAAATCAGGATCTAGAACCCGGATCCGGATCATCTCCAAAATTCAATGGAGTCGTCCATGACCTATGATCTATCTGTGGTGAAAATTTCGTCAAAATCCTTAGAGTAGTTTTGATGTTATCTTTGAAATGGGGAAAAATACAAATCAGGATCTAGAACCCGGATCCGGATCATCTCCAAAATTCAATGGAGTCGTCCATGGCCTATGATCTATCTGTGGTGAAAATTTCGTCAAAATCCTTAGAGTAATTTTGATGTTATCTTTAAAATGGGGAAAAATACAAATCAGGATCTATAACCCGGATCCGGATCATCTCCAAAATTTAATGAGGTCGTCCATGACCTAAGATCTATCAGTGGTGAAAATTTCGTCAAAATCCTTAGAGTAGTTTTGATGTTATCTTTAAAATGGGGAAAAATACAAATCAGGATCTAGTAACCGGATCCGGATCATCTCCAAAATTTAATGTAGTCGTCCATGGCCTAAGATCTATCTGTGGTGAAAATTTCGTCAAAATCCTTTGAGTAGTTTTGATGTTATCCTTAAAATGGGGAAAAATACAAATCAGGATCTAGAACCCGGATCCGGATCATCTCCAAAATTTAATGAGGTCGTCCATGACCTAAGATCTATCTGTAGTGAAAATTTTGTCAAAATCCTTAGAGTAGTTTTGATGTTATCCTTAAAATGGGGAAAAATACAAATCAGGATCTAGACCCGGATCTGGATCATCTCCAAAATTTAATGAGGTCGTCCATGACCTAAGATCTATCTGTGGTGAAAATTTCGTCAAAATCCTTAGAGTAATTTTGATGTTATTTTTGAAATGGGGAAAAATACAAATCAGGATCTAGAACCCGGATCTGGATCATCTCCAAAATTTAATGAGGTCGTCCATGGCCTAAGATCTATCTGTGGTGAAAATTTCGTCAAAATCCTTAGTGTAGTTTTGATGTTATCTTTAAAATGGGAAAAAATACAAATCATGATCTAGAACCCGGATCCGGATCATCTCCAAAATTTAATGAGGTTGTCCATGACCTAAGATCTATCTGTGGTGAAAATTTCGTCAAAATCCTTAGAGTAATTTTGATGTTATTTTTGAAATGGGGAAAAATACAAATCAGGATCTAGAACCCGGATCTGGATCATCTCCAAAATTTGATGGAGTCGTCCATGGCCTAAGATCTATCTGTGGTGAAAATTTCGTCAAAATCCTTAGTGTAGTTTTGATGTTATTTTTGAAATGGGGAAAAATACAAATCAGGATCTAGACCCGGATCTGGATCATCTCCAAAATTTGATGGAGTCGTCCATGGCCTAAGATCTATCTGTGGTGAAAATTTCGTCAAAATCCTTAGAGTAGTTTTGATGTTATCTTTAAAATGGGGAAAAATACAAATCAGGATCTAGAACCCGGATCCGGATCATCTCCAAAATTTAATGAGGTCGTCCATGACCTAAGATCTATCTGTAGTGAAAATTTCGTCAAAATCCTTAGAGTAGTTTTGATGTTATTTTTGAAATGGGGAAAAATACAAATCAGGATCTAGAACCCGGATCTGGATCATCTCCAAAATTTGATGGAGTCGTCCATGGCCTATGATCTATCTGTGGTGAAAATTTCGTCAAAATCTTTTGAGTAGTTTTGATGTTATCTTTAAAATGGGGAAAAATGCAAATCAGGATCTAGAACCCGGATCCGGATCATCTCCAAAATTTAATGAGGTCGTCCATGACCTAAGATCTATCTGTAGTGAAAATTTCGTCAAAATCCTTAGAGTAGTTTTGATGTTATTTTTGAAATGGGGAAAAATACAAATCAGGATCTAGAACCCGGATCTGGATCATCTCCAAAATTTGATGGAGTCGTCCATGGCCTAAGATCTATCTGTGGTGAAAATTTCGTCAAAATCCTTAGAGTAGTTTTGATGTTATCTTTAAAATGGGGAAAAATACAAATCGGGATCTAGAACCCGGATCCGGATCATCTCCAAAATTTAATGGAGTTGTCCATGGCCTATGATCTATCTGTGGTGAAAATTTCGTCAAAATCTTTTGAGTAGTTTTGATGTTATCTTTGAAATGGGGAAAAATACAAATCAGGATCTAGAACCCGGATCCGGATCATCTCCAAAATTCAATGGAGTCGTCCATGACCTATGATCTATCTGTGGTGAAAATTTCGTCAAAATCCTTAGAGTAGTTTTGATGTTATCTTTGAAATGGGGAAAAATACAAATCAGGATCTAGAACCCGGATCCGGATCATCTCCAAAATTCAATGGAGTCGTCCATGGCCTATGATCTATCTGTGGTGAAAATTTCGTCAAAATCCTTAGAGTAATTTTGATGTTATCTTTAAAATGGGGAAAAATACAAATCAGGATCTATAACCCGGATCCGGATCATCTCCAAAATTTAATGAGGTCGTCCATGACCTAAGATCTATCTGTGGTGAAAATTTCGTCAAAATCCTTAGAGTAATTTTTATGTTATCTTTAAAATGGGGAAAAATACAAATCAGGATCTAGAACCCGGATCCGGATCATCTCCAAAATTTATTGAGGTCGTCCATGGCCTATGATCTGCCTGTGGTGAAAATTTCATAGTTTTGACGTAATTGTGTCTACAGACACACGAAAAATGTAAATACGTATCTGGAATCCGGATCTGGATGTGGATCACCTCCAAAATGAAATGGGGTCGTCCATGTCGTAAAATCTATCTTTGATGAAAATTTCATCCAAATCCGTCGTGTAGTTTTGAAGTAATCCCCTCCACAGACAAACAGAGAAATAAATAAACCGACCTGATGGCAATACCTCTTTTTCGAAGGTAATAATGAAATATATATAACAGTGAACGTGGATTACGAATGCAGTCAAAAAGTACTTTTTTTATATATATTTCCGCCACCAAGCTGCATCTGCAACACATTTTCACCCATCATTTCATTTAAATCGTCAAAGCAATTCTCCATTGTAAAGAAAGTTTAAAAATTCACATTTCTTTTTCACATTCAAAATTCACCAGAGCCTTCATCTGCATAAAAGAGCAACACAAAATTCTTCAGTATTTTTCATACAGTGCAAATGAAAAAAATATTAAAAGTTATTTTTGGCAACGAAGCAAAGAGATGTTAACATTGAAGTATGCATTTTATCTCATATTCTTTTAATTCACCTGGTCTTGATATCAAACTCGCGTAAAAGACTTTGTAATTACAATTATTAACTTTATAAGGATGGCAAATACTGTGAAATAGTTATGCAGACCATAACAATTAAAACATATCAGCGTAGACTCCCTAAAGAGTTAACTTAACAATGACAATATTAAGAGATTAACCCATAGATGTTTCCTAAGTGCAATATTTTCCAAAGGTTTTCAACAGTTTCTGATATTTCATGAGTGCAGAACATTTGACAGACATACCTATTTTGTCTTTTGTCTACCAACATTTTATCGGATTCTAAAAGTTCCTCGTTTCGCGGATTTCAACATTTTCAAAGAGTACAGGTATAATAGATAGAATTTCCAGGATCTATTTCATATAGCAGCTCTTTATCTGGAAGATTTTTTCATCAATGAAATATTTCATTCATAACCATTTATATCCTTCTTTCCTGGTATTTTAGGGTCAGTTCCTAGACATTATAATAAACTGCCAACTGATATGAAGGTCCTAAAGGGAGTAATTGAATTTAAGAAGAAACTAAAGACATTACTTTTCACAAGCTCATATGATTTGGAAGATGCTACAATCAAAGAATTGTATAAGTTATAATGAAAATGTTTCATTAGATGATTAATATGGACCCGCCCGAGAAGTAGTTCACTCGACTTCAGTAGAGGGTTGGATTTAAACCCAAAACAAGTAAAGCAAGTAAGCTCCGTGAGAATGGAGTTAGACCCATGCAGATGGATGATTTCCACACTTTTAGGTATTAATAAGAATTTCTTGATATGGATATTTTTATTTCGGTCTTACATATATTTCCCTTCTGAAGTTTATACTGTATAAATCTTCATGAGTGTGCACATAGCTCAATGGCTTAAGATTTTGATGGTTTAGTAGATCTCAGATAAATATTTTCCATTTAACGTCTTCATTAGACAAACCTCAATAGCTTCACATATAGGGGATGGCTGCTAAGGGGAAAATGGGCGAGAATCACTGTTACATTTAACCTTTGAACATTAAGTTTCCACAAAAAAGGGCAAAGCTTTCAATCAGTGTTACATTTAACCTTTGAACATCAAGTTTCCACAAAAAAAGGCAAAGCTCTCAATCACTGTTACATTTAACCTTTGAACATTAAGTTTCCACAAAAAGAGGCAAAGCTCTCAATCACTGTTACATTTAACCTTTGAACATTAAGTTTCCACAAAAAGAGGCAAAGCTCTCAATCACTGTTACATTTAACCTTTGAACATTAAGTTTCCACAAAAAAAGGCAAAGCTCTCAATCATTGTTACATTTAACCTTTGAACATTAAGTTTCCACAAAAAAGGGCAAAGCTCTCAATCACTGTTATATTTAACCTTTGAACATTGAGTTTCCACAAAAAAAAGGCAAAGCTCTCAATCACTGTTACATTTAACCTTTGAACATTAAGTTTCCACAAAAAAGGGCAAAGCTCTCAATCACTGTTATATTTAACCTTTGAACATTGAGTTTCCACAAAAAAAGGCAAAGCTCTCAATCACTGTTACATTTAACATTTGAACATTAAGTTTCCACAAAAAAAAGGCAAAGCTCTCAATCACTGTTACATTTAACATTTGAACATTAAGTTTCCACAAAAAAAAAGGCAAAGCTCTCAATCACTGTTTCATTTAACCTTTGAACATTAAGTTTCCACAAAAAAAGGCAAAGCTCTCAATCACTGTTACATTTAACCTTTGAACATTAAGTTTCCACAAAAAAAAGGCAAAGCTCTCAATCACTGTTATATTTAACCTTTGAACATTGAGTTTCCACAAAAAAAGGCAAAGCTCTCAATCATTGTTACATTTAACATTTGAACATTAAGTTTCCACAAAAAAAAAGGCAAAGCTCTCAATCACTGTTACATTTAACCTTTGAACATTAAGTTTCCACAAAAAAAGGCAAAGCTCTCAATCACTGTTACATTTAACCTTGGAACATCAAGTTTCCACAAAAAAAAAGGCAAAGCTCTCAATCACTGTTACATTTAACCTTTGAACATTAAGTTTCCACAAAAAAGGGCAAAGCTCTCAATCATTGTTACATTAACATTTGAACATTAAGTTTCCACAAAAAAAAAGGCAAAGCTCTCAATCACTGTTACATTTAACCTTTGAACATTAAGTTTCCACAAAAAAAGGCAAAGCTCTCAATCACTGTTACATTTAACCTTGGAACATCAAGTTTCCACAAAAAAAAGGCAAAGCTCTCAATCACTGTTACATTTATCCTTTGAACATTGAGTTTCCACAAAAAAAAAAGGCAAAGCTCTCTAGCACAGTAGCATAATCTCAGATGTTTACAGAACTAAGCGCTTCAGTTCGAAAGGAAAAAGATATGGCCAATTATTCATGACTAAAGTACTTATAAGTACTTTTAGACTATCCTCTTCATCTGCGTTTCACTATTGTTTCACTTTTATCTTTATTGGTGATCTTGCCGTTATTGACGATTTTATGTTATATTCATCACTGTAATCTCTGTCTATATTTTTACCATTTGCTTTCAATATGCATATTTGATTATCATAAAAGAAAGTTGGTTACATACATACATACACACACATATATAATATATATAGATATACATATATATATGTATATGTAGGGCACTAACCACCCGTTGAGATAGTACCACTAGAGAGTTATTGGATCCTTTAACTGGCCAGACAGTACTATAATGGATCCCTCTTTCCGGTTACGGCTTATTTTTCCTTTGCCTACACATACATTGAATAGTCTGGCATATTCCTTACACATGCTCCTCTGTCCTCTGACAACACTAAGATTATCAAATTAGTCTTCTTTGCTCAAGGGGTTAACGACTGCACTATAGTTGTTCAGTGGTGACTTTCCTCTTGGTAAGGGTGGAAGAGACGCTTTAGCTATGGTAAGCAGCTCTTCTAGGAGAAGGACACTCCAAAATAAAACCATTGTTCTCTATTTTTAGGTAGTGCCATAACCTCTGTACCATGGTCTTATGGTCTTTTACTTTCTTGGGGTAGAGTTCTCATGCTTGAGTTTACACTTGGGCACACTATTCTATCTTGTTTCTCTTCCACTTCTTTTTTTTTTAAGATTTATAGTTTATATGTGAAATATCTAATCTAATGTTGTTACTGTTCTTGAAATATTTCATTTGGATTATTCATTACTTCTCTAGTAGTTTACTTATTGCCTAGTTTCCTTTCCTCACTGGGCTATTTTTCTCTGCCGGAGCCCTTGGGCTTCTAGCATCCTGCTTTTTCAACTAGGGTTGTAGAATAATAATAATAATAATAATAATAATAATAATAATAATAATAATAATAATATGGGCTTCTAACATCCTGCTTTTTCAACTAGGGTTGTTGAATAATAATAATAATAATAATAATAATAATAATAATAATAATAATAATAATAATAATAATAATAATAATAATGATGATGATGATGATAATATGTGACAGGAGACAAAATACCGTTAGCTCTCGTAAATGGTATCTTTATTTCCATCTATTAAGGACCCACTTCCATTCCCACCCGCTTGCATGATACCTCTGCTGGCTTTAGATTTTCGATGCACATAACTACCAAATTTCATCTCAATTGTGAAGAAAATCTTGCAGCATCCGGAGACTTTCACTGGCTAAGCATTTCCCAAAGCTTTTCCTTCCACTTTCTCCATTTTCCTCAACGTTGCCACTTCTAAATGCTAAAATATCTTACCTCCTATAATGTGGCCAGTCTGGATTTTTTAAATAATTATTCCACAAGAAAGATTATCAATGACAGAAAACTAAAAGTTATTGATTTATGTTCTAATATTCCGTCAAAAAGTCCCATAAATATAGTTGCGTTCACAACATGAGAAAAAAATATGTTTATTCCGAAAAGGCTGGTCATATGTATGCATAATGACGCTTTCCTGGATTGCAGTAATAGAAGCAGCACTTGCAATTTGCCTGAGAGAGAGAGAGAGAGAGAGAGAGAGAGAGAGAGAGAGAGAGAGAGAGAGAGAGAGAGAGAGAGAGAGAGAATAAAGGCAAGAGAAAAGATAATGCATAATGCAACAGATGTCTCTACTTATGCAATCGACGCCCAGTGCGATTTCGAACAAGCTCTGTGCCCAGAGTAAATTACCATTTAATGAAACGGGGCATTATGTCGGAATTTCCCGAATAACAGCAGGAGGAGAGGGAGGAGGGATATCATCGAAATTCAAGAGGCAATTTTGATGTGGGTTCGTTCACGGAAATTATCAATCATGGCATTATGATTGTGCTGGGTTTTATAATTCTCAAATGAATGCAGAATTACTTAATGGGGCATCTTATGAGTCATTTACATAGCGAGAATGCGTGGAGGTCCAAATACTAATGATGGCCACATTGCTTTTGTTACATCAAAACAGTTGATTAATTTTACAGCGTGTGGTCTCATCTTCTACAGTATAGCACTATTTTCACTTCCCACTCTTTTGTTCCTTATTTTCAGACCTTGAAAGCCAAATACCCGATGGAAAAGTGTTCATTTTTTAAACTTTTAACCTTAGTCATGCTAAGATGAGGATGTGAAAATTTCACGAAGAAATATATATATATATATATATATATATATATATATATATATATATATATATATATATATTTATATACATATATATATGTACATATAGTTATATATATATATATATATATATATATATATATATATATATATATATATATATATATATATATATGTATATATATGTGCATACGCGCAAATGTATAGCCTTAACCCTGGATAGGTACGCTCCTCGGACACCCCTTTAAGGGTATACTCGGTCGCGCACGACCCCGACGCAATAAAAAAAAAAAGAAAAATCTGTTTTTTCAGTAACCTCCTTTTTTTTGCCAAAAAAAATTCAATGAATGCTTAAAACTACTGTAAAGATAAATACTACTCATCTGCAGAAAAACTATTTATTATAAATATTTTGAAAAATTAAGTAGAAAAAAAGACCTTACATAAAAATTCATAAAAAGAAATTTATACATATATACACAAATCCTTTTAGGAATTGATTCTTGAATGTTTAGGACACATCTTGATGTATTTTGGATGAAGTCGGACCCATGAAGGTGAAGATCTGAAATGAGAAAAAAAGGGTAACCTTTTTTGGCCAAAAAAAAATGTGTCCAAATTTCATGAATTTTTTTGGGTACCCAAATGAAATAGGAATTGGCTATTTTTTTTAGGGAATAAACATATGTTATCCTAAAATAGAA
Organism: Palaemon carinicauda; assembly: GCF_036898095.1. Lineage (NCBI taxonomy): Eukaryota > Metazoa > Arthropoda > Malacostraca > Decapoda > Palaemonidae > Palaemon > Palaemon carinicauda. Next base: position 77,725,366 of record NC_090725.1, read on the forward strand.
ATATGTAAAAAAAATCTTCATTATTTTGTAAATTACATTTATATCCGGGGCCATATCTAAAGGTCATTTTTTGAGTACTTAGAAATTTCGTAAAATATAATATGATATTTATGCAGGTAAAATTATACCAAACTATCACAAATTCTATAGGGAACAAGAATATATATAGATAGGGAAACTTACGCTTCCGATATGTCCACAAAATGGCCGCCAACCACACTGACTCAGACTCCCTAATCTGCCACCTGAAATGTAGGAAGGGTATGTCAATTTCAAGGTGTTATTTACTAATGTAATTATTCTTGGATATGCATAAAAATTGTATGGTGGGTTGCTAAATAATTGTCGCTTATTTTACGACTATAAAATTAGAATTCTGACCCCAAAAAAGAATTTTTAAGGGAAATAAAATCGAAAAAAAAGTAAAACAATATAATATTTCAGCTAAAAAAATTTTATGATATTCAATCAAAAAAGAAGTAAACAAAATTTTCCGACAAATAAACATCTAAATGAATCATTACTCTGTGATAGTTCCTTAGTACATAGTAATTTTGAAAGAAATGGGAAAAAACGAAAAAGTGGCAATCGCAGGAAAATCGAACACATACCTTTATATACGCCATATCTGGCTAAAAATAAAGATAGGCATGGGTAGCCAGATCATCTAGAAACACTTTCCAACACTATAAAAATATAAGTTTTGCGACACTACTTGCCAATTCCTTACGGTAACATGACTAAGCAAAAAAATGCAAAACAAATAAAAAGGGGCACTCAATGAAAAATGGCAACGTGCTAATGGTGGGCATTTCAGAAAAAAAAATTTCAGCCACGTGCTAGGCAAACCATCAAGGCACATTTTCCGACAAATAAACATCTAAATGAATCATTACTCTGTGATAGTTCCTTAGTACGTAGTAATTTTGAAAGAAATGGGAAAAAACGAAAAAATGGCAATCACAGGAAAATCGAACACATACCTATATATACGCCATATCTGGCTAAAAAAAAAGATAGGCATGGGTAGCCAGATCATCTAGAAACACTTTCCAACACTATAAAAATATAAGTTTTGTGACACTACTTGCCAATTCCTTACGGTAACATGACTAAGCAAAAAAATGCAAAACAAATAAAAAGGGGCACTCGCGGAAAAATGGCCAACATTCTAATATACGGCATCTCAGATAAAAAAAAAAGACATGCACGTATTAGCCCAACCATCAAGGTACACTTTCTAACAAATAAACATGAAAAAAAATCAATAATATATGGCAATTCCTTACTACGTAGTAAATTTTTACAAATATTGAAAAAAAACAGAAATTGGTAACCGCAGGAAAATACCCCACATACCAATATCTACGGCGTATCTGACAAAAACAAAGTCACGCATGGGTATCCAGATCATCTAGACACACTTTCCAACACTAAAAAAGCAAAAGTTTTGCGACACTATTTGGCAATTTCTTACGGAAAAATTACTTGGCCAAAAAAATGAAAAAAACTGAAAAAGAGGCACTCGCGGTAAAATGGTCCTCGTGGTGATGAACGACATTTCAACTAAAAAAAAAATCATGCACATGGTAGCCAAACAATCCACCAAGACTTTCCACAACATAACCTATACCATTCTACGACAATTTCCTAATACGTAATAACTTTGATAATTATGCAACTTACCTTAGAAGGGTAAACTCGGTCGCGCTTGACCCCGACGCGTCTCAGAAATCTGGGAAGAAGCACAGCTACAGCGATGCACATCTGGACACTACTAGAGCGTGTAGGCGAGACACCGACTGCAGGTCGATCACCCACAAATTCGGTTACGGGGGTGAGTCACGTGAGAAAAACATCTTTTGTTTTGACGCTTGGGGTCGCGGACGACCCACCGTACCGTTCCAGGGTTAAATGCATCATAAAGTTCAATTCACTCTACCTTGGAAATCCCATTCATCCAAAGAGAAAGGATTGATTTCAGTTGTAATGTGTATATTGCATCCAATTTCTTTTCAACACAATTCAAGGTTAGCCCTTTTGACATAAGATTCTCTTTATATTATCATACATACATACATATACCCAGGCACTTCCCCCAATTTTGGGGGGTAGCCGACACCAACAATGAAACAAAACAAAAAAGGGGACCTCTACTCTCTACGTTCCTTCAGCCTAACCAGGGACTCAACCAAGTTCAGCTGGTACTGCTAGGGTGCCACAGTCCAACCTCCCACATTTCCACCACAGATGAAGCTTCTTAATGCTGAGTCCCCTACTGCTGCTACCTCCGCGGTCATCTAAGGCACCGGAGGAAGCAGCAGGGCCTACTGGAACTGCGTCACAATCGCTCTCCATTCATTCCTATTTCTAGCACGCTCTCTTGCCTCTCTCACATCTATCCTCCTATCACCCAGACCTTTCTTCACACCATCCATCCACCCAAACCTTGGCCTTCCTCTTGTACTTCTCCCATCAACTCTTGCATTCATCTCCTTCTTTAGCAGACAACCATTTTCCATTCTCTCAACATGGCCAAACCACCTCAACACATTCATATCCACTCTAGCCGCTAACTCATTACTTACACCCGTTCTCTCCCTCACCACTTCGTTCCTAACCCTATCTACTCGAGATACACCAGCCATACTCCTTAGACACTTCATCTCAAACACATTCAATTTCTGTCTCTCCGTCACTTTCATTCCCCACAACTCCGATCCATACATCACAGTTGGTACAATCACTTTCTCATATAGAACTCTCTTTACATTCATGCCCAACCCTCTACTTTTTACTACTCCCTTAACTGCCCCCAACACTTTGCAACCTTCATTAACTCTCTGACGTACATCTGCTTCCACTCCACCATTTGCTGCAACAACTGACCCCAAGTACTTAAACTGATCCACCTCCTCAAGTAACTCTCCATTCAACATGACATTCAACCTTGCACCACCTTCCCTTCTCGTACATCTCATAACCTTACTCTTACCCACATTAACTCTCAACTTCCTTCTCTCACACACCCTTCCAAATTCTGTCACTAGTCGGTCAAGCTTCTCTTCTGTGTCTGCTACCAGTACAGTATCATCCGCAAACAACAACTGATTTACCTCCCATTCATGGTCATTCTCGCCTACTAGTTTTAATCCTCGTCCAAGCACTCGAGCATTCACCTCTCTCACCACTCCATCAACATACAAGTTATGATAATATAAGTTTAACTTGTTTAACTTATATTATCATAAGAATTGCAATTCTTCCTCTGATCACTTCCCCGTTCCTAAATAACCCTGCTCTTAAATGTGAAATAATGAGCTGAACAAGGTACAGGAACTATCTACCCTGCCAGATCTAATCATACCACTATAGCTATACTCCATTTCTTTTAGCGAGGTATATTTGCACCGACTCGCAACGGTGCCCTTTCAGCTCGGAAAAGTTTCCTGATCGCTGATTGGTTAGAATGATCTTGTCCAACCAATCAGCGATCTGGAAACTTTTCCGATCGCTGATTGGTTAGAATTATCTTGTCCAACCAATCAGCGATCAGGAAACTTTTCCGAGCTAAAATGGCACCGCTGCGAGTCGGTGCAAATATGCCTCGCTAAAAGAAATGGACTATAGTTCAGAACTATCAGGCTAATAGTGTTTGGTTATTTTAATTCAATATTTATCTTCTAGTTTCTTTATCAAGTGCTAAATATTAGAAAATGGTCTCAGCCCCTAATCCTACCTTAGTGTTTTACTGCCTAATGACCTCGGCCTTGCTGGTACCTGGATTTTCTCTTTTTTCATCTAAGAAATTTTAGTGGACTGCTATAAATTTGATTAAGTCTGTTCATGAGTATAGCAAGTACAAAGTTAATGTTAGTGGAGTCCTATCAAATTGATTTCCAGTGAACAGTGTAGTACTCAAGGGGAATGTGTTGTGCCCTATGTTGTTTATCCTTCTCTTTGATTTTGTAATGCATAGAACAGTTGGGGATGGTGGAAAAGGATCGGACTGGATTGGTAATAGGAAATTAGCTGACCCAGACATGCTGATGATACTGTTCTTATTAACAGAGCACCAGAATATTGGCAAGACATTCTCACTAAAATGAACGAAATATCACATGAGGTTACGCTCAGGATATATAGAGGAAAGACAGAGATGATGAGACCCAAATATGCAATGGAAGAGGAAATATTGGAATGAGAAAGGATTAATGAGGTAGAATCATTAAAATCTCTAACACGGGGTCTTTAGAATTGGAGTTAAATGAAAGATTGAAAAGGAAAATCAGACAATGACTAGTTTAAGTAAAATTTGGAAACTAAATGGCCTAAAATTTCATATAAAAATCACACTATATATCAATTTAGTAAGATCGGTGTTACTGTATGGACATGAGTCTTGGTATGACAATGAAACGATATCCAACAGATTTTGTAGATATGAGAACAAAGCCCTAAGAAGAATATTGGAGGTTGAATGGCAGGACAGGATTAGAAATGAAACTAAAAGAGATTACTCGAGTACCATATGTGGATGAAATCATGATGATGGTTAGATGGAGATGACTTTGGCATGCTCTTTGCACTCCTCAACACAGATTAGTTCACCAAACTTTAAACTGGGCCCTACAAGGCACTAGAAGAGTTGGAAGATCCAGGCCTACATGGGTGAGGACTATGTGATGCGTGAAGTAGGAGATGATGAACGGATAAGTATTGATTTAAAAGCACAAGATAGAGACGACTGGCAAAATCTAACCGGGGCCCTTTGCGTCCTTAGGCGTAGGAGATGATGAGGATGACTTATCAAACCTGTGTACAACTCCAAAGGCTCAATGTTCAGTGGATATGCACTAACTAAGGGGTTACCTCCTGTAAGGTGGTTCCTCTCAACCCTGACTTTACAATGTAGGTCTATCAACGTAGATACGAGCTTTATAACTGGTTAACAGTTGTTGTGTATTAATTGACGTATGTGCTATCCCATGAATCCTGTGGCAAAAAATTGCGTGTTTTGTTGGATGGTCTATATGACAACAGGATTAAACAAATAATTGGTAACTATATCCTAGCTCATGTTCAGACAGAATTTGTAACTACTAACTTATGTATCACTAGTCACCAGTTCACCCCTTGTCTTGTGCCATGAAAGCATTCGTGCACAGCCTGCTCTGTTTGTTGTCTGCAACTTTGTACATATATACTATGTTTTGTAATTCAAGTGTTAACTAACATTATGTCTGATGTTAAGTAACATTATCCAAATGTTTAATTACATAATAAAGAGATGTTGGAGACCATATTATGTATTAGAAAATGAAAAGGGCAGTATTATCTGTCATATTCCGATAATAGAAGGTAATTATGCATTAGGTAATTATCATTCCACTCGTTTGCAGAGTAACTGAAATTTTCAGTGCTCTGACCGTGGAATTTACAATCAGTGTAAGCTAGTTCGAATTAGCTAATTTGAACTGTGTCATCAGCACACTTTTTTTGTGTGTGTGTTATTGAGACGGAAACAAAACACACCTAACTGCTAGTTCGACAAGCACCTGTCAGCTACCATTGAGTGTTTGTGATAGCAGTCAGGGGCTTGTCCCCATCCATCCTTTCTGATTCTCTTTTTTTCTGAATAGATTATATTTCTTGCAAATACCCAATAAGGGCATATACATCATCTCAAACATCAGCGTTTGATTTACTTTTGAGGCAGTATATCCAATGCTGATTTACGTATCAGCATTGTAACGGGAGTGAAGAAGGAATTGATATATGAAATGAGCTCCTGAATAACTAACTTTATTTAGCAAACAACACTTGTATTTACAGGCGCCCGCAAAGGGTTACATAAGAGTGAACATTGCATGATTACTTTCAACAGCTTTGGTCAATAAGGTTAACACTAGCATCAAAACGAACAATATGATAACATTATAGAAAATCTATCTATTTACCAAGGCACTTCCCCCAATTTTGGGGGTTAGCCAACATAAAAAAAAGGAACAAAGGGGACTTTCCCTCTCTTCGCTCCTCCCACCCATAGGAGGGATTCAGCCGAGTTTGGTTGGTACTGCTAGAGTGCCACAGCTCACCATCCCCCGTTATCCACCACAAATGAAGTTTCATATGCTTAATCCCCTACTGCTGTTACCTCGGTGGTCGAAAGTAGCAGGGACTACCGGAATTGTGTCACAATCACTCGCCATTCATTTCTATTTCTAGCATGTTCTCTTGCCTCTCTAATATCTATCGTCCTACCACCCAGAGCTGTCTTTACTCCATCCATCAACCCAAACCAAAGCCTTTCTCTTGTACTTTTTTCCGATCAACTCTTGCCTTCATCACCTTCTTCAGCAGACAGCCACTCTCCATTCTCTTTACATGACCAAACCACTTTAACACATTCATATCCACTCTAGCTGCTAAATCATTTCTGCCTCCCATTCTCACCTTCACTACTTCGTTCCTAACCCTATCTACTCGAGATACACCAGCCACTCTCCTCGGACACTTCATCTCAAACACATTCAATTTCTGTCTCTCCGTAACTTTCATTCCCCACAACTACGATCCATACATCACAGTTAGTACAATCACTATTTCATACAGAACTCTCTTCACATTCATTCCCAACCCTCTATTCTTTAACACTCCCTTCACTGCTCCCAACACTTTACATCCTTCATTCACTCCATGACGTACTTCTGTTTCCACTCCACCATTTGCTGCAACAACAGACCCTAATTACTTGAACTAATCTACCTCCTCAAGTAACTCTCCATTCAACATGACATTCAATCTAGCACCACCTTCCCTTCTCGTACATCTCACAACCTTACTCTTACCCACATTAACTCTCAACTTTCTTCTCCCCCACACGCTTCCAAACTCTCTCACTAATCGACCAAGCTTCTCTTCCGAGTCTGCAACCAATACAGTATCATCCGCAAGCAACAACTTATTTATCTCCCACTCATGATCACTTTTATCTATCAGTTTCAATCCTCGACCAAGTACTTGAGCATTCTCCTCTCTCACCACTCCATCAACAAACAAGTTGAACAACCATGGTGACATCATACATCCCTGTCTCAGCACCACTCTCACTGGAAACCACTCGCTCACTTCATTTCCTATCCTAACACATGCTTTACTGCCTTCATAGAAACTCTTCACTGCTTGCAACAACCTTCCACCAATTCCATATAACCTCCTCATATTTCCCATCACTTCCTTATCAACTCTATCGCACGCTTTCTCAAAATCCATAAACGCAACATACCCCTCTTCCTTTTGCTATAGAAAATAGAGTTGAGATTAGCATGTGTTCATTCAACGGCATTTGTTAATCTAGTTGTTTATGGTTATATGGCAATGTGTAGAAGAAAATAGAGAGAGGGCATTCCTCTATATTTATATGTGCTTTGCTTGCTCGACGTGCATTACACGGCTTCCCCCTGAAGCAGACATGCATGTGAAAGAGGATGGCCTGCCCTACAGAGTCATTCTGTTGGAAGTCAACTTGCAGGAGATACGCAGATTTTAAGTTGTCAATGGTGATCCAATCCTCTTTTCTATTAATGTTGTGGAGGAAAGCTTTTGGAGCACAACGGATGACAAGGAAAGGAGAGGGAGTTTTATTGTGGCAGCATGATCGGATTAGTCTGGGTAGGACGGTGGACATCGTTAGAGTATACGGAAGACACAGGGGTGAGCTGGGAAGCAGGCTGGGTCTTCCAGGCACTCTGTAGGTCACCATTGTGGCAGGAAAGGAGGAGACAAGGATATAAGACATGAGCTCTCGAATAACTAACTTTATTTATTGGATAACACAGGTATTTATAGGCCCACAAGGGGTCACATAACGGTGACAATCGCATGTGTACATTCAACAGCCTTTGTCATAAGGTTGATGTTGATGTATAAAAACTATATGATAATGGTTATGGAAATAGAGTTACAATTAGTGTGCATTGTATTAAATGGTTTTTCTGTCGTTTATGTTGATTGAAGACAGGGAGTTCTTCTTTCTTCAGGTGTACTGCTTTCTACATGTGCATTACATTATCTATGACCAGAATGTGCTCAACTGATGGTAATCCATCACAGTGACACAATGAATACACTCAAATGAACAGCTGCCTTTCAAGATATAATAAGGATACATCCAATAATTTATAGATCTGAAATTGCCTCAATTCCACTACTTGCATTAAATGAGGAGGGAATAGACTCATGGGAACTTCTGATGCTTTATACTTCAAATTTGTGGCTAGGAGAGGAGAGGCCCATCTTTCTTCTCATATATATATATATATATATATATATATATATATATATATATATATATATATATATATATATATATATATATATATATATATATATTCAAATAAGCCATATATATTTTGATATATTAATGTCTGGATTCTCTTAACGACCTCGGGATCAGAGCCCCAGGCGAAATCTCACAAAGACAAGAGCTTGGCTCCGGCCGGGAATCGAACCCTGGTCGGCAAGCTTATATAGACAGTGACTAACCCATTCGGTCACTGTCTATATAAGCTTGCCGACCAGGGTTCGATTCCCGGCCGGAGCCAAGCTCTTGTCTTTGTGAGATTTCGCCTGGGGCTCTGATCCCGAGGTCGTTAAGAGAATCCAGACATTAATATATCAAAATATATATGGCTTATTTGAATATGAAAAACACGTAAAAATGTGCAAAATTTATCATATATATATATATATATATATATATATATATATATATATATATATATATATATATGTGTGTGTGTGTGTGTGTGTGTGTGTGTTTGTGTGTGTGTGTATGTATGTATGTAATGTGTGTATTTTTTTTTACCAATAATGATGGTTAAAAGAATGTACAAGTGATGTATAGGTTCATAAAATGTGATAAACATGGGTGAAACACATATCCTATTTAATTATTCCACTATAGTCCATTTCTTTTATCAAGGCATATTTGCACCGACTCGCAACGGTGCCCTTTTAGCTCGGAAAAGTTTCCTGATCGCTGATTGGTTGGACAAGATAATTCTAACCAATCAGCGATCAGGAAACTTTTCCGAGCTAAAAGGGCACCCCTGCGAGTCGGTACAAATACGCCTCGATAAAAGAAATAGACTATAGTTATATACATTTTTTTCAATAGCACATCGATTGTTTGGCACAGTTCCTAAGACAGAGAGAAATGAATTTTTATCGTACTTGAGTAACTATATCTCTTGGTGGAAGATTACTTACAAAAACAACGCCTTTACTACTAGTGAATTAGATAACTATACTATTTGCCGATTTTATAGTTCGTTAGGCTATGGTAATAAAATCGATAATGCCAGACACTATAGTCCATTTCTTTTAGCGATGCATATTTGCACCGACTCGCGGCGGTGCCCTGTTAGCTCGGAAAAGTTTCCAGATCGCGGATTGGTTAGAATTATCTTGTCCAACCAATCAGCGATCCGGAAACTTTTCCGAGCTAAAAGGGCACCGCCGCGAGTCGGTGCAAATCTGCATCGCTAAAACAAATGGACTATATTACATACTAGCTTTTCAAAGGGCTATAAATGCAACTTTTAAATTTTTTCATTTTTGTTTTGGCCTTGTAAAATCTTCATGATTCAATCATACGACAATCTTCAGCGGTACTGTTAATGGTTCAGATAACTGAAATAAGAAGCAGATTTCTTCACCACTTAAATCTATTTCCCTAAACTATTGTTGCAAACGATAGGCACAAGTGTGGCTATCTTTCCATTTATCCCATCTCGGGTGAGGGTTGAAGGAAAATTCAATCCAAACCCATCTCGCTCCGAATAGCTTTCTTTGTCGTCCACCGATGCATAAAGTCAATTCCTTGCTTCCAATTCTATTATAACTTCCCTTTCTTTAAATCACACGACAGCTCAAATGCCGTTCCAAACAAAGTAAAGCTTTTACCAACAATTGCTTTCCTTGAATTTCATAAAATAGAGGAAATGGACTGTAGTTCAATTTTCTGATAACCCTTACATTCAAAGCAAAAGACACATTTAGGTTTAAGAATGCAGTTCCTGTTGCTTATAAACGACAAAATGAATTATGAGGGCAAGCTAAAAAATAATTGTTAGAGATTGCAGGATAATTAGCGGCTTTGCATATCAATGGGTAATAGTTTAGAATTTAGTTAAGATTCTATGTTAACTCGTGTCACTCAATATCCTTTTTATATTTCATATGAGAGAGAGAGAGAGAGAGAGAGAGAGAGAGAGAGAGAGAGAGAGAGAGAGAGAGAGAGAGAGTATGTTGTTTCTTTTCTTTTACTACCTAATTGATTTTATTTTATTAAAAGAAAAATATTCCGTTCAGGTCGTTGGTAGTAAAGAAATTGGCTCTAAAACTCAGGTTCGAGTCTACATTATATTAGGAATCCTTTTATATAAATCCCCTTTGATACAGGTTATTTTCAATATAATCGGAATCCAATAACAATGGACTAATTATTTTGAGTGGATAAGAAAGTCCGGGTCGAATATTAGGTATATATCTTTCATAGTAAGAAATTTGCTCCAAAGTTGGCATTCTCTTATCAAGTGGTAAGGTCATTAAAGGAGAAATTTTCTTCCTTTTGGCTTGGGAGTTTGTTTTTTTTCTCCATGCAATATGGTCTCAGATGATGTCCCAGCTGATTGTAGAATGGCACGATTCTTTATTCTCAGGTCTTACTGTAGTTTAATTGTTCTGACCTACGAGAGAAGTTACATGCATGACATTTCCACTGAATGGGACTAGTTTTCTTCATGACAGTTTTGCTTCTATTTCTCTTCCGTTTCTCATTTGTTTTAGCAGATACCTGGACAGGAACCCTGTTAAAAATAGGTTAGAAAGGTACCAATAAAATGTGAATCAATCATTTGCTGAAATTTACTCCAATTTTCTTTGTTGTGAATTTCTTATGATTAATCATGCTCAGACCTCCTTATGCTGGTAGAATCCTGGTCCGGATAGGGACGCTAACTAAATTTCCTTTTTCCTTTGAAGGAAATGTGCCTTCCTTATTAATGGGTTAATGATGTATTGCATTATTATTATTATTATTATTATTATTATTATTATTATTATTATTATTATTATTATTATTAGCCGTGTTATAACTTCAATTGGAAAATCAGAGTGCTAAAAGCCATAGGGCACCAAGAAGGAAAGCAGGACAGGGAGGAAGAGATATAGGGAAGTAACAAATAAACTATGAATTATCAAAAATAATAAATAACTTAAGATCAGTAACAACGTTAAATAAATATGCCATATATGTATTTGTTACTTTATAAACACACAAACACACACACACACACACACACACACACATATATATATATATATATATATATATATATATATATATATATATATATATATATATATATATATATATATAATATATATATATATATATATATATATATATATATATATATATATATATATTTACAGGCAGTAGGTTGGCAAAGGCACCAGCCAACCATTGAAACACCACCACTAAAGTGTTATTAGATACTTTGACGGTCCAGACATTAATACGTTACATCCCTTTCTCTGGTTACGGCTAATTTTTCTTTGCCTACGCATACACCGAATTGTCTGGCCTACTCTTTATACGTTCTTTTCTTTCCTCATACACCTGACAACACTGAGATTATCGAACAATTCTTCTTCGCTGAAGGGGCTAATTACTGTACTGTAATTGTTCTCTTTAGTTATGGTAAGAAGCTCTTTCAGAAGGACACTACAAAATCAAATCATTGTTCTCTAGTATTGGGTAGTACCCTAGCCTCTGTACCATGGTCCTCTATTGTCTTGGATTAGAATTCTCTTGCTTGGGGGTATACTTAGGCACTATTCATCTTATTTTTTTCTTCCTCTTTTTTTTCGAAATGGTGTTAGGCAGGCCTAATAGAAGGGCCATGGCTGCCCGGTGGTTTATAAAGAGATTGTCTTTTCCTTATTGTTTCTTTTTCTTTTCAAAACCCTCCTCACGGTCCTTCCTTCAGTTGAATTGACTATCTTGGAGGGTATTTAGCTTTGCATGGTGTTTTGGCTCCATGTTGACCAGTTTTTCCGACTTCTTTTCTGTAGTCAATGGGTTTGATCAATCACTTTATTTATATTGCTGTACTTATTGTTTTTGCTATCATTCTTGTTCAATAAGTTTTTAAGTATGATGTATCCTTTTTATTGTCATTAATTCTTATGCTGAATGGAGATATTGAGCGAATTCCGTGACCAGTACGTCCTAGATTTCGTCAATGTTGTCTATTTTGAAATATTTTTTAGCCCTGTGCAAATATTCAAAACCTTACAGTTGCAACCAGACATTATGATATTCGTTGGTGATCAGAAAATTTGGTTTCTAATATGAGGCACTCATTCTAGCTCCTTAGAACTTGTATTGTGAAGCCAATCATTTTGAAAAGGGACGCCATTCCTAGGGCCAGTGGAATGGCGGTGTATATGAGGACTGAGTACCCTGCTTCTCATAAGTCGTGCTATGAAAAAAGTTTTGTGCAGGCATAATAACTTCTATTCGTGTTCGATCTACCGGAATCCAGAAATAGATGATTTAATCTTCGATTGTCTTCTTATCATTATGGCTAAATTGCAAAAAGGTGATAGAAAGGCCTTTCTTACCTGTGTTGGTGATTTCAATGCTCACCATAGGGAGTGGTTAAATTATGTTCCTTCTACTGATCACCACATCTTAAGAGCTTTAGACTTTGTCTGTAGATCAGACTGTGAGCAAATCATAATTAAAGCCATTCACAGGTCTGGTAACTGCTTGGACCTCGTATACACCGACTCCCTTGGCGTTATAACAAGTAAGGTTGTTTCGCCATTTGGGACATCTGATCATGCCTCGATTTCATTAGTAATTAAGACTGAGCAGCCTGTCCCTGATTTATCACTCTTGTAAGATTTATATGAAATCTCAAGCAGACTGGAATGGGATTATGCATGATCTTTTGGGCTTGAATTGGTCACCATTGTATAGTAGTGTTGATCCTGTAGTCCCTTTGAATAAGAATCTAGTCAACATAATTGATAGGTGTATCCCTTCTCGTGTACTAAGGTACCAAGTTGAAGAGAGACCATGGTTCAATAATGGTTGTAGACGTGCTTATCTCGAGAAGCAGGAGGTCTATCATCATTGAAAGGTTAACAGATCAGATTTGACTTGGAATAACTATACTGAGCTTAGAGCTTTTGCTCAGAGAGTTGATGCTTCAACTGAAAAGGAATACAATTTAACCATATAAGAAACCCTTTCTGGTACAACCCAGGACAATAAGTAGTGGACTCCCCTTAAATCGGCACTCTTTGCTGCAGACTCAGCTGATCCTCCTTTACTTAACCACACTCCAAAGGAAAAGGCAGCACTTTTGGCTGATGTGTTTGACAGCAAAGAGAGTAATGAGAAACTTTATCTTCCTCGTTCCTGTTTTCTTGGGGCTAAACTAACTAGATTAGCTTTTCGATCTCGTGAAATTAAAGCTCTCTTGATGGACCTTGATCCTTATGG